>NC_025996.2:63043499-63111102 GCF_000442705.2 Elaeis guineensis
AGAAAGGTATTCTCCTCCTCGATCAGATTGAAGAGTTTTAATACTCTTCCTAGTTTATTTTTTTACTTCACTTCGGAATCATTTGAACATTTCAAATGAATCCAATTTATGTTTCATCAGATAGACATATCCAAATCTGGATAGATCATCCATGAAAGTGATGAAGTAGAAATATCCACCTCTAGCACTTGTGCTCATGGGCCTGCATACATCAGTATGTACTAAGCTCAAGAGCTCAGTAGCTCTCTCACCTTTTCCAGTAAAAGGTGACTTGGTCATTTTATCAAGAAGACAGGACTCACAAGTTGGAAGTGATTCACAATCACTGACTTCGAAGATTCCCTCTTGAGTCAACCTATTTATCCTATTCTTGTTTATATGACTTAGCCTATAGTGCCATAAGTAGATATCTGATACACTATCTAATCTAGAGTGCTTGCCTCTTATCAGACTTGATCTTTTTGGTCTGACCCTGCACTGATATCCCAGCCTGAACTTGCACCTTCTTCACTTTCTTCTTCTTGTTCTTCTTCCCTTTCTCAAAGGGTCAGAAACTAGAAGACGAACCTCCCACTAAGTTCATCGACTCTTTGTGGAGTTGGTGATTCTTCTCAAAGTTCTGAAGCAACCTCAGTAACCTATGGTAGTTTACTTCAGGCTTTGTCATTCTATAATGAGTGAGGAATGGGAGATAAGACTTGGGCAGCGAGTTCAGTATTGCATCTTTCCCAAGCTGCTCATGCAAGAAAAAGTCGAGCTTGCTCAAATACTCCATCAGCTCGATCATATACAATACATGATCAGTGACAGAGGCACCATCCCGCATTTTGACGTTGCAGATGGCACAACTAGTCTTGTGCCTCTCTACGTCATCGGGTGTGCCAAAGGCATCTTCCAACCCTTGAAACATGTCCTTTGGCTGAGTCATCTTAAATCTGTGACTGAACTTGTCACTCATGGCAGCCAACATGATGCAGCGCACCATGGTCCGATCACTGAGCCACTTTTGGTAAGTGTCTCTGACTGTTCCACATGCATTGACAGCTGGCTCTTTAGGTGCAGGATTCGTTATCACATATAGAATCCATTCATGCTCCAAGACTATCTTCAACTTTCGGTACCAGCTACCGAAGTTGGGTCCCACCAACTTATCATTATCCAACAATGATCGGAGTGATAGGGAAGTGGCCATATCTGCACAAAGAAAAACCATAATCTAATTTGTAATTGATTCATTAAACCTAAAGATTTAAACTTTAATCAAAAGGTTTCTTCCACTATTTTATTTGAATTGATAGCCTCTACCTCTAATTCGAAGAATTACCCTAATTCCTCAGTAGATACTAGAATCCACTTAGACTGCACACAAGCCCAACTTTGGTTGGCCAACCCATGTACATCTAAGGGTAGGTTCATAATCAATTATTTTTTTAAATAATTTTTAGTAATTTAAATTTTATCCCAGTCCCTAATCAGTAGACTTTGGCCTCCACTGAAAAGGTCTGGTTAGGTCCAACCATTAACATGACCATACTTGGCCCATCTAGCCAATGAATGATTAGGCTCAACTTTGGTTGGCTAACCTAACCACCATTTAGAAAGATGCAGTCAAAAAATCATATTATGAATGATAATTCCATCAGCCGATAAGCACCAGACCTTTGGGCCTTCAATGATTATCCAACTGATGGACCCATTATCATCCACTTAATGGAAGGCTATGATCTAATTATCACCATAACTATTTTATTTTAAGAACTTAATAATTTTAGAAGATTTAATTGATTTAGAGGAGGAGGTCAGATGAACCAGCGTATCATGATCCTCCCAATGGCTTCACCAAGTCACCTTAAGGGAGACCATCAAAAGGGCTGGTCTAGGAGCACCTAAATCAATCACACTAATTTACCTAGCTGACATGGGTCAGCTCGAATAGTCAAGTAATCCAATCAAAATAAAATTTCACCAAGAGGCTAGGTAAGTTCGATCGGTGGGAGAGTCTGCCAAAGCTTGCCTTAGACACCATCAGAAATGGCCAGGTAAGCGGGCTGCCAATTAAAAACCACCGATCTGGTTTACCTTAGACATTAACTGGTTTAATTAATTTCGATTAGATCAACCTAACAGTTCGTGCTAGACCGCTTAGCCAAGAATCAAGTCCACTTGGTTCTCATTAAAGATATGGACTTGACCAACTACAACTATTGTAATTGATTTAGAAAATCCTTGACCTAATCTAAGACAACAATTGATTAGATTTAGTCAATTCTCTAATTAAGTCTATTTTTAATCTAACCTTAGGTCTAACACAATTAATGGATCTAATTCCCACTAACCCATTAACCCAATGTGTTATGGTTTGTGTCTTAGGTTCTTCAATTCATAATCCTAGAACCTAATCAAACAACTTCTTAATTCTCAATTAAGTTTTGGGCTGAGGGTTGGGGTTCAACTTTTCGAAAATAATTTTTATATTTGTAAAATATTTTTACAACATGGTTCTACCAACCAAGTTGCATATTTGATTTATAATCAAAATGCAAGTGAAATAAGCATGAAACTACTTTAGATCTAATCTAAACAGGTTCATGTAATTAAAATAATTTCAACTTTAAACTGCATAAATTTTTCAGACAAATATATGATGGTTCTTTGTATGAAAATTATTAACAAAGAGATTTTATTTTAGATTTAAATACCTTTTAAATCTAGTAAATCATAAATTTAATCTAGATCACATCTAACAAATTTATGATTAAAGATAGATCTACACGAACTAGGACAACCTTTGCACTGTAAAGGGTAAACCTTACAGCAGGACAACCTACGGTTTGTGATTGATCTAAAATTTTAATTTTAGATTTAACAATCATATTATAAATTAGATCTAATCTAAGAAATAATCTAAGCATGTATAAATAATCATGTAATAAATAACCTAGGCTCTGATACCAATTGAAGGAACCAGATCTAGGGTTTCAGGATTAGATCTTGAAACTTTTTCAAGATGAGGCAGTGGAAGACTAAAATAAATCAAAATTTATCTTGTAAAATCAGAGAATTCTTAGATCTAAAATCTTATTACATAATTATTACATGATATTAAATCAAAAATTAAAATATAAAGAGCAAGAACTACATGTTGATCATATCAACATGTTTCTATACTACATCTAATGTATGTAAAATATAATAGATCAGATCTATTACCTTGCAAGTTAGATGTTCTAACTTTATTGATCCAGGCTTGATAATGATATTACGAGCCGCACATGCATCTGACCTCTATGAGTCATCCACACGAGCCCACGAATCACGATCAGAAGTTCTGATCCAGGAAATCAGCACAGTATGCTAGTACTGTGCTGATCCTTCTTCGATGGTCGATCAGATACCTTCTTCTTCTTGATTTGGACTCTTCCAAAGATGAGAAGTAAGAGAAGAAGTTTTAGATGAGACACTCTCAGAAAACTTACAGATGGAGGAAGGGAAGAGATGAACCCAGCAACTCTAGAAGAAGACCCTCTTCTTCTTCTCTTTGCTCTAACCCAGACATCTAGTTTTGTGTCTATTAGATCTCCAGGCCCCAAGACTCTTTCCCCTTAAATTTTGGACACCCCAAAGGTCTCTTAATACTCTATGTTTCACCAAAATTTTATGAAAAAATTCATTTTAAATAGAGAGATATGAAGAGTTCTTGTCTAGGTCAAATATCTAGTCAAGGATTATCCAAACAAGACAAGACAAGGGGCGCCCAACTCTTGGGCATTTCCTCCTCCTTTTTCTACCATGGACCACCAAAAAGGGCACATATTTTGTACCATAAAAGTCACAAAAATCTCAAAAAAAAATTGGGTAAAATCAGTACCATAAGGAAAGAGTTTTGGTTTCTTAAAACTCTATCTCATAGAATTTGAAATCCAAACTAATTCCTACTTTGACTTGATCCACAACCACATTCCATGTAAGAGAGAAAGAGAGAAAAGTTTTGGGTGTGTGTGAAGACCTGGGAGAGAGAGTGTCGCACAAAATAAGAGAGAGTGGGCATGGGATAAGAGAGAGTGGGCGTGGGGGGCTAAGGTGGTGCAAGTTAGAATCCTACTCTTACTAGGATTCAATCTATGGCTTGTTCAAATTTGGTTTCTCAAACCAAATCAAACTAAAACTAAATCAACCTAATTAAAATAGGTCTTAATCTAATTAAAAGCCTAATTTAATCAGATTAAATTAGATTTAAATCTAATTTAATTTTTTAATCAAATTAGAAATTAAGTTGACTCAAGTCCTATTTGAACTAGGACTAGTTTTTCTTTGCACTTGGCTTATCCAATAAACCAATTGGACTTGATCCAATCAAGTCCAAACCAAATCTAATTAAATCATATTCAATTAGACTTAATCTCAGCTCATTGACTGAATCAAATTAAGTTAATTAGCAATCAAATTGCTAATCAATCCTCCTGTAACACTTGCACTAGGTTAAATGTCAATCGTATTGATCATTTAACCCTAGAATGATTCTTAATCATTGATCAACCATCCGATCGGATCGTGAACTCTAATGTGTATGACCTCATAGGTCTGAACCTAAGCCAGTAGCATAGAAATAAGTTTTTGTACCAATCAAAGTGACCATCTAGCAATGGTACCCGACGGTCGGATGGTCGAATGTGTAGAACAACATCCTTAGAACCCATGCGGATATAGTTTCCATATAATTCATCCCCTTGATCAAAATACTCATAGGACACATCAGAGTTCAACTATCAACTCTGATCAGGTTGTCCGCATTATATTTCAAAATATCAAATCCATCTGATGGATTACCCTGACCAAGGTTTTGCTAAATTGAAATACAGCGACTCATTCTTCTCCAACTCTTGGAGTGGTCAATCTTATCTTGATCATACTCCAACTTTGCAAGTACTTGACTGTGCCTAGAAGTCTTCCATCACTGAATTAAAAATTTAGTTAGTCCAGTACCAAAGCACAGTGAGTTGCTTGCAAGTCACTGAGGTGATCTCAGGTCTAAGGGATACTTATACCTATATCCCATCAGAGATTCTCGACAGCAGAATGGTCTGGAGTTGGTCACGTTCAATGATGATGTACCCTTATATCTCACCTATATGCCATACCAGTATCTCCATACTCCTTAGTTAAGAGGATAACCAACCCATATGGCCTACAGCGATCTATGCTCGATAGAGGCTGTCGTCCTTATTAACAGCCTATCATTTGGTCGTGAATAATTTTAAGGACTAATTGATAAATCCTCTCTTTATCGAACCTAAATAGTCTTAAAGACTTCATCATAACAATGGAGTTCATTAGAAGATAAAAATTTATGATAAAAATATCAAAAATATATTTTATTTATTAACAAATCAATTACAATACAAGGTTGCTCAATCGTCAATAGATTGACGATTGACTTTTGGGACATATTTTCTAACATCCTTTTTAGTATTCACACTTGCTTTGACCAAAGACTTTTTGAACTCAGTCTTGCAAATCGTATAGGACTTCTTCTTTTCTACCAAGGTCGATAGATTCTATCTAAGTGCATCCTACTCCAAACGACGAATCTGAACCTATCGAAGTCAATATACACAGCAAGGATCCGAATGACTAGGGACCAAGAGAACATGCAGTCAAATTCAGTAGCCTCGCTGTGAATAGTCAATGACACCATAAGTCAAAAGATCACTCACACCACTGCAGCATCAAGAAGATCACTGACGAGTGAGTAGATATCCATATGTTTCTCATGTTGGTCACGCTCAGTGTAAGTTGTTCTCTAACAACCATTCATATCCTCACCCCAGTATTTCTACATTACAGATCCGAGACTCATCTGCCCACAAGAGAGGTGAACTATGTATCAATCTCGAATGGATTGATCACTGTCCTCCATGATAATCTTTTGATCGGAAGTATATAAAAATTAACTACTAATTAATATGTCTCAAATTCTCAATATTTTGAGAATATACAAAGATTATTTTTATTAATTTCTAGGATAAATCATGGACATAAAAATATGATTGATATAAAAAATTCTTTATTGATAATAAAAATATTACAAGTATAAGATTAAGTCTTAAAATTTGATAATGTGTCAGCCAACTATTGGCTTCTAAGGCATAAACCTAACAAACTTTTATTTAACCTAAAGCCAATTGGTCATATACCTATGACCCATCTTCTCAAGGTGAGCTTCGATTTTCTACTGACTGAGTGGCTTGATCAGTGGATCCGCCACATTTAGCATGGAGTCGACTCTCTGCACCTCGATGAACTTCTTCTCGAGATATTCACATATGATGTGAAATCATTACTCTATATGTTTGGATTTCTGATGAGATATAGGCTCCTTGGCGAGGGCTATGGTGCCATTATTATTGTAGTGCAGTGCAATGCATCTGATGGCATCACATCCAGCTCCGCAACTTACTTCTTGAACCAAAAGGCTTCCTTAGCAGCTTCAGAGGTGGCGATGTACTCGACTTTCATGGTCGAATTTACAATGATCGGCTGCTTGAAACTCTTCCAGCTAACCGCACCACCATTACACAAAATGATACACCCCGATATAGACTTTCTATCATCGATATAGTCATGAAGTCTGAATCAGTGTATCCCTCAACTTTCAGCTCCGATCCTCTACCAAAGACCAACAACAAATCCTTAGTCCTTCTCAAGTACTTAAAAATATTTTTTAACAGCAATCTAGTGTTCTTCACCTGGATTCATCTGATATTTGCTCGTGACACTTATGGCAAGGGCTATATCAGGGTGTGTACATAATATGGCATACATGAGACTCCCTATTATCGAAGCATAAGGGATATTACTCATACGTTGGATCTCCTCAGGTATATTGGGACACATCTTCTTGGAGAGATGAATGCCATGTCTATGGGGTAAAAGTTTTCTCTTAGAGTTTTTCATGCTGAACCTCTTTAGCACCTCTTTTATGTACATTTATTGTGAAAGTCCTATCATCCTCTTAGATCTATCCCTATAGATCTTTATACCAAGAATGTAGGAAGCTTCTCCTAGGTCTTTAATGGCAAACTCTTTTGACAACCATACTTCGATCGATGTCAGCATGAAAATATCATTCCCAATCAAGAGGATGTCATCCACATACAATACGAAGAATGTAACAGCTCTCCCACTAATCTTTTTATACATACGATTTTTTTTCATTTTTGATGAAATCAAATATTTTGATCACATCATTAAAATAAGTGTTCCAACTTCGAGATCCTTGTTTGACTCTATATATAGATCTTTACAGCTTGCAGATTTTATGATCACTATCATTGGATGTGAAATCCAAAGACTGCTCTATATAAATATGTTCCTCAAGATATCCATTTAGGAAGGCAGTTTTTATATCCACCCGTCAAATTTCATAATTATGAAAAGTTGCTAATGCAAGCAATGTACGGATGAATTTCAGCATGGCCACAGATGAAAAAATTGCATGATAGTCAATGCTTTCGCATTGACTATAACTTTTTGCGACTAGCTTTGCCTTATAGGTCTCTACCTTACTATCTAATCCAATTTTTTTTTTGTAAATTCATTTACACCCAATAGGTACAATACCTTTAAGTGGATCTACTAAGGACCAAATCTGGTAGGAATGCATGGAGTCAATTTCTGACTTCATCGCTTCCATCCATTTTTCAGAGTCTATATCTAACATTACCTCATCGTAGGTCTTGAGATCATTCCTAATGTCCCTATCTCCCATAAGAAATATTTCTCTAAATCCTCTGTAAGAATACCTAAGTATCTTTCAGCAGGACAGGAGACCCTACTTGATCTACGAGGTGGAGGAGGTATCATATCTACTAGCTCATTACTGGATTTAGGTTCTTGGACTAGATGCTCTTCAAAGACTCTCTTTATGCTTAATCTTCCTCCCACTGCCTCCATTTTGGATAAAATTTTTTCCAAAAAGATGGCATGATGGTTCACAATCACATTATGATCCTCAAGAAGATAGAAGTAGTATCCCATGATTTTCTTAGAATATCATATAAAGCAAGTCCTAAAGGACCTAGCCTCTAACTTGCCCGCTTGCTGTCACTTGACATGGGTCGGACATCTCCAAATCTTGAGGTACCCAAGAGTTGGCTTCTTACTATGCCATAACTCATATGGTGTGATAGAAACCAATTTAGAGGGAACTCGATTCAGAAGATGAATCGCAGAAAGTAATGCATGTCTTTAGAAAAAGATAGAAAGATCTGTGAAGCTCATCATTGACCGGACCATATCTAATAAGATCTGATTCCTCCTTTCGGATATCCTATTGAGCTAAGGCATCTCTGGAGGTATCTATTGTAAGACTATGCTATTATCCTTGAGATAGACCCAAAATTCTTCACTGAGATATTTTTCTCCTCGATCTGATTGAAGAACCTTTATGATTTTTTCGATCTATTTTTTTACTTCATATTTGAACTCTATGAACTTTTCAAAAGCTTCAGATTTTTGGTGCATCAAATGCACAAATCCATACCATGAATAATCATCGATAAAAGTTATGAAGTAGACATAGCCACCCCTGACTTGTACATCAAATGGACCACACACGTCAGTGTATACCAGGGCTAATATCTCAATGGCCCTTTCTTCTTATCCCACAAAGGGCAACTTGGCCATTTTTTCTGAAGACATGATTCACAAACCAAATAAGACTCGAAAGTCAATAGTCCGAGAAGATCATCTTTCTCCAATTTATTGAGTCTGTTCTCTCCAATGTGGCCTAGCCTAAGGTGTTACAAATATTTTTGGCTAATCTTATCTCTAAGTCTCTTAGACTCTTTGGCATTTACAATTTGCTCGTTAATATTTACACTCGCAACCATATGCAAATGATAAAGATCGTCAATCAAGAAAGTATGTGCGATAATTTTATTTCTGAAATAAATCGAATACATGTCTTTACTGAAATAAAAATTATAATTATATTATGCCAGTATAGATATAAAAATCAAGTTCTTACTAACTACAGGTATATAATAGCAATCTTTAAGAAATAAACTAACTACTAATGATAATCACAGAGGATAGGTTCTGATGGCCATAGCAACAACCCTTGCTCTATTGCCAACTCGAAGAGTAATCTCGCTTTCCCTCAGCCCTCTCGCTTCTTCAAGATCCTGCATAGAAGTGCACAAATGAGCACTTGATCCAAAATCTAAAACCCAACTAGAAGAAAAAAAAAATCATTAGATTAGTTTCAATAACGAGCATATCAGACGTAGCTTCAGAACGTCTATCATTCTTCCTACTCTTGACAATCACTAGGTAGGCCGGACAGTTCCTCCTCCAGTGGCCTTCGATGTTGCAATGGAAACACTTTCCATTATTGTCGTCCTTCTTCGAAACCTGCTTCATGGGCTTGACCTCATTCTTTTGCTTTTTCGTAGGCTTCTTCTTCTTTTTAAAAGAAGATTTTTTTTGAAGGAAGCCCACTCCATACCCAAAACTGTAGCCCTTGAACTCTTCAAGGCATCCTATACTATTACCAGCATGTTCAGTAACTCGAGCAAAGTGCTATCAATTTTATTTATATGATAGTTCATGATGAACTATCCATATGAATCAGAAAGAGACTGGAGGATCAGATTCACCTGTAATTCCTTGTCCATGTTCATGCCGAGCTTCTGAAGCTCTTTGATGTCCTTGATCATTATCAAATAATGATCATTGACGGACTGTCCATCATATATTTTTGCTCTGAAAAGTCTCTAAGAGATCTTAAAATGAGCTATACGACTCTGCTCACCATACAACTCTTACAGATGAGTTAGCATATCTCTGACAGTCCTCATATCTTCATGCTATTGCTGAAAATCATTGGATATGGATGCTAAAATATAACACTTTGTCTTGTTCTCTTCATCCATCTACTTCTCAAGTGCGGCTTGTTGACCAGAGGATGGACGAGCAGGTAATGTAGGTGCATCCTAGTTAAGGACATGGGTGAGTTTTTCAGAACTGAGAATGATTCTCAAATTTTGAAGTCAGTCTTTATAGTTTGTATCGGTCAACCTATTGGTATCGAGGATACAGACTAAAGGGTTGGAACTCGACATGGTTATCTGAAGAGAGAATAGTTTCTAATTAGATATTTGTACTTATAAAAAATATTTATTCTAAAAACTTTAAAAAATAAATAAAAGCTCTCACTATTTCTTTGAATCTTCCACACTCCTCAGGTGGAGAAATAAAAATCTATACGCGATTGATTTCAAGTGGGTACTGCGGTCTCATTAATCTATACACATCTCTTCTAATAGTTATTGATGAGTACAGATCAATGAGTGGATAATTCTTTGTTCATTACTTCACTAAGCAAGATGCAGTGAGCTTGGTCTCTAAGTCTTGTGGCCTCACCTAACAGTTATTGGCACATTTCTCAGTTAAGTCAGATCCATCGTTCACCAGCGGAAGCAAAATCGTCATTGAGACCCTCACTTAATAGTTATTAGGTCTAACCTCATCTCTACCTCAGAATATCAAATATCAATAGAGTGATTATACCTTCTGATACAAACGAACTACTATAACCAGCCGAGAACGATCAACGTCAGGAAGGCACCCGTATCTCTATAATGATGGAAGATCTCTAGACTTAATATTTAGTGAGAAGATTTAAGTTTAGATCTCTTCTAAATTAACAGATCTAATATTTGACTGATCAAATTCAGGTTAGCACATTAACATGTCTCACCAACCTAGTCGACATGGGTGAACTCGAGTCAACAAGTAACTTAGCACGAAACTGAATCTCCTAAGATGGCCAAGTTAAGATGAGTAGGGGTCCCCTCATTGCTTTCCTTAGACACCAATCAAATTGACCAAGTCAGACAATGGAACTAATTAAAAACCACCATCTAAATACTTGCCTTTGATACCAAATTGATCGATTAGAATCGATCAGGTTAACCTATTAAAATGGGCCTGAACCACTAAGCCAAATTTGATCTTGAGTCAATCAACTCATATCAAAATATAAATCAATGTGACAAACTATAATTAAACTCAATTTTGAGCCCCTATGACCTAATCCTAATCAACCATTGATTAGATTCAATCAACTGCTCAAAATCGACAACTATTTCTAGCCTGATCTAATCAATTTGGCCTTAATTATAATTTGATCACTAGATCTAATTTATTCAACCCATACCCACATGCAACAACATAATTTTAGATCCAAAAATAATTTTTTAGATTATATTTCATTGCATACATTAGTGGTTTATGATCTTAAAATAATTTCAGATCTAAACCTAATGTCATATATCATACATATGTAGTTTCAGATCTAAACTAAAGCATGTATCACATATACATTAAATTTTAAATCTAAAACTAAAAATATATATATCAAATATATATATAATTAGATTTAAACTAATAATTAAAATATTTTAAAAATATTTTTTAAAAAATCGATTCACATCAAACTAGGACAACCTTTTCAATATAGGGGGTAAACGCTATACCAAGATAACCTTATACCTATTTGATATGAATATTTAATCATTCTAATTTTAGATCTAAATATAAAATAAGATATATTACATATGATAATTTTTAATTCTAAAAAATTAATTTAATTATTTTGAAAATAATTTTCAAAATCGATCAATTTTGTACTAGGACAATCTTTACAATATAGGGGGTAAACCCTATACCAGGACACCCTTATACCAGCACAAGATCAATTTTAAATCATCAAAACTTTCAGATCTAAGATAAAAATCAGATTATATATGTTTTTAAAAATCAATGGCTCTGATACCACTGTTAGAAAATTGGGTAGGATGTATGTGTAGTTTTTAAAAATTTTAATCGTAGTGAAAAAACAATCAAGTTAAACCCTTTAACCCCATATGTATTAGATCTCATTTAATCCTACCTAAATCTAAAAGTAAAGACATGCATATAATCTAAAAAATAAAATATAGATGAGATCAAATCTCAATACCTTTGTGCAGATAGAAATTCACCGCAACCGATGATTTCAGATTCGAAAGTCCTCGAGCCGTACATGTGTTCGGCCTCTACAGGTATCCACTGAAATCAATCTTGAATCCTTCTTTTCATGATAAATTCTTCTTTTTTAAGTAAGATCTTAACCCTTTAAAATTTTGATCAACTCTTTGATCTTGATTGTGAACTCAACTCTTGAACTGTAGTCTTTTTCTCTTTGTTCCTCGCTATAGAAGAAAGCCTCCTCAACCTTGGCATGTAGAAAGATGAGATGCTGCCCAACTTTTGGGTGTTGAAAAGAGGAGAGAGAGAGGGTGTGGCATGGAGAGAAGAGAGGGAGAGAGAGATCTGGTTTTTAATCAAAAATAACTAACACTTAAAAATCTTAGGAGATCTTCTCTTTATATAGGCCCTTCCTTGATCTAAATCAGGAGCCAATTAACTTTAAAAGCCACATATTTATCTCATAAAGATTTCTATCTTTCTAATCTGATTTTTTTCATTAAAATCAAACTTAATTAGTAGGACATCAGTCCCTTTTGATAAGCATATGGGGCACCCCAGTCAGATAAAGCAATCTGAGTGGGTGCCCTATGGAATATAGGGTAGGTAGATGGGGCGTCAACACTTGGTGCCCCCTTAGGGTTTCTTTGCTCAAGAGAGGGGGTGAAGGCCCCCTCTCTCTCTCCTTCCACATCCATCCACAAGAGGGGGCGGGCCTCTCTTACATTATCCAAGGGATTGGCACCCCTTAGTCCTGTCAAAAATGGAGGAAGGCGCCATCCTTCTTTCCAATAATTCTACACACACATTAGGAGATAATGAAGAGATAATTTAGCCAATTCATTGACTGAATCCAATCCTCTTGGGCTCACAATTAGATGTCCACCTAAATCCAAATAGATTTAGATTAGGTTCAAGGCAATGGATTTGTTCCAATCGAAGTTCCGAGAAGAATTAGGTTTAATCATGTGCTAGCATGGTTCTCTTAAATCTAATAGGATTTCAATAAATCCTAGTCTAATTAGAACTTCATAAGTTCAATTGGCAAATTTAAGATTAAATTTCTTAATGTGTAACCCCATAGGTTTCATTTTGTCTGGTAGTGAGATATATTATGATTTTCATCACAATATCATCAAAACTTTTTTCAATGGATTGAAATATTTTCAATTCTATCCTTCAAGGATCATTGATCATTAAGACAAAGTTCGATGAGTCTCACAATCCACCAATGACATCTAGCAGTATGTAGTGACAATCCAGTAGAATGAAAGTATGAACTCCTAGGTGCAGTTATCATATGATTCAATCCTTCTATCATGAGTTTTGACTTGATCGAGATCATGGAGAACTCGTCAGACCCCATTATCAGTCATATATTAGATTAGCTCGACTCGAGTTCATTTGTGAATCTCGTAAAAACTCTTTTCCAATATTAACACTTGCTTTGGCTAAAGACTTTCTGAACTCAGCCTCGTAAATCGCATAGGACTTCTCTTTTTCTATCAAGATCGATAGATTCTATCTAGGTGCATCCTACTCCAAACAGTGAACTTGAACCTACTGAAGCCAATATATACAGCAAAGACCCGAATGGCTAGGAACCAAGAGAAGGTGCAGTCAAACTCAGTAGCCACGCTGCGAATAGCCAATGACACTGTAGGTGAAAGGACCACTCACACCACTGCAGCATCGAGAAGACCACTGACGAGTGAGTAGACATCTATGTGATTTCTCATGTTGGCCAGGCTTAGTGTAAGTTGTTCTCTAACAACCACCCACATCCTCACCCCATTGTCCCTACACTGTAGAGCCGAGACTCATCTGCCCGTAAGGGAGGTGAACTATGCACCGATCTCGAATGGATTGATCACTATCCTCCAAGACGATCTTTTGATCAGGAGTATTTAAAAATTAACCACTAATTAATGTATGTCTCAAATTCTCAATACTTTGAGAATATATAAAAATCATCTTTGTTAATTTTTATGATAAATCATGGATACATAAACATGATTGGTATGAAAAACTCTTTATTGATAATAAAAATATTACAAGTACAAGATTAAGTCCTAGAATTACATAATGTGTTAGCCAACAATTGGCTTCTAGGGCATAAATCTAACATGATCCCCTCCTCTTCTTTCCATCCATGAGTATATATTAGCGATGGTGGCGGGGACGGTGACAAAGCCGTCGCCATATGTTGTTCCCTCTTCTTTCAATTTTTTATATTTGAATTAAAATTTATGATGTTTATTTAAATTAATGATGTTTGAATTTAATTTATGCATGGGACGCACATCCTAACCCTCCCCATTTGCAATACTGTTCGATATTTTGAAACCCCCATGATGGGATTTGTCTGGATGCTTTACTAAGATAGGAGGGGGTACCACCTCCATGGATGCTCTAGCTCAACCCATCAGCACGGGATGCACGACCTGGCTGCCTTAGACGATAGTCCCTAGTGCACGGGTCACATGGTTCGATTGTCCCACAGTTAAAGCTTGCATATGTGGGATGTCTGTCCCAGTCCTCCCCATTTGCAATACTGCTCAATACTTTGGAACCTCCATAGTGAGATTTGCCTGGATGTCCTGCTAGGGTGCTAGGGGGGGTCGCCTCCCTGGCTACCCGAGTTTGACCCATCGGCATGGGATTCGCAATTTGGCTATCTAGGATGGTAGTCCTTGGTGCGTAGGGCATGCGGCCTAGTTGTCTGACACGGTCCAAGTCTGTATGCATGGGATGCATGTCCCAGCCCTCCTCATTTGCAAAGCTGCTCGGTACTTTGAAACCTCCTAATTTAATAATTTTAAAAATATTGCATTATATAGAATCATATATCCATCTTTTGATTAATATATATATTCTATGATATCCATACATTTATATGTTTCTGTATGAATGGAAGAATTATATACATTGATCAATTGATTATCCAGTATGGATAGTTTAAAAAATATAATTAATTTTATAGATCATTACATTAATCAAATGATATGTTGAGGGTTCGAGAAAAATTTTTGACATATTTCTCTTTAGTTCTCCTCACACATCTTAAACCGTGTGGGAAGAACTAAAGAAAAATACTGTCAAAATTTTTTTTAGTCTCTGTTACATATCATTTGATTACTGTAATTGATCTATAGAATTAATATAATTTTTGAATACGATAGGATATTCTATATCTATTAGTTGATGGTAGGGTGCACTAATTATATAAGCCATTTGAAATGTTAAAATAATCATTTAGCAATCATCTTGTATTTGTATGTGTAGAATCCTTAGGTAGTGTGCCATAAAGCATAATTGGATAGACCATTGAGTAGTTGATGGAATCATTTCTACTGAATATAAGGAGGGTGTAGAGTACTTCTGTAATTATATTTTTAGGAATGCAGCACTCTTAGATCAAGGATGGGCCCATTGCCTTTGTAAGAGATGTGACAATAGAGAAATACTTGATAGGGATACAATGATTTTCTATTTATATTGAAGTGGAATTACATCAAACTACAAGTATTGGTACCTGCATGGGGAGATGTGGGAGATAGTTGCAAGGGTTAGAAATGAGCAGGATAGGGACACAGATAGAATGGTAGATATGGTTATGGATGCGACTGGTCCTCAATTTAACTAAGATTTGGAGGATGATCTAAAAGCTGATAGCGATGATTTCTATCATATGCTGAGGATGCTAATGAACCATTATGATCGAGATGTGAAATATATATTGCATTATCAGTTGTATCAAAGTTGTCAAACTTGAAGATCGAGTTTCATATGACAGTCAATTGTTGTGATAGGATGATAGCAATCATAAAGAAAATACTACCAAAGGATGAAAAGCTTGTTGGGAGCTTCTATGCTTTAAAGAAAATGATGAAAAGATTAGGCATGAGATACGAAAAGATAGATATATATCGTAATGATTGCATGCTTTTCTATAAGGAGGACCAACTGAAGAGTTTTTGTAATGTATGTGGTGAAAACTGATTTAAGCTGAGGCAAGAGGGTAGAAATTAAAAGGACATACTATACAAAGTTCTTCGATACCTTTCCCTCACTCCTAGGCTTCAGAAGCTCTACCTGTCTAAGAGTACTACCGGACAGACGAGATGGCATAAATAAAAAATTCACAAGCACTCTAATATGATGAGCCATCCATCGAACAGTGAGATATGAAAGAAATTTGATTCTTGCCACTCTTTATTTGCTAAAAAATCATGCAATGTCTGACTAGGTCTATTTACCAATAGGTTTACACCATTCAGTCATATAGCAACTCCTTATTCATATTGGTCAGTCTTTATTACTCCATATAATCTGCCGTCTAAGATGTACATAAAAGAACATAACATCTTTTTTACATTAGTCATTCCTGGACCACAACACCTTGATAGAAGCATCAATGTATATCTAAGATCTTTTGTTGATGAGCTGAAATTTTTATGGTCTGATAGCATACGTACTTTTGATATATCGAAGAAGTAAAATTTTATAATAAAGGATGCATTATGTGGACCATTAGCGATTTTTTTGCTTATGAGATGCTGTCAGGATGGAGCACTCATGGAAAGCTAGCATGTCCCTATTGCATGGAGAATACAAAAGTATTTCAACTTGAGCATGGTCGTAAGTCCTGTTGGTTCGATTGTCATCGTCAATTTTTCCTCGAGCATCATCATTTTCGAAAGCAGTGGGATAGTTTCAAGAGGAATAAGATAGAGAAGGATCGCGTACCCCCGTGATTCAGTGGTATGGAAGTGTTCCAAAGGATATCCTAACTAGACGAAGTCCAGTTTGGCATACTATTTGATAAGCAGAAACCTCGGAGGTTTGGTAGAATCAATATTTTTTGTTCAAAATCAATTTTGTAGGATATTTAGGAAGCTTGGGGTGTCTCATATGGTTACCAAGATTATCTGAAGATTGATACCGGAACCGGTGAACAAGTTCTTTAGTTGGCCATCAGAGGCTCATGATGCAGCCTAAGAGATGTTCCCAGTATGTCAAACATGTTTAATTTAAATTTTTAAATTTATATTCTATTTATTAATACATACTTACTTTTAATTGCAGAAGTACTATTGATTCAAGACCCCTCAAGATGAAGAGGTTGGCTGTCGGATCTTCGAGTAGGTGGACACATATAGGCTTCAGGATGGGCTATACAACCTCAAGCAGTCTGCCTTAGAGTTCTCCAGTTCTGAGTCACTATTGGATTGAAAATTTTTCATAGATCACTAGATGCAGTGAGACATATGGGAGGCCCTTTATGAATAGTGGAGCAGTGAGGACTACTTTGGCCGATGGTAGAGGGTCTGATAGAATTGGATAGCCCAGTAGGATCCGATCAAGTAGATAGATTGGTAATAATTTTAAACTTATATTAATCTCATATTTAGTTGATCCTATGTATATTTTTATTAACTTAATTTTATTATTTACTTGTTATAGATGTGGCAGTTGGGTCATGTACCAGGATAACTACAGTTGTGGGAGACCACACACCAGTCTAGGAGGACCAGTGCTTACTTAGATTCTAGGTCCAGATGGATTGCGGTAACTTAAAATATTATTTATTAAGTTTTTATATATATTCATATATATAATAGCACTAATAAATTTTTAAACTGTATAGGCCGATTATGTGGAGTATGTCATAATGCAGCATGGTGAGGACCCATCCTCTTAGCCCCTCCTTATCCTCCAGTAGCTTGCTAGTCTTCGACATTCTCCTCTTAAATCTCGATAATCTAGACGTGAGGTGATGCACATGTCGAGGAGGTCATATAGAGGCTTTATTGCCCGTAACCTTAAAGCTTTCGAGATGCCATTTGCAAGATCATTGTTGAAATTCTTCAGGATCCGCATCAGCACGATCAACTGAGCTTATTATCACAGCCATCACAGCAGGTAAATCAAGCAATATTAATAAATTTTTTTATTTATTTTAAATTTTTATATTTAGAAGCTTTATATAGTTAGCCTTGAGTCGAGGAAAGGGGGTTTGGGGGTCAAAAGTTAATCTACCCATTCGATGGATGGGCTAGAAGTGTAGATATGTCTATATCATCGGATGAGATATATAGGAATAATCTGCTAAAAAATCAGAGTATATCAAAATATAACCCTTCGTGCCAGTTTAGGCTTCAAATGAAAGGAAAGGAATATCTAGGAGGTTAAAATTTAATCTAATCATCTGATAGATGGACTGAGGGTATCTATAGCTCCGTAATATCGAATAAAATATGTAAAAATAATTCATTCAAGAATCGAAGGAGTATATTGAAATATACCCCTTCATGTCGGTTTAGGCTTCAAATGAGAGAGCGGTGGTAATCAGAAGGTCAAAATTCAATCTAACCATCTGATGGACTAGTCGGATATATCTATAGCTCCGTATCATCGAATAAAATATATAAAAATAATTCATTCGAGAATCAAAGGACTATATCAAAATATAATCCTCTATAAAGGTTTAGGCTTGAGGCGCACTAATTATTTTAGTTTTACGATTTCAATTAATTTAATTTTAAAATTATTAATAATATTTGATTTATCTTCATTACAGAATATTGAGATATTCGACTCTCATCCACCTACTACTGCAGATGACGTACAGGAGGAGGAGGATCTTCATTGATTTTTTTTAGTTTTGATATAATGTATTTAATTTTGATATTTGAACAATGCTATGTTGTATGATTGAATAATTTATACTTTTTATATAATATTAGTTTTTTATTTATGATGATGATAGTTAATTATTAGTTGTTATAGTGTTTATAAATATATATTGGTTGTTAATTTAATTACAGTAAATTTTAATAAATATATTTTTTATAATTTTTTTAAAAAATCTATTGTTAGCGATGGCTAAATCTGTCATTAATACCATCACTAAATATTAACGACAGCTTCAGTAGTCACTAATATATTTTTTAATTTTTTAAATTTAAATTATAAAATAATCTAAAAATTATTATAAGTGATGGATATGACATCGCTAATAATTATTGTCACTAATATGTTATTAGCGATGGTTTTTTCTACCATTGCTAATAATGATCTTCAACATCCAACTTTTTTTTGATGGCTTATTGGTGATGGTGTACCATCACTGATAGTATTAGCGATGGCTTTTCGACAATTAGTGACAGCATTTCACCATCGCTAATAAGTAATTTCCTTATAGTGAGAGTTAGGATTTCCCTTGGCTCTCTCTCTCTCACTCCAAGGATTAGGATTAGGGTTAGGGTTTTCCTTTATCCTCCCCCTTCCTCCCTTGATCTCTCCCTCTCCCACTATAAGAATCTTGAATATTAGCTATGATATTAGTGACAAAAATAAATTTCGTCGCCAATAACACCTTTTAGCCACCACAAAATCGATCAAAAATCTTACCGTTGCTAATACTATTAGCGACGATAATATAATTATTATCAATGATAAATACTATCATTAAAAGTGTTTAAATTTTTTAAATTTTTTTACAATATTAAAATATAAAATAATTATTAGGAATGGTGAATTGGGATAATTAACGACGTGAAACTTACCATCGCTAATAATTTTTTAAAAAAATTGAATAATAATTAAAAAATATTTTTTTGAAAATACTTATTAGTGATTAAATTAGTGATGGTGATATTTTTTTATCAGTAATAATCTAAAAAGTAATTTGGATTCAATTCGAATTTGATTCGAATCTAATTCAAAATTCTATCAAACTTAATTTAATTGGGCTTTGAATCCAAATCCTACTTGGATTAAAAAATATAATTAGTCTCAAAATAAATTAAGATTAATTAAATTAAATCTAATTTAAATTAATTAAAAAAAATAATTTTTAATTTAGGTTCAATTCGAATCCAATTCAAACCCGATTTGAATCCAATTCAAAATCCTGTCAATCCTAATTTAATTAGACTTTGAATCAAAGTCTTACTTGAATTATAAAAATCTAATTACCTTCAAATTAAGTCAAACTTAATTTACTTTAATCTAATTTAAATTAATTAAAAAAATAAATTTTAATTTGGATTCAATTCGAATCCAATTCAAACCCAATTTGAATCCAATTCAAAATTTTATCAAACCTAATTCAATTAGACTTTGAACCCAAATTTTAATTGGATTGTAAAATCTAAGTACTCTTAAATTAATTCAAGCTTAATTAATTTTAGTCTAATTTAAATCAATTAAGAGAAAGAGGTTATCAATTTGGGTTCGATTAGAATCCAATTCGAACCCAATTCGAATCCAATTCAAAATACTATCAAACCTAATTCAATTAGACTTTAAATTTAAGTCTTATTTAGATTATAAAATCTAATTAATCTTAAATTAAATAAAAAATATTTAAATTAAATCTAATTTAAATCAATTAAGATTTGATCCATGATTCAATTCGAATCTAATTCGAACTCGATTTGAATCCAATTCGAAATCCTATCAAATCTAAATCAATTAGGCTTTAAATCTAAATTTTACTTAGATTATAAAATCTAGTTAGCTTAAATTGATTTATATTTAATTAAATTAAATCTGATTTAAGTCAAGTAGGATTTGATCCATGATTCAATTCGAATCCAATTCAAATCTTGTCAAACCTAATTCAATTAGACTTTGAATCCAAATCCTACTTGAATTATAAAACTCAATTATTCTTAAATTAAGTCAAGCTTAATTAAATTAAATCTGATTTAAATCAATTAGAACTTGATCCATAATTTAATTCGAATCTAATTCAAATTCGATTCAAATCCAATTCGAAATCTTGTCAAATCTAATTCAATTAGACTTTGAATCCAAAACTTAATTGAATTATAAAAATTAATTAACCTCAAATTAAGTCAAGCCTAATTAAGTTAAATTTGATTTAAATCAATTAGGATTTGATCCATGATTCAATTTGAATCTGATTCGAATCTAATTTGAAATCCTATCAAACCTAATTTAATTAGAATTTGAATCTAAATCCTACTTAGAATATTAAAACCCAATTAACCTCAAATTAAGTCAAGTCTAATTAAATAAAATCTAATTTAAATCAATTAGAACTTGATCCATTAATTAATTAAGTAAAAAAATTTAATAAAATCAAAAATAATTTTTAACCACCCAAAAAATAACCAAGGAGAAATTTTTTAATATTAAAATTTAATATTAAAATAAATTTAATTGCATTAGAGACTACATTAGCGATGGAATAATATATCATCGCTTATAATTTTGAAAAAGAATATTATTTTAAAAATTTAAAAAAAAAATTTAATATTAAAATTTAATATTTTAAAAAAATTAATAATATTTGCGATGATGGATGGGTATTAGTGATAAAAAATATCGTTGCTAATATTCTGACATGATATTATTGACTGTATTACTGATGGCTGCCATTACCATCGGTAATAGTCCAGCTAGACTACACCCCCATCTCGTCGGAGGAAAAAAAATTCCATACTTGTTTTCCTTCTTCCTGCGAATCTCCTCTCGTTCTCCTCCTTCTTAGCTTTTCCCCACCTCATCGGTGCCTTCTCCTGACCGACGGTGACACCCCTCTTCGGTGCATTCTTCCCGATGTTCCCCACTCCCCATGCGTCCTCCTTCTCGACCTCTCGACTTCGTCGGTGCCTCCTACGCCACAGCCTCGAGCCCACCACCCTGAGCCCACCTCGCCCATAGCTGCCATGACCCCGTCGATGCCTCCTACACCGTGGCCACGAGCCAGCCGCCTCGACCCCACTGGCGCCTCCTATACCACGGCTCTGAGTCAGCCGCCCCCGCCACACCTCACCCATGGCCGCCCCGATCCCGACCCCATCGGTGCCTCCTATGCTGCGGCCCCGTGCTCGTCGCCCTGGCCCCACCTCATCTGTGGCCACCCCGACCTCGCTGGCGCCTCCTACGCCACCGCCTCGAGCTAGCCGCCCCGGCCCCGCCTCACTCATCGCTGCCCCCACCCCACCAATCAGACCCTGTGGCCCCATCCCTACCGACCTCCCTATGGCCTTGTCCCCATCGGCCTGACCGCACGGCCTCTGCCTCGCCACCCCGATTTTGTGGCCCCTACCCTGCGTCAGTGCGCCTACTATTATGAGTATTAGCGATGAAATTAACGATGGCTAGTGTTGTCTCATGGTTAAAGATGCAGAGGAACTTGTAATGCCTTATTTTTGAATGGCTATATTCTTATGGTTGCCTTCTTATTTTCTTTGATTATGATGCAAACTAAATGGATATTGAAGGGACTGGTCCCTTTTTCTTCTTCCCATGTGATATCTTCAAGCTGATGGGTGCCGATGGATTTTTGTTGCTATATTCTTTTGGTTGTTTTTTTATTTTTCTTGATGATAATCCAAACTAAATGGATATTGAAGGGACTGGCCTCTTTTTCTTCTATCCATATGATGTCTTAAAGCTGATGGATGCTGATGGATTTTGCTTGCGATATTCTTATGATTGCCTTCTTATTTTTTCTAATGATGATTCAAACTTAATTAATGGATATTAAAGGGAATGGCTCCATAGATTGCTATGGGCTCTTTTTCTTGTTTCTATATAATGTCTAAAACCTAATGGATGCTGATAGATTTTGCTTGCTATTCTTATGGCTGTCTTCTTATTTTCTCTGATGATGATTCAAACTTAATTAATAATATTGAAGGGAATGGCTCCATAGATTGCTATGGGCTCTTTTTTTTATTCCCATATGATGTCTAAAATCTGATGGGTGTTGATGGATTTTGCTTGCTATATTCTTGTGGTTGCCTTCTTATTTTTTTTGATGATGATTCAAACTTAATTAATGAATATTAAAGAAAATGGCTCCACAGATTGCTATGGACTCTTTTTCTTGTTCCCATATGATATCTAAAATCTGATGGGTGCCAATAGATTTTGCTTGCCATTTTTAAGGACAATAGAAGATTTTATGCAATGAAAACTGATCTCTTCTTCTACATGTTCAGAGTCCTACATCTTTTTTTCTCCTTTTAGGAGGTCATTAGCCCTAGAGCATTAACTTGCTGGTACACTATGGATTGAAACTTGCCTTCCCTTAAACACCTCTCATAAATAGTAATTTTCTTGAAATCCTACATGTCTAGGAAGTCATGGATTGGGGCTGTACTTACCTAAATATCTATTTATTTTTACTAGATCAACTTGATGCCTCTAGTAACGTTGTCCTTGATCTGTGGCAGATGATGCACCACAGCAGACCTATCCCTAGACCCACCAATTGATGTCGATTCTTCATCAGAGAGATCAGATGTTATGTAAGATTGTTAGTTAGCATCTATAATATATCAGCAGAAAAATGATTCTCATTCAGCGGTGCATGATAATGTGTTGGTCTCATGGCAACAAAGATAGAAGTCAAACTCTGTCGGATGACAAATACTTGTGACAAGTTATCTTTCATCGAAGAAGAACTACTTCTTATAGAAACTAAGATGCTCAAAAGGGAACTGGAATCATACATCATCAAGATCTAGACCAAAGTATCCTATTACTGTAGTCAGATATCTTTTTTCTGATTTATGTTTCAGACTAATATTGTTTATTTTTTCTTTAGTCATAAATTATGCACGTTACTTTTATGAACGTGGTACAAAGTTAAGGTATCATGATATACAGTTAAATAAATATGATACATAATTATTTTATTCTAGTACATAGTTAATACAGTATGATACATAGTTATTTTTATTTTTAGAGATTATAGATCATGTTTTCTCGAGATCGGAGCTGTCACAGTCGAGGAGGAAGCTCTGGAGGAGAGAGTTCTCATGCAGCCAGCTCACATGGTTCTGCGGCACACATGTTATATGGTAAACTCTAATACTTTAGTTATTTTTTTAAATTATTTTATTTTTTATTATCTAATATAATATTCTTTATGATATCTTGATACTCTCAGATTTGGATGACAGGGGGTCACCACTGACATGCAGTAGCGACCGACTCTCAGATACAGAGGCATGGTAGGGGACCCGCCCAGCTCACAGTATCTCCAACTCAGATGAAGGATAGAGAGCTCATCCATATTCAGAGTCATTCATAAGTTCCATATCTTTACTGAATATATTTAAAATTTAGCCATTGTAGAGTCTAATATTTATTGATCAAAATCAGCTGCATTTAAAGAGAACTCCATGTCTCGTGTGGTTACCGAGATCATTCGGTGATTGGTGTCGGGACCGATGGGCATATTCTCCAGTTGGCCGTGGGGGGCACATGATGCAGCCTAAGAGATGTTCCAAATAAGTTAAAGATATTAAATTTAATAATTTATGATAGGTTTATATTCTATTTATTAATACACACTTGTTTCTACTTACAAAACTGCTACTAATTCTTATCTTCTCAAGATGAGGAGGCTGGCCATCTGATCTTCGAGCAAGTGGCCATACATAGGTTTTAAGATGGATTACACAGCCTACGGTAGTTCGCCATCAAGCATTTCAGTTTTCAATTATCATTGGATTGAAAGTCCTATAGGGATCACTGGATGCTGAAGGACGTATGGGAGGTCCTTTGTGACCAATGGAGCAGCGAAGAGTACGTCGGTAGGCGGCCGAGGGTCTGACAGAATCAGACCACCCAATAGGATCCGATCAGGCACACGGGCATCTCCATCAGCACACATGTTGTGGCTGACAAACCGATAAAAAATCTATATCAAAACTTTCCATTAGAACTGTAAAAATTCTTATATGCATGCTTTAATTAATTTAATTTTATTATTTACTTATTATAGACATGGCAGCTGAGTCGTTCACCAGACCAGCTGCAATTATGGCAGGCCACCCACAGTCTAGGAGGACTGGTGACTATTTAGATTCTACATCGCGACAGATCACGGTAAGAACTTTAAACTTTATTTACTAATTAAGTTGTTAGAAGATCTAATTTTTATATTAGAATTAATGTATTTTTGAACTATGCAGACACGTTGCGTGGCATACATTACTGAGAGGTATGGCAATGACCCATTTTCTCAGCCCCCTCTTGACCTTGAGGGATGGCTCAGCACCACTGGGGGAGTGAGTAGGAGCCAGGTCTTACGATTCAGCCACAACTTTGACCTTCCACCAGTTCAATATCCTTCGGCATCCTCACAAGCCTCGACATCCCAGACCTGGAGCGATGCGCATATAGAGGAGGTTGTGCAGAGGCTTCTGAGCCAGCGATCTCAGAGCCTCCTGGATGCCATCCGCGATATGGTCATGGAGCTTCTTCAGAACCCGTAGCTGCATGATCGGCTGGGCCCGTCGTCCCAACCATTACATCAGATTATTATATTACTAAACTCTTTTACTTGTTTCAAGTTTTCATATTTAGAAACTTTATATATTTAGGTTTGAGTCCGAGAATAGGATCTAGAGGATAAAAATTCAATCTAACCGTCCAATCGATAGGTTGGGGGTGTCATAGCTATGTATCATCGAATAAAATATGTAAAAATAATCTATTCGAGAATCGAAGGAGTATATCGAAAGATACGCCTTTGTATCGAAACTTACTAATATTATTTTATTTTTTTTATTACAGAATACTGAGATATCTGGCTCTCATCCACCAGTTGCTGGAGAGAAGCAGGAGGAGGAGACAGACAGCGACGAGGATTGGACTTGATTTTTTTGATGTATTATATTTTTTTTGATATTACTTGTAAAAAAATTATATAATTTATATTATTAATATAATATAATTAGTTTTTAATTTTTGATTGTCATATTATTTTTGAATTTTAATTATAATAGATATTAGGAACCCTAATTCATTATGATTAATTAAAATATATTTTAAAATATTATTATTTTTTTTTAAAAAAATAAAATTAATTATTAATGATGGTATTAGAGATGGATATTGCCGTTGCTAATACTTATTAGTGACGGCATTAGCGACGATAATGCCATCACTAATATTTTTTTTAAAAAAATTATTTAATATAAAAATTAAAAAAAAATTAGAGACGGTATTAGTGACGGTATTATTGGTCACTAATAATTATTAGCGACGGCATTAGCCACGAAAATGCCATCGCTAATAGCTTTATAAATTTTTTTTAAAAATTTAATTTAAAAATTAAAAAATAATTAGCAATGAATTTTTTCATGGCTAAAGCCGTCGCTAATAGCCTTATTAGCAACGGATAGGATTTCTGTCGCTAATAAGGATATTTAGTGATCAGATTTTTTCAGATTGGCTGTTACGACGGAATTAGCGATGACGAAGTTATTAGCGACGATAAATGGACTATTAGCGACGGCAACTAACCATCGCTAATAGTCTAATTTCTTATAGTATCCTTCTTTCTCTTCCTCTCCCCCTCTCTCTCTCTTCCTCTCTTCTTTACTCCCACTTTCCCTCCCTCGTCAACACTTCTTCTACCGATACATCTCAGAATGACACAATATGGATCCATAGTATGCTAAACTGGTCGCTGATAGATACACCCTCCAATATCATTTTAGCGAACCTATCAACAGTTAAAAACCTACCAACTTTTTAGAGTAATTTAATAGTAGAGAAAATGATTTATAAGCATACTTTGAAAAAATTAGCAGTGCTAAACTATTAAATATTCATGTTTCTTAAGTTTTACAATTGCAAATCATGAAGAATTGAGGAGGTAGATAAATAATAATTTAAAAAAACTATTTCCGCTTTCTAAAAATAAATAAATGAAGAAAACAACAGAAAAGAGATCTCATATAAAACTTTGCTACAGAGAAGACCTACTAAGTCTGTATCTGGTATCACTGTCACTTTCTTTTTTAAAAAAAATAAGAAACAAAATTCTATTTTCTTTTTTTAAGATATCTAACAAAAGAAACAGGTTTGGGAGTCACTAAATTTTCTTTCTAACAACAAAACTAAGAAAACATGTCGGATAAATGGGATCAAAGATGGAAGCAATAGAGGAAGAGGCACTTGAGGATACACTCGACCACGACAAAGCCGATGACCATTGTGTAGGGGTAGTCGAAGAAGGCATGGACTGGTGGAGTTGTTAGAGAGGCTTTCGGTATTGAGGACAAGGAGGCCGACAATCAAGGGGGATGGAGTGTGGGAAATGAGGAGGTTGGAATGAGGATACGTGCAGTGACAAAGAGGATGGCATTGGAGGAATAAAGGGCGGTGCAATGGTGGAACAGGAGGTTGCTAGGGATGCTAAATAGGGGTTGGGATGGAAGCCGAATATACAAGGAGTCAGGGGGAGTTGGGCTACTAGCTGGTGGGAGTTGGGACGCACGAAGGGAGGAAGCCTAAACGTCTCTTTAAAAAAAAAATCGTAGTGAAAATTTTTCACTTTCCCCTTTTTCAGAAATAATGTAAGTTCCTTAAAAAAAAAAAAAAAAAGGAAACAGTACAATTAAACAACTTTTTTGCATTAGATTTCTTGTATCTACTTCAAGGAAAAAAGTGGGAAAAAATGATTCCAAATAGGCCCTAATCTCCCTCATTTTATTTCCTTGTCATTCTTTTTTTTTTTTTTTTTGAAATCTTTGCAGAAGTTTTCTTCTTTTTCTACTTATGTCTCCTTTCTTTTCCTCATTTTCACTTGTTCTTTCCTCTTCTATGTTATTTTAGATCCAAAATCATAGCCAACAAAAGTCTCAGTGGAACAGATCGGAGGCATTAAGAAGGAAGTCGGGTGCATCGATACAAGATCATCAGTTGGTATAATAATGAAAGAGAAACAGATTTTTCAGTTGATCATGAGCTTCCATGAGCATATGGATAATGATTATTGACTCAACATATCTCTTGCAGTATCATAATAGAAAGATTATCTCACTAAAATAGGTGTGCGAACCATTCTAGATTCTCAAATCTTATCTTTATTGGTTTGAACCCAAAATGAGGAAAGTTGAAAATAAGCATCCAGCCACCATCCAGAGGCTGCACCCATGCTTGTTGCAATTGTAGCAGCCCCCTCTGGAGATTGGATTAGAAGAAGTGATATGTTGATATAAAACACTAACATCACATGATAGAAGAGGAGAGAATAAGGAAAGTTGAAAATAAGCATGAATCCACCTAGGTAAGATGAAACTATAAGGTACCCATCTAAAAGATAACGCCAGAATAGAACTGCTGGGTTAAAAGTCTAGTTTAATATGCATCTGCAAGTACTTTTCATGGAGTTTGATTACATGTTAAAATTGATGAACAGAAGCCCTACATCTAGAATCTTTCTTTGCTACATAATAACCAATAAACAAACTGCCAATAGAACTTAAGAAATTAGATTTATTTTCTCAGTTCTAGATCCTTCATGATCACCATAACTGTTTACTGAATAAGCATGCTTCAAATCTATGCAAGAGAAAAGTAACTTTTAAATGCTTAGTTGGCTAAAGCTTAAAACCAGTATAATCAACCAAATTGATAAACCATTGGATAATGTCCTAAATCAGCCACCATGCCGATTAAGGGGGAAAGTAAATGGGATAATATCCGTTTGAATCTATTTTTGTATCCAAATCTGTTCGGATATAAATAGAAATTTGAGTATCCAACTAATATCTATATCCATATCCATAACTATTAAAAAAAATAGATATAGATATGGATAGACAACTATTCGATCCCTATAGGATATCTGATTATATTTATAATTTATTTAATTTTATATAGCATTCACAAACTTTTAAAGAAAATATATAGCCACATAATAACTTTAATTCTGTGGTCGTAAAGTTTAGTCATCCGACTTATATCCATATTTTCAGTATCCAACTTCTATCTATATCTATATCTGTATTTATCAAATAAAATGAATATGGATATGGATATTACTAATATCCAATCTGCATCCAATTTGATTTCAATCCTAATGCTAATTGGTTCCTTTTAGCCACTAACAAGCAAATTAACAATAACAGGAAACATTTTCAAGTGCAAGCTGACTAATATGGACTTCATGGTAAGGTCATAAACCTTGGTTGCTTTATTAACTATAAGAAATTAGATTTTTAGTGGCTATAAAAACTATCATTAGAAATATAAAATATCATCATTAATAGTTTTAGTGATGATATTTTGGATCATCACTCGTTGTCACTAATATTTGGATCATCACTTATTGTCACTAATACTTGAATCACGAATGTATTAGTGACGACTTTTGAAGTTGATCACTATTAGTAAATTTAATAGTGACCATACTATTGTCACTAATATTTATACTAATAGTGACGATAATATATTGTTATAAAAACTATTACTATTAGTCACAACGTCATCACTAAAGTTTATGATAATAGTGATACGAATATTATCACTAATGCTATCACTATTAGTTACACAAGTAGCATCATAAAATTTTTTTAATAGTGACTACAAAAGTCGTCACTAGTGTTAATATATTAGTGAGAATACTTCATGCTACTAAAATGAAATAATGTTAGGGACAAATAAAGTCACCACTTAAAGTATACAATATTAGTGATAATTAGTGTCAGTAAAAGCTTCGTAACCATTAGTTATATTTTTAGTGACAACAAAACATCCTCATTAATGATTTTTTTGAAAAAAAATGGATAAAGAATATGTTGTATTATCTGCTTTATAAATTAAAATCAACTCATATTCATGATAATAAACATCAGCACACCCAATTGTATGTATTAAATCCTCACATATCCATTAAAGTATTCAAAATATAATTGTAACTTTAAATCCATACATATTTAGTGTATCAATCAAATCCTTACATATCCATTAAAGTATCAAAATGTATCCCAATATAATTATAACTTCAAATCCATAAACATTTAATGTAAGATATAAAAAACATGCAGTATGATCCTATGATCCTTCATGATGAACAATAAAACCATAATTGTGCTCAAGAAAGTTCAATCACGATCCCGCAAAATGAATAAATAAAAAAATTAATTAATATAATTTAAAAATATAATTTATTAATTCAATTATATAAATATTATAGAAAGAAAAGAATAAGTAGTAAAACCATAATTGATCCCAAGAAAGTTCAATCACGATCTTGCAAAATGAACAAATAAAAAAAATTAATTAGTATAAATTAAAAATATAATTTATATTAATTAAATTATACAAATGTTATAGGAAGAACAGAACAAGAAGTATTATATACTTATGAAAACAAAATAAGTTTAGCTACCAATATCAAGTATATTTTCAATTGTGAAACTTACATTGTTAGTATGAGCAGTCGAGAAAGATGCACCAGATAGGAATGATCCATCACCGCTAAAGCATGCAAAAAGAGTTGCCATTTGATGTTGCATATTTTTTTGGATCTCTTGTTGCATTTCCATACATTGTGCCTCGATACTCTTATGCTGAGCCTCAAGTTCTGCATGTTGAGATTGTAATTCTATCTGAAATTATGAATTAGTCTCCTCTTGCTTTTTTGTCATTTCAATAAGCCTTTGGACTTCATCCTCCAAAATATCAGCATATTTTCATGTAGCCTTAGCCTCTGCATGGATAGTTTGCCTTTTTTTAGAAAAAGATGTGATTCCTCCTGCTCCTAAACTACGTGAGTGGCCTGACCTCCTTCTTAATATAAGTGCAAAATGCTCCACTACTAGAACTGATGCAAAAGAAATATCCTGTTGATGTGTCTCACCCATCTCTTAAAGCTTGTTCTATATTTGTACATAAAAATAAATAAATATAATTAAAAATTATAAATATAAAATCATAAATTATAATTAAAAGGATCACATTCTACATGCCATAATCTCTTCTCCATTTGGAATGGATCAACTTCCATTAGACCTCAATCGAGTGGCCTTCCAAACCATCATAGCATCTGGCCATTCTTCAGACTCTGGATCTTTCTGTTAGTAATGAATAAAATCAAAAAAAAAGATGGATAAAACTTGACTTAGTTAGATCCTAAGCCAGAAAAGTACTTTATGAACTTTATATCCTATAGTATAATAGTAGAAATTAATATGAGTGTTATCATCTCATAGGCTTTTTGAACTATTGATTTTGTTCCTATAATAGATCCAACCTCTAGTTTACTTCTATTGGATGTATTCTGGATGCTGGTATCCTAAGTTAAAAAAGTACATTAAATTTAAAAATATTAAGACAATTGGAAAAGCATAGTATGGTCAAATTGATCATAATAAAATATCTTGAATTTTTGTGTACCCTATTTATTCTCAATCAACCACTGCTAATCTTCTGGAGACACATCACCTGGGCAAACCTTCTTTTCACGGAATGCTTTGTGTAGATTATAACGTTGAGTCTTATATTGTCTTTGTACTTGTTTCATCACATGTGGGTAAACATCATCGAAGAAAGAAAAACTATTCTGAAAACCATATCAATAACAATAGTTATTTACAATAATCAATTAAGTAATAACACTATATAAATTTTCTAGTAATCATGAAAATTTATTTAGTAAAATAAACTAAATATATGTATATGAATCTTCAAGAATTTGCACATTGCCTTGATATCCTCATCAGATATACTTTTCCAATCTTTAACTTTGAAGAGGTGCAAACTGCCTTACATACAGTTACTTCTGATTTAAAATACTTAGCATGTTCTCTACATACTTTATGAAATAGATGAGGAAACTGAATATCAAAGTTTTTTTCCTTAGCTTTCTTCTTGGCAAACTTTGCATTAATGGTAGGCCCACAGCCTCTCTTCTTAGAGGTACTAGAACCTATTAAAAAATTTTTAGCAAACTGGATGATACATATGAAATTTATAAACTAATAAGATAGCAAATAAAAAGTAATTTATTGAAAACTAATTTAAATAATTACTAATTCAAGGCTCTAATATCATGGTGAGTAATTTTAAATCTTACTATTAATTATAGATGTTGGAATTCGTATGTTGGGATATACATGTATGTTTTAAAAATTTTATTTTCTAAACATCATAGTAAAATAGTAGATTAAAATATTTTTAATCTATATCATGCATGCATAAAATATAAACCATAAAGATCTACTTCATATGCTGAAATTGAACATATGTTGAAATTTAACATGTGATCGAATCACATATCTATTTCTTAATTCTTTTCTTCAAATCTAGATCTGAAATAGAAGAGATTTTTTCTTAGCCACATAAGTACCTAGCCTCTATGGGTATCCACTCAGGATTAGCTTGGAATAGCTTTCTTTAAATTAATTTTTTTCTAAAAAAAAATCAGCTTACGAATCTGAATGAAGCCTAGATCGCGATCAACTCTTTGATATCTTTCTTTGATCTTCTTCTTCTCTTCTTTTCTTGCCTTTCATCCCTTGAATATGCTACTACCAGAGACTAGAAACCAGCATAAGAGGTGGATGCCTAAGGCCCTTTTGGGCGTGAAGAAGAGGGATGCCCAAAGAAGGGACGTGTGGACGTCCAAGGGAGAAGAGAAGGGGAGGAGAAGAGAGGGCATGGGGCACTCTAATAAGGGGCTTGGGCTGCTGGTTATGATGCCTACAGATTTTAGGGGAGGCCTCTTTAAATAGACATAAAGATTGAATCTTATTCAATCTCATAATACAAGTCCTACTTGTATTAGGTTTTCTTATAACTTAAGTTATACAACTTTTTTTAGGAAACCTATTAGCTGCCAACTCTTGGAGCCCTTACACCCACTAAATCACGCCCTATAATGTACCCAAGAGACGCCCCATATAGGATCTATAAGCCCTCTAAAGGTGGGACATGCTTAACTTGATCAAATCAAGTGGCACCCCATTTAAACTATAAAAAAAATAAATTAAAGACTTGCACCCTTAATTTATTTGATCCAAAACCTTAAACATCCAATAATTGGAGTCTAATGAATCTAATTCATTTAGATTATTAGCAGATAATTAAGTTTAAATTATTTTATCAAATAAAAAATTCCAATATAAAGAGAAAATTAGATCCAACCATATGCTAGCAAGATTATCTTGAACCCAATCGGATTTTTCTAAATCCAATTGACACTTCATAAGTCTAATTGCTTATTCCAGATCTAATTTCTTTGTTGTGTGATCCCATAAATTTAATTTTATCTGATAGTGAGATATACAATAATCTCTATCAAAGTATCATTGAAATTTTTTTCAATAGGTCAGAATAATTTTACTCTAATGCATCAAAGATTGTCGAGTCTGAATAATCCTAGTGAGTTCTCACAATCCACCAGTGACACTTAGCAGTATGTAGTGGCAACCTAGTAGAACCGAAAAGAACCTCAAAGTGTAGTTAACGTGTGATTCAGTCCCTCTATCATGAGTTCTGACTAGATGGCAGATCATGGATAAATCGTCAAACCTCATCATCAGTTATATGATAGATTCGATAAGCTCAAGTCCAATTATGATTTCTATGAAAACTCCTTTTCATCAATTATACTACTGTGGCCACAGACTCTCAGACTTAGCCTCTTAAATCTCATAAGACTACTCCTCTCTATCAAGGTCGATAGATCCCATCTTGATACGTACTCTACTCCTACAGTAGACCAACTGTCACCAACATCCACTACAAAGGCTTATTGAGATCTATATTTATGTGTCAGTCAAACTTCAACAACCTCACTGCGAGCATTAGTATCATCTCAGATCAAAAGACCATTCACACAACTACAGCATCAAGACAATCACCGACATCGAATAGAAATTTAAGTGATCTCTCGTATGGTTACACTCAGTACTAGTTATTCTCTAACAACTATCTGCACTCATCATCTAGTGTCTCTACACTGTAGACTAGGAACTCATCTATCCTAAAGGAAGCGATCTATATACCGATCTATTCGGATCGATTACTATCCTCATGATTATTCTATGTTGGGAGTATTTAAGAATTAAATACATGTTTCTAATTTTCAACACCTTGAGAATATATATTGAAATGTTAATTCTATGGACGATTCAAAGACACATCACACTTGAATGAAAAATAAATTTATCCTTTTATTGATCAAATCAATATATAAAGTATAAAATTATGTATTAGCTATATTACAATATATCAGCCATATTGACCTCTAGGACATACATCTAACAATCTTTCATTTGGACTAAAGTCAATTGGTCATTAATCTGTCCCATCTTCTCAAGGTGGACTTTCATTTTCGGCTGGCCAATTGCTTTATCAGTGGGTCTACCACATTGTCTGTGGAGTCTACTCTTCACATCTCAACATGTTTATATTTGAGGTAGTTGCATATGATATGATACCGCCGCTCGATGTGTTTTAATTTTTTGATGAGATCTTAGCTCCTTAGCAAGTGCTATGGCTCCATTGTTATCGCAGTAAAGTGGTATGACATCCGATGTCATAACCCCAAGTTTTGCGATGAATTTTTTGAATCGGAAGCCTTCTTTTGCAATATCCGAAGCAGCGACATACTCAGCCTCTATGGTCGAATCTGCGATGATGGGTTGCTTGGAACTCTTTCAGTTGACTGTGTCACCATTGCAAATAAACATATATTATGATATAGACTTTCTATCATCAGGATCAGACATGAAGTTTGAGTTAGTATACCCCTCGACTCGCAACTCAGAACCTCCTTCAAAGATCAAAAATAAATCTTTAGTCCTTCTCAAGTACTTAAGGATATTTTTCATAGCTATTCAGTGCTCCTCACCTGGATTCAACTGATACCTACTCATGACACTCATAGTAAGGATAATATCAGGTCGAGTACATAGCATGGCATACATGAGACTCCTTGTAGCTGAGGCATGAGGAATCCTACTCATGTGTTGAACTTCCTCAGATGTGGTTAGACACATTATCATGAAAAGATTAATATCATGCCTAAGAGGTAAAAATCATCTTTTAGAATTTTTCATGCTGAACATCTTCAGTATCTTTTCTATGTACAACTTTTGTGACAGGCCTAGCATCCTTTTAGATCATCCCCAAAGACCTTTATTTCAAGAATATAGGATGCTTCCCCTAGGTCTTTCATGGAGAATTTCTTGGACAACCATCTTTTTACCATGATCAGCATGAAAATATCATTCCCAATGAAGAGAATATCATCCATGTACAATATGAAGAATGTTATTGTGCTCCCACTGACCCTTTTGTATACACATGGTTCCTCTTCATTTTTGATGAAATCAAATGATTTGATCGTTTCATCAAAATGATGATTTCAACTCCGAAAAGCTTGCTTTAATCCGTATATGGATCTTTGTAGCTTGCGGACTCTATGATCACCATTACCAAATGTGAAACTCAAAGCTGCTCCATATAGATATCTTCCTCAAGATATCTATTCAGAAAAATAGTTTTCACATCCATCTACTAGATTTCATAATCATAATAGGTTGCAACAACAAGTAGAGTGTGGATGAATTTCAGAATGGCTACGAGCGAGAAGATTTCTTGATAGTCAATGTCCTCGCACTGACTATAGCCTTTTGCCACAAGCCTAGCTTTATAGGTCTCCACCTTACCATCAGCACTTTTTTTTTTGTAGATCCATTTACATACAATGGGTACGATATCCTCAGCTGGATCCACTAAGGTCCAAACTTAGTTCGAATGCATCGAGTCAATTTCTGACTTCATCACATCTAACTATTTCTCAGAATCGATGTTAGACATTACCTCATCAAAGGTATTAGGATCATCACCATGACCCCTATCTTCCATAAGAAATATTTTCTTTATTTCCTCTATAAGCATACCCATGTACCTTTCAGGAGGTCAGAAAATCCTGCTAGATCTATGAAGTGGTAGAGAAACGTCAACTACTGGCTCATGAATAATAAATTCTTGAGGATCTATAGCTCTTTGCTCTTTAGAGATCTTCTCTTCGAGCTCAATTAACCTCCCATTACCACCATCCAGGATAAACTATTTTTTTAGAACTATGGCATTTCGACTCACAATCACATTGTGATCTTATGGATAGTAGAAGTAGTATCCCATGAATTTTTTTGGATACTCTAGAAAATGAGCTATTACAGATCTATCCTCTAATTTATCATCCATCTGTCTCTTGACATGGCCGGATATCCCTAAGTCTTAAGATAACCTAGACTCGGCTTCTTACCATACTATATCTCATACGATGTGGTAGGAATAGACTTTGATAGAATCCTATTCAACAAGTGAATGACGGTTAATAAGACATATCTCCAAAGATATAAGGACAGATCAGTGAAGCTCATCATGGACCTGACCATATCTAATAAGATCCTGTTCCTCCTTTCAGATACCTCATTGAGCTGAGGTATTCCGAGAGGAGTCTACTGAGAGACTATGTCATTGTCTTTAAGATATCTCAAAAATTTTTGACTAAGGTATTCATCTCCTCGATCAGATCAAAGAATCTTAATAGATTTGTTTGTTTGTTTTTCTACTTTATTTCTGAATTCTTTGAATCTTTCAAAGGCTTCAGACTTGTGTTTCATCAGATACACATATCCATACCTAGATAAATTATTGGTAAAGATAATGAAGTACTATAACTATCTCTGGCCTACACATCAAATGGCCCACACACATCGGTGTGTACCAGAGCAAGTAACTCAGTGATCCTTTCTCCATGTCCTACAAAGGATAACTTGGCCATTTTTCTTCAAAGATAAGATTCGCAAGCTGGATACGACTCTGGATCAAAAGAGTCAAAAATTTTATCTTTTTTTAGTTTGTTTATCCTGTTCTCTTCAATATGGCCTAGTCTATGGTGACATAAGTACTTCTGGTTAATTTTATCTTTAGATCTTTTTTGACTTACGGCACTCACTATTTGCTAGTTTAAATTCATATTCGCATCAACATGCAAGTGATATAGACTGTCAATTAAAAGACCTCATACAACTAATTTATTTCATAAATAAATGAAATAAAAGTCTTTATTGAAACTAATTTCAAAACTTTTCTGTGCTAGTACAGACACGAAAATCAAATTCCAACTAGCTATAAGAATAAAATAATAAACTTTTAAATCTAATTTAAAATCAGATGGTAATCGAAGAGGATAAGTGCCAATGACTTCTACAGTAACTTTTACTTCATTATCGATTCGAAGGATCATGTCACCTTCTCTCAACCTCCTACTTTCTATTAGACCCTGCATTGAAGTATATATATGAGCACTCGAACCAGAGTCCAATACCTAACTAGAAATAGAAGAAATCGTAAAGTTAGATTCAATTACGAGCATACTTTCTGAAGGTTTATCATCATTTTTGATTTTTAGGCTCTCCAGATAAAGTGGATAGTTCCTCCTCCAATGGCTTTCAGCATCACAGTGAAAATACTTTTTCTTTGCTTCGACTTTTTTAGGAACGTCCTTCTTTGACTTCTCTCCTTCTTTTGCTTCTTAGCAGATTTAGTCTTTTTCTTTTCAGTAGATTTTTTTTTGAAAGAAGTCCGCTCTACAGTGAGAACAGTGTCCCTTGAACTCTTTAAGGTTCCTTCCGTAGTGACCAACATGTTAACCAGCTCAAGTATAGTACAATCGAGTTTGTTCATATAAAAATTTATAATAAATTGACTATATGAACTCGTAAGGGATTGAAAGATCAAATCTATTTGTAATTCTTTTTGCATTTCAAGCCTGAGCTTTCCAAGCTCCTCAATGTCCTTGATTACTGTCATACCATGCTCATGGACTGACTGTCCTACACATCTTCAAATTGAAGAGTCTCTTGGATACTTTAAAGTACGTAGTATAGCTCTACTCACCATACAACTCTTGCAGGTGAGTTATCATAGCCTTAACAGTGGGCATATGCTCATGCTGGCTTTGTAACTCGTTTGACATAGATGCCAGCACATAGCACTTGACCTGACTGTCTTCATTCGTCCACTTTTCAAAGATAGCCCTTTGCTCAGCAGTAGGACAGTTTGGTAACACTATGGATTTCTGATTGAGTACATGACCTAATTTTTCTGAGGTCAGGATAATCTTGAGGTTTTTGAGACAGTCTTTGTAATTAGTTTCGGTCAGACAATTGATTTCAAGGATGCGGGCTAAAGGGTTTGAGACTGACATTGTTTAATTGCGAGAGTAGAGATTCAAGTTAGATATCTGTACTTGATGTTATATTTACTTCTAAAAATTTTAAGATGCAAACAATGACTCTCACTAATTTTTCGGATCCCTTCACTCCCCGAGTGAGAAACGAAAACCCTATCACGATAAAAGAATTCTAGTGGGTGCTGTGGTCCCACCGATGTCATGCACCTCACCTAACAGTTATTGGTAATATGCACACCGATGTGTAGGCAACTCTTTGCCCAGATGTTTCTCTAAGCATGTTGCAGTGATTTGATATCTAAGTCATGTGGGCTCACCTAACAGTTATTGACCACACTCTTTAGTTAAGCCTGATCCACCGTTCACAAGCAGGTGCAAGACCGTCATTAGGTCCCTCACCTAACAGTTATTAGATCTAACCCCATTCTTATCCTGGAGCAACTCTTTGCTAATAGAGTGGTTGCGTGTTTTCAGTATAACTGAACCACTATAATCAATCGAGAACAAGCAACACCAGTAGCATGCCCGCACATCTACAACGGTGGAAGACTTATAGACTTAATATTTATGAAAATATTTAGGTTTAGATCTCATCTAATTAGTCATCATATGATCGATCTAATTGGTATGGGCTAAACCAAAAATACCAAGTAACTTTATTGAAGTCTCAATCTTTCAAATTGATCAGATAAGTAGAGATCGGTGGGGGTCCCCCCGTTGCTTTTCTTAGATACCAATAAATTGGCCAGTTAAGCTAATGAAATCAATTAAATAACTACATCTTAATTACTTGTCTTAGACACCAATAGATCAATTGGTCCAAATAGGTTAACTCAAGTAAATCAAGCTCAAACCATCAAGCCAAATTAAGTCCTAAGGTTAATCGATTCTACATATGAGATTCAATCGATTTGATTAACAATAATTGCATGATCATTTAACTTAATTGATCTAATCTTAATTAACACTTGACTCAATTTGATCAATTAATTAATCGAATTAGACCCATAACATTCAAATTAAAAATCTTAGATGCAATCTAATTATATGACCTAACTTTTGATTTTTTTCATAACCAAAATTCTCATGCACAAACATAAATTTTAGATTTTAAAAATCAAATTTTAGATCTAAATTTTTTTTATAAAAATAAATTTTAAATCATAAAAATAATTTTTAAATTTAACATACAAACATATATATTATATATGCATGTAAAATTCAGATCTAAATAAAATTTAGATCAACACATGATATCATATATCTCATATACTAATCATGAATCATATTGAAAATAATTTTATGACCTAAATATGTAATCACATATCTCATATATGAATCATGAATTAGGTTAAATAAAATTTTAGGTTCACGCATGCATCTACATATCATGTGATGATGAATTAGAAACCGTTCTAAATCAAAATTCAGATCATGCATACTTTCATATATCAACTATATATTCTAAAATTAAATTTTAGATTCAAAATATTTATCTATATATCTCATATATCAAAAAAAAAATCAGATTTTGAAACTCTTTTCAAAATATGTATGTCAATTTCATACATATAAAACTCGTGGCTCTGATATCACTATTGAAATTCGTTTGTCGGGGTATTCATGTATGTTTCAAAATTTTATTTTTTAAATATCATAATAGAATAGTAAATTAAAATACTTTTAATTTATATCATGTATGCATAAAACATAGACTACAAAGATCTACTTTATATACTGAAATTGAACATACGCTAAAATTTAACATGTGATCGAATCACATACCTGTTTCATAATTTTTTTCTTCAAATTTGATTTAGAAGAGAAGAGATTTTTTTTTAGCCGTACAAGTATCCAGCCTCTATGGATATCCAGTTAGGATCAGTCTGGAACAGCTCTCTTCAAATTAATTTTTCTTCTTTATGAAAAATCAGCCTGTGAATCTGAATGAAGCCTGGATCGCGATCAACTCTTTGATCTCTTTTCTTGATCTTCTTTTTCTCTTCTTCTCTTGCTTTTCTTCTTTTGAATATGCTGCTACTAGAGACTAGAAACCAGCACAAGAGGTGGATGCCCAAGATTCTTTTGGGCGTGAAGAAGAGGGACGCCCAAAGGAGGGAACGTGTGGACGTCCAAGGGAGAAGAGAAGGGGAGGAGAAGAGAGGGTGTGGGGCCCTCTAATAGGGGGTGTGGGCTACTGGTTGTGATGCTTAGGGACCTTAGGAGAGGTTACTTTAAATAGACATAAAGATTGAATCCTATTCAATCTCATAATATAAGTCCTATTTGTATTAGGTTTCTTTATAACTTAAGTTATACAACTTCCTTTAAGAAATCTATTAGGTGCCAACTCTTGGAGCCCTTGCACCCACTAAATCACATCCCAAAATATACCTAAGGGACATCTCATATGGGATTCATAAGCCCTCTAAAGGTTGGACATGCCTAACTTGATCAAATCAAGTGGCACCCCATCTAAACTATCAAGAAAATAAATTAAGGACTTGCACCCTTAATTCATTTGATCCAAAACCTTAGACATCCAACAAGTGGAGTTCAATGAATCTAATTTATTTAGGTTATTAGTAGATAATTAAGTTTAAATTATCTTATCAAATAAGAAATTCAAATATAAAGAAAAAATTAGATCCAACCATATGCTTGCAAGGTTACCTTGAACCCAATCGGATTTTTTTAAACCCAATTGACACTTTATAAGTCTAATTACTTATTCTAGGTCTAATCTCTTTGTTGTGTGACCCCATAAGTTTAATTTTATCTGGTAGTGAGATATACAATGACCTCTATCAAAGTATCATTGAAACTCTTTTCAATGGGTCAGAATAATTTCACTCTAACTCATCAAGGATTGTTGATCCTGAACAATCCTAGTGAGCTCTCACAATCCACCAGTGACACCTAGCAGTATGTAGTGACAATCCAGTAGAATCAAAAAGAATCTCAAGATGTAGTTAACGTGTGATTCAGTCCCTCTATCGTGAGTTCCGACTAGATGGCAGGTCATGGATAAATTGTCAAACCTCATCATCAGTCATATGATAGATTCAATCAGCTCAAGTCTAATTATGATTTTTATGAAATTTTTTTTTCATCAATCATACTGCTATGGCCACAGACTCTCAGACTTAGTCTCTCAAATCTCATAGGACTACTCCTCTCTATCAAGATCGATAGATTTTATTTTGATGCGCATCCTTCTCCTACAGTGGACCAACTATTGCTAACATCTACTATAAGAGCTCATTGAGATCCATGTTTATATGTCAGTCAAACTCTAGCAGTTTCATTGTGAGTAGTAGTACCATCTCAGATCAGAGGATCATTCATACAACTACAGCATCGAGACAATCACTGACGATCGAATAAAAATTCAAGTGATCTCTCGTATGATCATGCTTAGTATTAGTTTTTCTCTAATAACTATCTGCACTCGTCGTTTAATGTCTCTACATTGTAGACTAGAGACTTATCTATCCCGAAAGAAGTATTCTGTGCGTCGATCTATTTAGATCGATCATCGCCCTCATGATGATTCTATGATTTAGAGTATTTAAGAATTAAATATATGTCTCTAATTTTCAATATCTTGAGAATATGTATCGAGATATTAATTTCATGAATGATTCAAAGATACATTACACTTGAATGAAAAATAAACATATCCTTTTATTGATCAAATCAATGTATAAAATATAAAATTGTGTCTTAGCTATATTACAATGTGTCAGCCATATTGGCTTCTAGAACATACATCTAACAAGTTACATGGATGAGATGCATCAACGAGCATATTAACATCTTGCTGTTCATCATGAAGAGAATTTATGGGTTGAGGTGAGCTTGTCATTGATAAGCACCGTGATGACATATTTTATCTATGAAAAATTTAAAAAAAAATAGTTCATCATGCTATTTCTTAAAAAGAAAATAAAAATATTTTTAATGCAACATCAAGCAAATTAAGTTCTAGCAATCATAGTACAAATCTACAAGAAAAAATTTATCATATATTCAATAGAAAGTTACTAACAAAGCTAAAGTATTTACGGCAATGTTATATAAAAATCAAATAATAAACAACCCATGATATCAATATTCATGTTTATAAAACAATTACAATCTAGTACAAGTCCAAGATAGAATTATAAATAATCAATCATCATCAATATCATCTTCATCAGCTTGATCTATCTCATCATCATCAATGAAAATAAGTTTTTCATTGTTAGATTCTTCTTCTTCTGCATCTTCTTCTTCCTGAGTAAGAGAAATATGATGCTTTAATGGAGTACCTTCAACATTAGTGCTAGCTAACTTGGGCCTATTCAATGATACCATGTCATCAATATCATCTATATTAGATTCAAGATGTATAAAACCAATCTTTATTTTCTTGACAGAGCTCATCTTCAATATCTTCTGGAAACAAATCATATAAGTCGCATGGCCTTGTCTTCACCACAACCTTTCAATTGGGCTCTTTAGTGTCATTCACATAATATACCTATTCATCTTGAGTAGCCAACACATATGACTTATTAGTATCTAATCTATGAGCCACATTGACCATGGGGAACCCATGCTTGTCAATCTTAAATCTTTTTCTTTTATGATAGACATCCCACCACTCACATTTAAATAGAATAACACTATTTCTCCTGAGGTAATCTAATTGTATGATGTCTATTAAGACACTGTAACAATCTATGTGACCTGTAGTCTTATATCCTTTTATTAAAATATCACTATTTTGTATTTATAATTGCTTATCACATCCCTTTGTATTGAACCTCCAGCCATTAATTAGATAACTAGTATAGTGGAAAACACGCTTATCAGGCCCACATGCTAGGCTCAGTAATTGATCACTGACATGTTCATTTCTTTGGTCTTGTAACTGCATGATCTATATAACAAGTAGCAACAAATTAGCATATTGAATAGGAAAACCAAATATGAAACATTAAGATATGTTATTTTACTTACATATCTTTTGAACCATTGGGGAAACTCTTTCTCATACCTTTTTTCTATATCATTAGGATTCCCTCTTCTAAGTTCTTCCTTATGCATACTGTATATCCAACAAGAGTCTAAATCATGTGGAAGGCCATCCTCAAGAGTTTGCGTGGGAGGCTTGGAGTTGAACAAGGAAGACTTGGAGTGGCTGAACAAGGAAGGCTTGGAGTCGCTGAATAGGGAAGATTTTTTTAGCTAGGTTTTTCATCGCAAAAAACTATGTTTGGGCACCATTTGGAGAAACGAAAAGGCACCGATTTTTTCTCTGGGCAGTGGGTACTACTTTATTCTCCTTATGCGCGACATTCATATTAGAAATGGGATAATTATAATGTGGCATTAATTAGATAGATGAGAAAAGGTATAATCAATTTTCACATTGAAAATAGTTTCAAGTCCAAATTAAATTATTTAAAATATTATGTTCAATCTGATTTAAATGTTCTATGGATAAGATCAATTTAAAAGACAGCCCTTTTACCATTTAAATGGCATAGAGATCAACCCCTTTATCTGATCAAACTCGACCTAGATATTAAATGGGATAAATAGAGTAAACAGGTTAAATAGGTTAGATTCCTAAAAATTTAAATCTTTTTTTCTTGATCTTTTGTTACATGGAACGTAACCTCAAATCAATAAAGGCCTAATAAAATATAAGTGGCAACTATATGTGAACCTCAAGGATATAGTATGTAAAGATACATAAGATATGGGATATCAAATATGATATGATCTAGGAGAAAACTTGATGTGAAATATTTCAGATACTATGAATAGGAAGTCAAGTGGTGAACTAAACTTCTAGAGGCCATAACTTGGTCATAAGATATCCGATTTTGATGATATATTTTTTAAATCAGATAATTTTTCGAGATCTATACTGTTATGCTGCCCGTTTTAGGAAATGACACCCTAGTGATCAGACCCAAATTTCTTTATTTGGGGCCCAAAACAAGCCGGTCAAACCAATTTTTTTTTTTGGATAAGATTTTGATCGAGTATATCTCCTAATTTGAAGAAAAAAGTGATAGAAGATAAAGTTAATATATAAGTTAAAATCTAAACTTATAGAATTTTAGCTTTTTTGAGATTATGTTAGCTTTTGACAATGATTTTTGGATGGCGCATTATATATCATCACAAACATTATAATTTTTATATGATAGCATCTTATAGTTTCTTAAATAACATACTAATCATAACAACTTGTTAGTGATGTACTATTTCATCACAAATAATATCTTTTTTTATGATGATATCTTTATTGTCACAAATAATATGCTAATCATGTTAATTTTTTAATGATGCATTATATGTCTTCATAAATAGTACATATTTTGTAACAACATCTTATATTGTCATAAATTATACAGTAATCATAACAATTTTATAGTGATGAATTACATTTCGTCACTAACAGTGATGACTTTTTAGTGACGCACTATATGTCGTCACTAATAGTATCCTTTTTTGTGATAATATGAGATGTCGTCACGAATAATATACTGTTAGTCATGACATTTCAGTGGTGCATTATATATTGTCACAAATAAATTAATATTTTGTGATGACATCTTATATTGTCACAACTAATATAGTAATCATGACAACTTTATAGTGATGCATCACATATCGTCCCTACTAGTGATGACCTTTTAGTGATGCACTATATATCATCACTAATAATATCTTTTTTTGTGACAATATGAGATGTCATCACAACTAATATATTATTAGTCATGACGTGTTAGTGGCGCATTATATATTGTCACAAATAGATCAAAATTTGTGATGATATATAATGTTGTCACAATAACATGTCATTTGTGACGATTTTTTAGTAACGAGTAATATGTCGTTACTATTAGTCGATCGATTACGAGGATATTATATATCATTACTATTATACTTGATATTAGTGACTAACATCGATGTCATCACTAAAAGCTCAACAATAGTGACAACTTTTCGAATTGTCACTATTATGTCATCATGAATATTATCAATTCTTGTAGTGATTAAGAAGATAGCTTCCATGCAAACAACATCAAACCATGGTCTTAGCTAATGTAATGCATTCATTCTGAGGATGTAGGTTGACCGAGAAGGAAGTATTTGTAATATTATAGAAGATTGGTTATAGAGGGACCATTTCATTTTTGTAGGCAAATCTAGTCTATTGCTTTAGAAGGTTTGTTTATAGATACAACTTTTGTAACTTAATAGTATACTGATGGATTGACCGGTTTCTATTTGGAAAATTATAGTTTCTTGATCATTTTAGTTTCCACTCCTATGAATAGTTTAGCACATTCATTGTTGCAATTATGGGGCTCTAAAGTACAATAGGATTTTACTCAATATTAGTTAGGTGGTCTATATGGACCTATGGAGTCCGGCAATTTAGTACCTCACAAGGTTCATAACCATGAGGTTGTAGGTTCAAATCCTATCTCGACGACATTGTTTGTCAAAAATTATATTTTTAGGTTTACTTCTACTACCTAGTAATTAATGATCGTTTTTTTCTTTTTTTTTGGTGGGTAGGCAAAGAAGGGGGAAGATAGAACTAATATACTATACTGTGTAATACTATAGTAGATAGCATCGTAGTCGAAGTTAGTAATTAGTGTAGTAGTCAACTGTACCAAAGTTTTTATCATATTACTATTTCACCATGTGTGGATAGCAGGGAATGAATTTGCATTTTCTCCTTGGGAAAGAAAAATTATACCATTCAAGCATATCCACATTTTCTCCATTCCCATGCATATGTCCACATGTATATGATGTATATTATGTATCATATATGTATCTGGATCATATTTGTGCAAGAACGGATACTTGTTGGGAAGGATCCCTCATGATTGCAGAATACGGATCCTTTACCCAAGATCTCTAATCCAGGTGATGATGTCGATACTGCAACAGAAAAGAAGAACAGATATAAAAAAAAATATAATCACATACATGGATAAGCCCAAGGCTTACCTCTATAAGGCATGCAAGTTTCATTATGAGAGAAAATCAATACAAGAGGAGATTACATATTCTCAACTCTCATAAACCTCTCTCTCTCAACAAGAAGCACTCAATCCTTACAAAGCTCTCACAAAAATTCTAAAGGAGATCCACAAACTCTGTAGCCGCTACCCTGCTTCCACGGGTTGTTCTTTGTTGCTCACTATTGTCTATAGGCCGTTAGGCCCTTTAAAAGATCCTAAACCGAGTTTTGTTAGGTTTCAGAACCCATCTCAGCCTTCTGATCAATCCTGTAAGCTTCTCTGACCATTCGATCGCACCCACAAGCAACCGTGGCCCCTTCATCATGCAAAATCACCTCAAATCATGCCGTCCTACCATCGAATCGTGCGTTCGCACTCGTGCATTGTGATAAACCCTCCCCGAACCACAGTAGTCCATGTGCAATGCATGGACCATGACTCCTCCTCAGGTGCATAGTAGACCATGCGTGCACTGCATGGGCATGCACCTGGACCGTGTGCCTGCGCACATACTGGGCCACACGCCTGGCTGGGTTGTGCGCACTTGTGTGCATCCTAGGCCGCATGCATCTGCACGCGCTGGGCAGGCTTGCACACTGCGGGCTGCATGCACTGCAGGCTCCACCTGGGCCTCAGGTGCCAGCGATCCTGGGCATCCGCAGGCCTACTGCCTGCGTCTGTGTGCCTGTGGGGCTGGGCTTCTCCTTCTTGGGTTGCTATGGGTTGAATTTGAGGTTTCAAAATTCAACAATACTCATATATGCTATGCTAAAGTATAGTAAGATTTTAATTAAGATGAAATCTTAATCTTATTACTCTATCCAATTAATTACCATATAAATTTTTCATAACTCTGACTGAATCTTAATATCTCACAATCTGAATTATTCACAGGTAGGAGTGGCAGTTCATTTCTAGATCGAGGAAATACCATATAAGTTTAGGAGCTAAGAGAATTAAGGATAGCTACCTTACAATGAATCTTGAAGGGGCTTCGGCCTTCGGCCAAATACTAATGAAACATTTGCAATCCATTCAAGCACATCACACTATCTCAAAGAACCTAAATTTTGTTAGCACTTATGATGGCAGAAAAATCCAGATAAATCGCTCTCCACCTGCAAGACAAATATTCTGTACCATTGCCAAGCATTGTTCAGTGACTGAATACTTCTAGTAAGATTACTTTATTTATATTTTATGCTCCAAAAGTATATTATTGTTTTACAATATTTAGCAATGCATCTGTATTTAATCTTATATTTGAGTTTTCCAGAACATTGTAGTTTGATGAGAAAATTGATGGTATTCACACATAAAAGAGACATGGAACTATTTGATGATGCATATGCAAGTATCTAGTTAAAGAAACAAAGTGCAGGATGATTTTAGATGTTAGCCAAGATATATTAGTGCATGACAATTTTGAAAGCAAGGCCTATGGTTGAAGATGCCAGGAATAGAACATGAATTTGAAAGTTGTAGGATGGCATTAGGTAATCTAGAAGGAAATAAAATAAATTACAAGATGACATATGCCAGAGAGGGCAGAGTTTGTGGTGTCAAATTTGGAAAGCTCAGTTGTTTATGCTCTGAGCTAGGAAAGTGAAGTTTGTGCTCTGAAATATGCACTTAGTAATATAGTATAACATACATTTCTTAAGATAATATCACTAATTATAGGAGGATGTAAAGCTTCAGAATACCATAGCACAGCTGCCAAAGTGACAAATAGGTCTTCTTTATGGTTTATGAGTGTTATCCAATGCAATGCACTTGATATGTTGAAAATGTAACATATGAAAAAGGGAAAGATGTTTCAAAGTGTAAGTATCTGCACTGCACTCATGCGATGCCGATAGATATTCTAAATATGTTGAATATGAAATGCACTATGACCTGGATGCAGAATTCACAGAGGAAGAGATAAGGAATGCAATTTTTCAGCTTGCTTCTCAACAATCGCTGGGACCTGACGGATTCTCTTTTGACTTCCATAAGCAATTTTGGCACATCATCAAAGACGACATAATGAAACTATTTCCGAGTCAATACAAGCACCAAACAAGCCTAGAGAGATTTAATTACTCTTACATAACCCTCATTCTGAAGAAGGAAATTAACTGCACAGTCAGAGACTATCGATCGATAAGTCTCATGAATGGCATTGTTAAAATCTTCTCGAAGGTTCTATTAGCATGTCTTGGTTGTAAGATGGAAAAGCTTATCTTATCATCACAATCTGCATTCATCTGAGGTAGAACAGTTGCAGATATTTTTGCCAATGCAAATGAGATCATCATTCAAGCTACTCAATCCAAACACCAAAGATTCATTTATAAACTAGATTTTGAGAAGGCATTCGATAATGTTGCATGGCCATTTCTTTTCGATCTATTGAAGGTGAGAGGGTTTGGAGATAGGTGGTGTAAATGGATATCAAACATTGTCATCACAGCTAGATCATCTGTTATAGTCAATGGCTCCTTAGGAAAGCATTCAGCTGTAACCGAGGTTTAAGACAAGGAGATCTGCTCTCCCCTCAACTCTTCATTTTAGTTGTTGATACTCTAAATATAATCCTAAAAACAGTAACCACAAACCAAATGGTAAAAGGCATCGGAGAACGTGACATCTTCAGTGACTTCCACAACCTCCAATTTTCTGATGATATCCTTATTTTTAGTGGGGTATCAAGAAAAAGTATTACGGGCTTAAAAATCCACTTTGAGAAGTCCACAGTTCTAGGCATTGGTATTCCAAGAGATCACAGGGATCAAATTCCTAATATTCTAGGCAGCAGAATAGGAGATTTTCTCCTAACCTACTTGGGTTTGCCACTACAAATTGGGAAACTTAAACAGAATGATTGGACACCCCTTGTTGAGAAGATAGCAAAGAAGCTAGGGATTGGAAAGGTAAACTTCTTTCCATTGATGGGAGAACATTGTTACTTAATTCTGTGATCATGCCAATCATGTCATATTGGATGGCCAACATTGCTATACCACCTTGCATTATTAAATGAATTGATAGGCTGTGCCAGGCATTTCTATGGACTGGGGCCGATTCAGCTAAGCAGGGTCAATGTTTGTTAAATTGGGATCAGGTTTGTAGGCCAAAGGAACTTGTTCTCTACTCCACAAAAGCCATGAAGCTCATTGATCCGAGCAGGTTATTACCACAACAGGCCTATCACCCTGAAATCACTACCCCAACAGTACTTATCAGCATTGTGGAAGGCAGTTATTAAGGTTAAAAATCTCTTCCAGGCTTTGGTGCAATTTCAAATTGGTAATGGTTCAAATATCCTTTTTTGGCATGACTCATGGCTGTTTACTCACCCTCTAAAAGAGCAACTCCCATGGTTGTTCGATCTCTCTCCCATGAAGAACATCTCTGTGGTAGAAGCTTTTACTCTGTTCAGAAACACAGACAACTGCCACCTTATATTATTATGTGATTATAACTTGGGGCAACTAAATCTAGTTCAAGAATTATCTGCAATGCAAATCATGGAAAAGCAAGACTCACTGCAATGGAAATGGTTCCCAAACAAAGAGTTCTCAACAAAATGATGTTATAGATTTTTGTTAGATGGCGGAGTCAGATCATTTTTCAGTAAAATTGTTTGGAAAATTGGAGTGCCAGAGAAGGTTAAATACTTCACCTATCTCTGTTTTCATGACAGAATACAAACAAAATCTAATATGATCAAGAAGGAATGGAAAAGCATAAAAAGTTACTCCCTATGTGGCTCACACTCAGGAACGGTAGATCATCTCATGCTCCAGTGCTCCTATTCTCAATCAGTCTGGTCCATACTTCTAAAAAATTCTCAGCTTCGTGACCTTCCATAAAACCAATTCTAGCTGTGGAGTTCATAGCAAACAATAAGCGTGTGCAGTCTCTCCTAAAAGGAATGGATATTTTGATTGCCACGGCTCAATGGATATTATGGAACATAACAAATGATGCTTCGAGTATCATGCCTTTCTACCAAAATTTGTGGCCAAACAAGTTGCATATCTCGTTTTATCTGGGACAGATCACATCACTAGAGAAGATTTTGCTACCATCAGCCAGATTACGGATGGTATGAATACTCTGTTGGAAACAGAGCTGTAGTGAATGCTGACAATAGGAGTTGATAATTCTAGAGAAGAAGAAACACTTTGATGAGGTTCAGCAATATCTGGTCTTTAGACTGGAGTTACATATCCAAACATGACCACAACATTAATTAGACCGTTAACAAATCCTGGAACCAAAATATACTCTGCATTGACATCTGCAAGCCTGTACTATAATTTGAAACCTACCACTGCAACTCGATCTCTAAAGTACCTTTAATCTTGACATCTGGAAACCTCATAGCTCACTCAGCTATAATCATGGCATCATGTAATCCCATAACCACCTTATCTGGAAACCTGTAATGGCTCCTAATCCTATTCTGACTGGACACGATCCTAAGCTTTCTAAGCTTCATTCCCTCATCTATAAATATCCTATTATATTAGTAAAATAAGGATGCTATAACCTCCCATTTCATCAAAATCAAATGCACTACGAAGAATGGATGATCTTGTCAAAGCAATTATCATTAATAAGATATGCGACCAAAAAAAAAAAGAAATATATGATAACAACAAAGAAAGTGGAATTGGTTGTATATGTCGTCGTTTTTTTGTTGTCTATGATGTACAATCCTACTTGTTGTGGTCATAGATCAAGGGGTCGAATGGCTGAGATAGTTGGCTTATGCCTCCGCCTCCACATACGTGAGGTATTGTCCGCTTTGACTCATGACTATCTTTAGGTTTTAGTAGGCCTTGATTATTTAGAACCTCATAGTTTTGTCCTTTAAAAGGTACCTCACGGTCCCTCTTGACTCAAGACCGATGTGGGACTAAAGAAGCCCTCTCTATACCACAACACAGCCCTCCAATCAAGAGGAAGTATGTATGGATAGAAGGCATTCTCACAGACGGCGCCAATATGCCAATATTGTGATCATAGGTTAAGAGATCGAATGGCTCAGATAGTTGGCTTATGCCTCTGCCTTCGCATATGTGAGATATTATCCGTTTTGACTCATGATCATCTTTAGGTTTTAGTGGGCTTTTAGGCTTCAATGGATCTTGATCATTTAGAGCCTTACAGTTTTGTCCTTTAAAAGGTGCATTATGTTGGGAGAGAAGGTTCTAATCTATATAAACTATATTTTTTCTTGACTCATAACCGATGTAAGACCAAAGAAGCTCTCTATACCATAACACTACTTATTTCTTTCAGATGGTATAAATCAATCTAGGGCTTTATAGAAACTATTTACATACTTCTAGTTTAAAGGCTAAATCTTACCCATAGCAGTACTCGAATAAATACCTTTCTAGCAGGGTACGATATAAATCGGCATGGTACCATACCGTATTAACATATTTATGTCTAGTGGTGTTGACACAAAAAAGTGAAATACATAATTTATGTTGGTATGGTACCATACTGGCGGGAGTAGTAGAACGAATGGCTTACCAATAGATGGTAACGACATAATATGGCTTGTATGTGCCATCACTCAAAACCTTGATCGAAATAGTACTAACCATTAATGCTTATTGTATCATCTATTTGAGTCCCATTGGGATAGTATATCAACCAGGGGCAGAGCTGAGATTCGAACATCCGGAGCAGAAGGCCAATATATGCATGCACACAAGAACAAACACGTATGAAATTTTTATTTAGAAAAATAAAATTATCTATTTTTCTAAAAAACATAATCTTTACTTACACTATAATAAATTACAATAGATATTTAATTTGTTTGGTATAATTTCATAAATTGCTATTCATCTATATTATGTTTTATTATTGCAGTTTATTTTTTAAAGATATGTCTAATACTAGTCCACAAATTCGTTCGAACTTATGTCCAAATGTGACTTTAACTTTCGTATTCAAATAAATTGTGAATTTTAAACTTGAAGAAGAATTATAATTAATTTCTTTTTGATGGAATAAGGGATTATATTCTTGGAAACTAACTGAAGATAGTAATCTAATTTCCTTCTTGAAAAGCTAAAACATGGATTAGGAAACATAAGGTTGGAGGGATTGGTTTCTTCGGTGACAATTATTGTGGGGGGGGCATATAATAGCTAATATTTTTTTTTCTAAATTTACAAAGGGGAAGATAAAAAGAAATATCTAGTTTTAGTGGAGGCCACGGCCATCTCAAGCCCCATGTGGCTCCATCCATATTGCGACATACTCCATATTAGCAAAACTCAACAATGAGCTAAATAATCGAGCACTCCTCTCGAGATACATTATATTTTGAAAATTAACAAGCAATTAGGAATGACAACCATGAGATTCCATCACATTAAAGTTGTACTTATCCATTTTAATTGCACATGAGCAATGCTATCACTCGAATGCCCAAGAATGACTCACTCATTGACAGCTATTAGGAATGACGACCATGAGAATCCATCACATTAAACTTGGACTTATCCATTTTTAATTTCATGTAACTGATACTACCACTCGAATGTTCGAGCACGACTCATTCATTGACAGCTATACTGCTCCAAATCTGTGGATGGATGAACGCATGTTCATCTTGAAGCTTCCCATTAAATACATTGTCAATCTACTGCCTATATATAAAACTCAGTTGAGGTTTTGAAAGAACACTTCAAGAACTAGAAGCTTTGGAACTAGCTATTATTTTCTGTTTGGTAAGAAGGATGGATTGAAGGAAGAATAGATGGAGGAGAAAGGATACATGGAGAAAAAGATGGATAGATTTTCTATCCATCCTCTCATATATTTGGTAAAACATAGAAAAATAGATGGAAATGATTCTCTCCTCTGTTTAGTATAGGAGAAATGAGAGGAATGATGGATGATATTTTTATAATATTTTACAAAACTATTTTTTGATTAAAATATTATTATAATCAATTTATAATACTTATTTATATTAAAGAAGTAAACAATATGTTAACTTATAATCTTTATAATCTATAATTATATCCAAAATTATATAAATATTTAATTTAATACATAATTTCATAAATTAATTATTAATAAATTAATTATATAAATAACTAAATAATTTATAATTTAATTTAAATAGTTAATTAATATTACACAAATAATTAATTAAAAAATAATAAATATAAATAAAAAAAATAGAAGATAATCTAATTATTTAATTATAATTATGGAAATTATATATTAAAATTAAAATAATAATTAATAAAATTTAATAGTTTGTTATTAATAGTATATATAAAAATTTATATAAATAATATTGATGAAAAAGTAAAGAAGCATTATATTTTTATCAAAAAAATTAATGAGCGATAATTTTATCAATATTAAAGTCCATTCTTTAATGTTTCATCCATCCTTTTTTCATCTTCCCAAATTGAGAGGATGCAAAATGGTGGACCAAGATAGATGGATAATCTATCTTTTTTATCTATCCTTTTTGTAACTTTTTGAACCAAATAATGGATAGAGGTTATCCATTCTTCCAATTCTATTCATCTATCTTTTCATGATCCCCAACCAAATATAGCATTGGATCTGAAAGCCACTTATCTATTGTTCCATACCATCTATACCTGACGATCTTATCCTACTATTGGAGGGTCTACGAATTTTGATGTTGGGCACCAATGTTATTTGTGTGCCTTGAGAAGCAGGCCATATTACCTATCTAAATCAAGGCCATGGCCCAAGCTTCCAATTGGTGAAGAGTGGCGAAAAAGGAAAGGACAGAGGAAGGTAGCGGCAAAACAAGGTAAATACGTTGCATATAAATTGTCTTTCTGCATGATATAAATCATTCTGGATTCCATTTCCGCCATATAGATATATATATATATATATATATATATATATATATATATATATATATATATATATATATATATATATATATATATATATATATATATATGTATGTGTATATAAATATAAATATAAATATATATATATATATATATATATATATATATATATATATATATATATATATATATATATGTGTGTGTGTGTGTGTGTGTGTGTGTGTGTGTGTGTGTATATATATATATATATACATATATACATATATATATACATATATACATATGTACATATATATATATACATATATACATATGTACATATATATATATACATATGTACATATATATATACATATATACATATGTACATATATATATATATATATATACATATATATAAACACACACACACACACACACACACACACATATATATATATATATATATATATATATATATATATAGACACATATACACACACAGATATATATATAGATATATAATATATATATATATATAGAGAGAGAGAGAGAGAGAGACACACACACACACACACACACATATATATATATATATATATATATATATATATATATATATATACATATATATATATATATATATATATATATATATATATATATATATATACATATATATATATATATATATATATATATATATATATATATATATATATATATATATACATACATATATATATTTACGTATATATATATCTATATATTAGATTTGCCCATATTATCTGCATCAATTTAATTGATGTATTATGATGAATATTTCAGCCATGATTTATAAATCGGTTGATTAAGTCCTTTATCTAATTTTTTGAGCGTACCGCGTTCGTCCATTTCTCACCTATATTCACCTCCTCGATCATTTAATTTGAAGTTTTAGATTTTGAATCTCTGTCAAGATAAATCAATATCTTGTTTCATCCCAGTAATTTGCAATCCACCAAGATAAACGTCGATGGCGCAAAAGGCGGCCATCCAGCACAGACTCGCCTCAAATTTCCAAATCTATCTGCATGAAGAAAGGTTCTAAAATTCTGTTAGCCTTTTCAATCTAATCCCCATACAATTCAAGATATTTTCCAACCTAAATCTTGCACACCACAAACCATGGACATCAATTTTGTTTGTAGATTTATGTAAACTTTAGATCAATTTTATGATTCATTTTTGAATATGCATCAACCTCTCTGGTTGTAGCATACTCTCTTGGAAAGAACTTTTCTATACCAGACAATTTTTTTGTGAAATTGCTTACATTCTCTTGCTTGTCACCTACCAGATTTTACTTGCTCCATGATGAACTCCACAACTTCTCGATGTTCCAGTGATTATACCTCATTGTTTTCTTTCATGATCTTTGTTCTTAACGATCAAGTATCGGAGATTCAGTTAATATAATATTTCTTTGTTAGCTACATGAAGTTTCTGATCAAATCATTAATTGACACTCTTTTATAATTATTCTACTATGGAAATGTGGCCTAATTCCCCTATTCTAATGAACTTCCCAAATTATGTCCTGCTTACTATCTCATGCAATAGTAGTATGTGTGAGGCCTGGTAAGTTCTGCGTAGTTATTTTAACAGTTACTTCAGCAATATGAGACACATGATTACGTCATAAAAAAAAAAAAAAAAAGTTAAACTCTTTAAATTCTTGCACTTGTCATGATGTCACACATACCTTAATAACAAAAGTGCTTCATATTCTTGCAAGCAAACGAGTTTCGGGAACCAACCGAAATTTTTTTTTTCAGAATGATCAAGTACTTGAACAATAAAATAGTTCGATAACACTATTAAATAGTTAGATTGAACTTAACAAGTCTATAATTAAATCAAATACTTATTCATATTGGATATCCCAAGAGAAATATCCTAGCTTCACCCATGATCATTGTTTAATCCAAGACTAACAACCTTGTTTTCAAGGCCTTAGATCATATTATCAAATCAGTTCTACTGATTTAGTACTCAATTCTCTTCTCCATAAAAGTCATGAAGGAATAATTACTCATCCTATGAATCACAAACAATTTGATCAACTGTATTTATCATATATATACTCTGTAAATGGATCTCAAAGATGATTTGAAGAACCACCACCTCTCTACATATACCCACTATAGCTAAAATTTTAAAGGCATATAAAATCATCATCCAAGAGATATCACCACATTAACTTGGAGTCTATCAAATTTAACTGCACATAATTATTATCACAACCATAATATTATGATAATATTATGAGAATAACTAACTTTGTGAAAGTTGCAGCATAGAGTCTCTGAGGGAATGCAAGAACGCACAACCATCTCGAACCTTCCTAATTCAATGCATCATTCAAGAAATTACCTATAAAAGCAAGATAGGGTTTGGAAACATATTATAAGAATCAAAACTAGAAGCCTTGAGTCCGACCATAAATCCTGAAGGCAAAATCACCGGATGCTATCCATATCCGGGCATGCCAGTGCGTGCCGAAGAGGGTCCAAAAAAGATGAACCAAGGTCCTCAACGCCAAGGTTGGTGAGCCATCCAATACCACCTGTACATAAAGATCTAGCCATCGGGAGGAAATTCCCATTTAAATGCTTCGTTGGTTGATTGCCTAACAAAAAAAATGGGGAGGATGAAAGATGGAAGGAGGCCGATGTCGAGAAATCATGGGGCTGACAATATGGAACTTGGGGGATGGCAATCCAAAATGGCTGCAGAATGCTCTTTGTTTTCTATTTTTTTGTAAACCATAATGGTCTTAAAGGGGCTTTAAGGTCCTGAAGAGAAATGAAATATTTCGTTTCCAAATCTTGATGGTCTTCATGAGGTGTATTATTTTATATCCCAAAAAAAGTTATTTATTCAGTTGTATTTTCTATGTTTTATTTCAGATACACATGCTCCTAATACAATTGTCATTTCCACATCATTGTTGTGATCTCAAAAGGTCAAAAAAAAAAAATCAACAAGAATATGTTACTGTCCATGACATTAAAAAGGCTGTTTATATTTATCAAAACATCTTCACATGATTATTGATTTGAGCAACCTAAACATTACAAGAAAGTGAATATTTGCTTGTAGATGCTTTTGTTTAGAGTGATAAATCCACCAGTATATTCAAATTTTTACAGATGGTTATTTTGTCCATCTGCACTATTAGTTGTAGGGTCCATTATTCATTAGTATAGGACAAATATTGCTTACAAATATTTTAATTGGTTAGCAAAAGCATCATATAATGCTGATTGATTTATAAAACTATAGATAGATATTGAAATATCCTATCGATCATTTTGGAATATGGGTAAAAGTCTATATTTATACCTATGGAGTTGGATTTACTGTGGTATATTCCTAAAGTCGTATCCCTAAATTTTTACTTTTCCGCCCCTTTGCCACTCAAAATTGCATGTCTCCAATTTTTCTTCATTTTGCCGCTCTTCTTTTCCATGTGTCCTTTGCACTCCCTCACCAAACCCCACTCTACTTCTTTGCTTCATTCTCCCACTCTACTTCTTTTCCATGTGTCCTTGCACACCCTCATAAAACCCTACTCTCTTTCACCACCCTTCATCTTCCCTATCTTCTGTTTTCTTTTGTAGATCCCTCTCTCTTTCGCCACCGATTTCACCACCCTGATTCTCCTTCACTTGAACATTCTCTACTACCTCTACTCTCCCCCTGCTTCATTGTTAAAGCTCTGGGTGAGAGCTCTTTCTCTACCTTTCACTTTGCCTTTCCCACTCTCGTTCATCTAAATGTTTTCCACCGCCTCTATGCCCCCTGCTCTGCCACTAAAATCATAGGTGAGGGCTCTTCTACCATCTTCTTTGCCTCTTCCACTTTCTTTCACCTGAGCATTCTCCCCTACCTTTGCTATTCTCCCACTCCACCATTAGAATTCTAGCTGAGGGCTCCTCCCATCACTCATTTGTCTGAACATTCTCCACCACCTCTATTGTTCCCCTATTCCGTCATTAGAACCTCAGTTGAGGGCTCTTCCTTATGCATCACTGACGGCTCCTCCTTCGCCACCAACTTTGTCTCACCAACTCTCTTTCACTACCCTGCACTCTCCTTCACAAAATCATACTCTCCTTCATCAGCCTTTTGAAGAAAATTTTCGATAGTGCAGTACATGCAATTAAAAAATTTTGTGCAGAAGAAATAGTAGATTAAACAATTTAATCCTAATCATATGTATAAGATCTAATCTTAGACTACCACATCAGGATCTTTGATATGAAAAATATATACTTTAGATCTAAAAATAAAAATACATCGATCTCATCGATGCTGAAATTCCAGATCTAACTATTAGATCTACCATAAGAATCAAAATAAGTTAGAGGTCATTACCAAATAAATTTTGATCTTGATCTCTGCTGATCCAATAGTTGGACAGGGTGTTCCTCAGATCGCTCATAGCCACACAAAGTCATCTGACCTTTATAAAAAAATTCATGCGAAGACTGATGCAGATCAGGGGCTCGGAGATGCTAGTCTGCGAACAACTTTGACAACTGATCTCTTCCTTCTTCTACAAGCATCTTGGATACTCCAAAGTGATAGAAGATCTAGAAGAGAGGAGGAGGAGAAGAGGCTCTAAAAATAAAAAATCTACAAGAAAAAATTAATCATAGGATGTCAAAGAGAGGGGTCCCCTTTTTATAGACTAGGAATTAGGACTTTTCAAGAACAGATGCCATGAATCAACACCAAAATCCCTTTTTGGCATCCTCAAAAATTCTAGAAAAATCATTAGGACATGAGAAAAAAATCTAAAGTCTCACACATCAAAGAATTTCTCAAGAAAAATAAGAAAAAAAATAATATAGCTCCAACAATATACCATATATGAAAAATCTCTTTCCTAGTCTGCATCTTATCTCTAATTCGGATCGCATTCGAATCAGGCATGAGATAATATTATGACACATTAGCTATAGCCGACCACCCTTATTAGATTCTCTCTCATAACATCAAAAATCACAACCCAAATCCAATTAGGTATGGAGAAATTGGCATGGATCCAGATGTGGTGCAAAAGATAAGGATAGAGTCCTAGTCTGACTTGGACTCTTCATTTCTAATTCAATTCTAATCCAAATCAAATTTGGATTAAAACCACTAATAAAAATGAACCTAATCTAATTATAAATCTAAATATCTCATCAAATTTTTAATCCAATTAGGAATTAGTCAAATCCAAACCCTGATCGAATCAGGATCAAATTTTCTTGTAATCGGATTGGATCATATCAATCCCAATCTAAGTCGAACTGAATCTAATTCAATTAGACTTATTTCAAAGTTCTTTACTCAATCAAATTGAGTCAATTAGTAATCTAATTACTAATTAATTCTTCATAAATGGTAGAGTCTCAGTCCCAGTCCCAGTGGTACTCTCCCATAGAGTCCTAGTCCAAGTAGGACTCTTCACCAGAGTCACAATCCAATTGGACTCTTCAGCTATAGATCTGATCAAATCTTCTAATGCGTGTGATCCCATAGGTTCGAATCTAAGCCGGTAGCATAGAAATAACTTTCTATACTAATCGATGTAACTATCTAGCAATGATACCCGATGACCGGATGGATCGAAGTGTTCCAAAGCAACCTTCTAGAACCTACTGGTGTATGATTATCGTATAATTCATCTCTTTGATCCAAATGCTCAAGGTGACTTAGGATTTAACTGTCAACCCTAATTATATTTCAATCTTTCAAATCCATCTCATGGATTATCCTAACCAAGATTTTGTTAAATTGAAATACACTGATGCATATCTCCTTACCAATTCAGAGGGGTCAATTCCATCTTGACTTACACACTGACTTGATAAGTACTTGACTGCACCTAGTATCTTTCTTCACTAAGTTAGAAACTCAGATAGTCCGATACTAAAGTACAGTGAGTTTCTTATAAGTCACCGTGTGGTCTCAGGTCGGAGGGACACTTATACCCATACCCTTCACAAGCTACTCTTGACAGCAGAGTGCTCGGCACATGATCACGTTTGATGTGAATGTACTCCTATATTCTATCTGCATGTCATAACAGTGTCTCCACACTCCTTGGTTAAAAGGATAACAACTCATATGGCACACAACGACCTACACTTGATATCGCTATCATCCTAGTGATAGTGTATCATTTGGTCCGAACAATTTTAAGGACTAACGATAAATCCTCCTTTGTCGATTAAATATATAGTCCTAAGGACTTTATTACAACACAGTAGTTCAAAGATGGATCAATTTATAATAAAATCTAAATAATTTTATTAATAAAAATTTATATACATTTACAAGATGAGCACAATCATCTAACGATTGATTTTGGACATATTTTCAACAACTCTCACTTGGACTAAAGTCAATCGGTACAGTATCATATACTATCTTTGATTATGGTTCATCAACTCTTGATTCTGAGAGTTTAGTAAATGGATCGGTCAATTCTTCTTCCAGATCTTCTGAAGGTCGACGTCACCTCGATCCATGATCTCCGATAAGGTGATAACGGTCGCAGAATATGTTTGGGTGCTGATGGGATCTCGACTCCTTGGCTTGAGCAATGCTCTAGTATTGTCTAAGTATAACAAGACAGGGCCATCAACGAGGGTGCACTCCGAGCTCACGATGAACTTCTGCAACCATATAGCTTTCCTTCGCAGATCGATGCCGCGATATACTCCACCTTCGCAAATAGAGTCTGTCACAATATTCTACTTGAATTTTTTCAGCAATTGCTCCACCATTTTAGGATAAAAATATAACCCGAACACTCTTACTATCATCATGGTCTGACTGAAAACTGAAGTCGGTGAACCACATAAGTTTCAAGTCAGTTTACCATACAACAAGCCACTGTCCTTAGTATTTCTTAAATACTTAAGAATGTCTTTACGACCTTCCAATGATTTTCTCTAGATCAGACTGGTATCTACTCACTACCCTAATGAGTATACCATGTCTGATCTCGTACATATCATGAGCATACATAATAAATCACTGTCGAAGCATATGAATCTACTCATACGCTCTCTCTTGAGGAGTTATCGACAATCTCCTTCGAAAAGAAATTTCTTGGCCTATCGAAAGATAGTTTTCTTGAATTCTCATCTGAACCGTTTCAGCATAGTATCTATGTACGTGGATTGGAGAGCCCGAGCAGCCTCTTAGATCTATCCCTATAGATCTTCATCCCTAGGGATGTAGGCTGTTCTTCCAGATCCTTCATGGAGAATTATGACGACAGCCACACTTTTATTTCTGTAATGCAGGGAATCATTTCGATTAAGAGAATATCATCCACATACAATAAAGAAATATAATTATTGAACATTTGCCCACTTATATATGCAGGGTTCCTCCATTCTAACGAAGCCATAGTTTCTGATCACTTATCAAAATGTATGTCCAACTCGAGATGCTTGCTTTAATCCATAAATGGATCTCTGAAGCTTGCAATCTTGGACTATCTGTGGATATGAACCTTCAGGTGTATCATATACACCTTTTCATTCAGCTCTCCATTTAGGAAAGCTATCTTCACATCCATTTGCTAGACTTCATAGTCCAAATATGCTACTATCCAAGCAGATTCAAATGATTTAGCATTGCACAAAGAAAATATCTCGTCATAAGTCAATACCATAATGCTGACGATAACCCTTGGCAACCAAACGACTTTATAGTTCCACCTTCCTTCTGTGCCCTCTTCCTCTTGAAGACCCACTTACACCCTATGGGTTTACCCCTTCAGGTGGGTCAACTAATATCCATACATCTTGACTTCATGGACTTCATTTTGAATCTCATGGCTTTAAGCTATTTATCAGAGTCGATCTCTGATGCATCATGTAGTGATCGGATCCTCATCATTTCATCGAGTTCACAGGATCCCATCTCGGACAAGAAACCTAAGTATCTGTCCGACTGATGGTACTCTATCGGATGCCTTAAGGATGTTTGTTCATTGGGCTCCAGGTTTGATCTATCAAATCTGGTTCAGATTCAATCATTGGTGTCGTTCTTCTACCTGTAACTTCGTCAAGCTCGATTTTAGAGGCACTTATTCCTTCACTAAGAATTTTTTTTTTCAAAAATTGCCTTACTGCTGACAAAATCTTTTGTTCAGCAGGCAGTAAAAGTAATATCTCCTTATTTTTTTGGGGTATCCTATAAATTACTTATCGACCTAGGACTGAGCTTGTCAGTTTGTAATCATTTAACATAAGTGGACACCCCAGACCTAAAGTAAGAGAGGTTGCCTACGTCTGATCATATCTATATGGTTTTACTAACTGACTTGCTCGAAATATTATTGAGTACAGACAGCTGTTTCAAGTGTATATCCCAAAAGAGATCGACAGAGTTGCAAACCCATCATGGATCGAACCATATCAACAAGGTTGATTCCTCCTTTCTGAGATGCCATTTATGCTGTGGTGTCCTGAAGGGTCATTGGAGAGAATCCATTCTCTCCTAGATATGTCAAAAATTCACTGGAAAGGTATTCACCTCCTCGGTCAGATGAAGATTTTAATATTTTTTCAGTTTGTTTCTCTACTTCATTAGGAAATTTTGAAATTTCAAATGATTCGGATTTGTTTCATCAAGTAGACGTACCCATACTAGATAGGTTGTTGTGAAGTGATGAAATAGCTATACCTCCTTGGACATGTTGCTCATGGGTCCACATCATCAGTATGTATCAGACCAGCACATCACTGGCTCGTTCATCTTTTCAGTAAAAGGTGATTGGTCATCTTTCAAGAAACAAGAACTCACAGATAGGTAAGATTCATATCGTTTTATCAAGAATTCTTCTTGAGCAACTTTCATCCTATTCTTGTTATATGACTAGCCTATAATGCCAAAGGTAGGCATCTATGACATCATCTATTCTAGGATTTATTTGAAATATACATTATATTAGGCCTAGATACAAATAGATACATTGTCAACTGTCCATGTAAAATTGTAAACACCATTCAAAATGAATTACAAAATTTTTTTTTATTGATATTTCATAATTTGAATTGGCCAAAAGCCTACAGAATAATATTTAAAGAAAACTAGGACAGTAATGAACTCATTAGAATAATATATGAGACTCAATACAAGCTTGATGATTCCTAAAGCTAGAACTGAAACTGATCTCCATCTCCAATTTAAGAATCTCTTACCTCTCCAAATCTCCTATGACTGAAGACCTGCAATGAATTGCAAATATGAATAGGGCTTCAGTATCCAATACCCAGTCATTGTATCTTATAAGAAAGAATTACAAGGTGTTATCACATAAGTACCTTGTCCAGCAACTGATTGCTTCTTCTTCTTTGGCCTGTTGGGTCAAGAGAAGCATATACTGGGACAATTCCTCTTTCAGTGACCTGCTTCTTGCAAAGAAGTACTCTGCTGACTTTGATCAGCTTGAACTTGGGTTTCTGGGACTGACTCCCAGCACAGGCAACTCTTATTCTTCTTCTTTTTTTTTTCTTAAGGGATGTGACTACTGAAGAAGATCTCCACTAGATTACTGTCTCCTTGTGGACTGGTGATCTTTCAAAAGTCTGTAGCAACCCCAACAGACCATGGTAGTTGACTACAGGCTTTATCATTCTGAAATGACTGAGGAACGAGGTAGGACTTGGAAGAGAGTTCAGGATCATCTTTCCCCAGCTTTCATGCAAAGGAAGTCGAGTTTGCTCAATTTTTCAATCTGCTCGATCATGTACAATACATGATCAGTAACAGATGCACCCTCCCTCATCAGCATTAAAAATGTGCAACTAGTCTTGTGCGCTCAACATCTAGGAGTACAAAAGAATCTCTCAACACTTGAAGTATTTCTCTGGCTGAGCTTCTTCAAACTTTCGACTGAACTCGTCATTCATGGAGGCCCGCATGATGCAACAAACCGTGGTGCGGTCGTTGAGCACTTCAAATAAGTATCTCAGACCGCCTCGGGTTAGGAGCAGGCTCCTTCAGTGCCAGATCCTTATCACATAAAGGATCCTTCGTGCTCCAAGATAATCTTTAATTTTCGATACCAATTATCAAATTCAGTTCGATAACTTCTCACTGTCCAACAGTGATCGGAGTGATAAGTTTGAGGCCATATCTACACACACAAAGAAAAACAAACTAATTAGTATATAATTATTAATCTAAAGACTTGACTTTAGTCTAAAGATCCTTCACTATTTTATCGAATTGATAGCTCTACTCCAATTAAAGAATTACTTAATTCTTTAGTGGTACTAGAATCCACATAGACTAATATAGGCCGAGGATGGCTCGATCAACCCATATGCACCTATGGATAGGTTCTCAACAATTATTTTCAAACAACTTTTAGTATTTAATTTAGCCCAGATTTTATTTAGTAGGCGATGGCCTTCCACTGAAAGTTTCGGTTAGGTCAAACCATTAATATGAACCTACTCAGTGATTCTACCTAATGAGTGATCAGGCCCGAGGATGGCTCGATCAACCCAACCATCATCAGATAGTTCACAGATCATCATATGATGAATGATAATTTATTATTCAGAGAAATCAGACGATGGCACCTGAATGTCAATCAAAATAATGACCATTATCATTCACCTTAATGGAGCTATGATCTAGTTATCACCATAACACTCATTTTAGAGACTAATAATTTAAAAATTTAATCAATTTAGAGAAGAGAGAAAGAAGAAAGATCAATCAGTAGACCATAATCCTCCCATGACTTCACCAAGTCACTGAATCGGTTAGGTCATGCTGATTGAACTGGCACCTAGATCAGTCACACTGATCAACCTTAATGCATGGGCTAACTCGAATCACTTAGCGATCTAATCAAAATCTAGTTCACAAATTGGCCAGTAAGTGAGATCGGTGGGAGGGTCTACTAAGCTTGCCTTAGACACCATCGAAATGGCAGATAAGCACTCCAATTAAAAACATCGATCGAAATACCAACTTATCCTTAGACACAATTGGTTAACTAGTTTGATTTGACCATCTAATGTTCGGATTCAACCATGAGCCACAATCAAGGTCCATTTGGTCTAATCAAAGATATGGACTGACCATCTATAACTATTGTACTAGAGAAATCTGATTAATCTAATTCAATATTTGGTTAGACTTAATCAATTTCTCTATATGGTCAATCAATTCTTTGATTCTAATTTAGGTCTAACCAATTAAAGAGAAGGACTGATTTAGCTAACCCATGCCCATTTTTATGCAATGTCATTAGATCTAAATCAAATTCTAGATCCAATCAGCTTGATACTTAATTCTAATTAAGTTTTGCATCAACATGGTTAAGGTTTAAAAATAATTTTTATGTAAACTTTTTACATCAATCATAAAATTTTTAGATAAATCTAAATTTTTATGATTTAAATCAAAATAATTTTGACTAATAAGATTAGATGTAACTATATCTTCAAACTTGCATCACATACAACAACACCTAGGATTTCAAGATCTAGATTTTGCAAGAAAATAATTTTTTTCTTTCACTTTTTTTTCATGGGACCTCATAGTGGCACCCCTACATGCCATGAAGAGCACCCCATTGAATGAGAGGAGAGGATCATGAAACCTACTTGCTCCTATGATCGGAGGTCTAGTGATTATCCAATCTGAGTACTTTGCTACTCAGAAATCTAATCTAAATAAATGATATTAATCTAAAAATAAACTAATTTAGATCTAACTAAATCATAAATAATCAGATCTAATAAAAAAATTAATCTAAAGTCATATTAATTCAATCAAATAATCTGTTTGATACCAATTGAAAAAATTTTGATAGTGCAGTACATGCAATTAAAAATTTTATACAAAAAATAAAGATTAAATAATTTAATTATAATATATGTATAAGATCTAATCTTAATACCACATTAGGATTTTGATATGAAAAATATAATTTAAATCTAAAAATAAAAATTACATGATCTCATCGATGCTGAAATTCTAGATCTACTATTAATCTACCATAGGAATCAAAATAAGTTTAAGATCGTTTATCCAACAAAATTTGTCTGATCTTCCTCTGATCCAACGATTGGAGAGGGTGTTTCCTCCAAGTCACATTGGCATGCCACACAAATGTTGGAGCACGATCCCAGCTCCTCCACGGACCTTGGGTGCAGCGAAACCAGCAACGAATAAATCTGGAGACTTCTGGACTCGATCGAAGGCCCTTGACGAAATCAACCTGGTTGCTGTCTTCTTCGTCAGCCTTTCATTTCAGATGAAGAAGCCTCTAAATCACCTCTAAAAAATCTAAGATCTGGTACTAACCAGATCAGGCCTGGACCGAGGTTTTCAATTCGTAATCTTGAATCGGGAAATTCTAGATAGGAAAGAAGGTAGATAGAACCAACCTGTAAGATCTGTCCTGTGTAGCCTTTCTGTAGATCTGTTGATGGAGATCTACCGTGCCTCAAACGACCTCAGATCAACTCCAGATCTGAGAGAAACTTTACCAACCTCGTACAAGAGATTTCAAGTCCTGGACCTAATGTTTGGTGGCTGCAAGAGAGAGAGAGCAATATGGTTGGCGGCACAAAGGGGGAGGGGCTCAAAACCTAGCGCTCCTGCTTTTCCTGCCTTCTATGGACCTGGCGGCAAGAAACCCTAGGGTTTCTTGCTCCTGGGGCATGGAGAATAGCTGAGAGAGGAGAAGAGAGAGAGAGACTTGGGAGAAAGGGTTTTCGTATTCCTTGCTTAATCAAACCTATACAGTACATGTATATATAAACACAGGGTCAAGTGACCCAAACCAAAACTCCTTGACCAACTCTATAGAGATTAGGTTAACCCAAGCCCATGTACACCCATGACTCGACCTAATCTCACCTATCCTGGGCCCAGACCTGGCCCATAAAGAGTTGGTCCCTTGAGGCCCACATAACCTAGACCTCAAGAACCCGAAAGGCCCATAGCCTTTCAACCTAGGCCCAACTAGCCCTAGAGCCTCCATGAAGCCTCATGAATGATGGACCTTGGCCTTAGCCTTGTCCCCTGGGCCTTGGGCACACCACTGGACCATAACAATCTCCACCTTGATGTCCCAAGGCTCAACCAGCTCCACTCTGTCCGTCAGTCACATCAGCTCAACACATCTCTAAAGCTTCCCGTGGAAGTACTTCGTAAGTGCATCAGCTGGGTTCTCCTTGGTGTGTACCTTTACCTGCTCCACCTCGCCATCCTCCACAAGTCCCTGATCGATGATACGAATGTCGATGTGCTTTGTCCTTGCATGATAGACTGAGTTTGTGCTATAGAAGTGCATCTGGCTGTCACAGTGCACTCTAATGGCCTCTGAGTAAGGCCATCTCCGTCAACAATACTTCAGCCAAATTCCTCCTTAGCTGCTTCTGTCAGCCCGATACTCTCTCTATAGTGGATAGGGCCGTGATAGGCTACAGACACGAATCTCCAAGAAATAAGACCTCATACAGGTAAAGATGAAGCCTGTCGTAGACCTCCGGGTATCCACATCTCCATCGAAGTCTGCATCTACATAACCGCCAATCAGCCCCTGAGCCTCTCTGGACATGTCAGAGTATGTCACTGCA
>NC_025996.2:63111202-63208085 GCF_000442705.2 Elaeis guineensis
TTTGTTACATGGAACGTAACCTCAAATCAATAAAGGCCTAATAAAATATAAGTGGCAACTATATGTGAACCTCAAGGATATAGTATGTAAAGATACATAAGATATGGGATATCAAATATGATATGATCTAGGAGAAAACTTGATGTGAAATATTTCAGATACTATGAATAGGAAGTCAAGTGGTGAACTAAACTTCTAGAGGCCATAACTTGGTCATAAGATATCCGATTTTGATGATATATTTTTTAAATCAGATAATTTTTCGAGATCTATACTGTTATGCTGCCCGTTTTAGGAAATGACACCCTAGTGATCAGACCCAAATTTCTTTATTTGGGGCCCAAAACAAGCCGGTCAAACCAATTTTTTTTTTTGGATAAGATTTGATCGAGTATATCTCCTAATTTGAAGAAATCAGATGAGTGATAGAAGATAAAGTTAATATATAAGTTAAAATCTAAACTTATAGAATTTTAGCTTTTTTGAGATTATGTTAGCTTTTGACAATGATTTTTGGATGGCGCATTATATATCATCACAAACATTATAATTTTTATATGATAGCATCTTATAGTTTCTTAAATAACATACTAATCATAACAACTTGTTAGTGATGTACTATTTCATCACAAATAATATCTTTTTTTATGATGATATCTTTATTGTCACAAATAATATGCTAATCATGTTAATTTTTTAATGAATGCATTATATGTCTTCATAAATAGTACATATTTTGTAACAACATCTTATATTTGTCATAAATTATACAGTAATCATTAACAATTTTATAGTGATGAATTACATTTCGTCACTAACAGTGATGACTTTTTTAGTGACGCACTATATGTCGTCACTAATAGTATCCTTTTTTGTGATAATATGGAGATGTCGTCACGAATAATATACTGTTAGTCATGACATTTCAGTGGTGCATTATATATTGTCACAAATAAATTAATATTTTGTGATGACATCTTATATTGTCACAACTAATATAGTAATCATGACACTTTATAGTGATGCATCACATATCGTCCCTACTAGTGATGACCTTTTAGTGATGCACTATATATCATCACTAATAATATCTTTTTTTGTGACAATATGAGATGTCATCACAACTAATATATTATTAGTCATGACGTGTTAGTGGCGCATTATATATTGTCACAAATAGATCAAAATTTGTGATGATATATAATGTTGTCACAATAACATGTCATTTGTGACGATTTTTTAGTAACGAGTAATATGTCGTTACTATTAGTCGATCGATTACGAGGATATTATATATCATTACTATTATACTTGATATTAGTGACTAACATCGATGTCATCACTAAAAGCTCAACAATAGTGACAACTTTTCGAATTGTCACTATTATGTCATCATGAATATTATCAATTCTTGTAGTGATTAAGAAGATAGCTTCCATGCAAACAACATCAAACATGGTCTTAGCTAATGTAATGCATTCATTCTGAGGATGTAGGTTGACCGGAGAAGGAAGTATTTGTAATATTATAGAAGATTGGTTATAGAGGGACCATTTCATTTTTGTAGGCAAATCTAGTCTATTGCTTTAGAAGGTTGTTTATAGATACAACTTTTGTAACTTAATAGTATACTGATGGATTGACCGGTTTCTATTTGGAAAATTATAGTTTCTTGATCATTTTAGTTCCACTCCTATGAATAGTTTAGCACATTCATTGTTGCAATTATGGGGCTCTAAAGTACAATAGGATTTTACTCAATATTAGTTAGGTGGTCTATATGGACCTATGGAGTCCGGCAATTTAGTACCTCACAAGGTTCATAACCATGAGGTTGTAGGTTCAAATCCTATCTCGGACGACATTGTTTGTCAAAAATTATATTTTTAGGTTTACTTCTACTACCTAGTAATTAATGATCATTTTTTTTCTTTTTTTTGGTGGGTAGGCAAAGAAGGGGGAAGATAGAACTAATATACTATACTGTGTAATACTATAGTAGATAGCATCGTAGTCGAAGTTAGTAATTAGTGTAGTAGTCAACTGTACCAAAGTTTTTATCATACTACTATTTCACCATGTGTGGATAGCAGGGAATGAATTTGCATTTTCTCCTTGGGAAAGAAAAATTATACCATTCAAGCATATCCACATTTTCTCCATTCCCATGCATATGTCCACATGTATATGATGTATATTATGTATCATATATGTATCTGGATCATATTTGTGCAAGAACGGATACTTGTTGGGAAGGATCCCTCATGATTGCAGAATACGGATCCTTTACCCAAGATCTCTAATCCAGGTGATGATGTCGATACTGCAACAGAAAAGAAGAACAGATATAAAAAAAAATATAATCACATACATGGATAAGCCCAAGGCTTACCTCTATAAGGCATGCAAGTTTCATTATGAGAGAAAATCAATACAAGAGGAGATTACATATTCTCAACTCTCATAAACCTCTCTCTCTCAACAAGAAGCACTCAATCCTTACAAAGCTCTCACAAAAATTCTAAAGGAGATCCACAAACTCTGTAGCCGCTACCCTGCTTCCACGGGTTGTTCTTTGTTGCTCACTATTGTCTATAGGCCGTTAGGCCCTTTAAAAGATCCTAAATCGAGTTTTGTTAGGTTTCAGAACCCATCTCAGCCTTCTGATCAATCCTGTAAGCTTCTCTGACCATTCGATCGCACCCACAAGCAACCGTGGCCCCTTCATCATGCAAAATCACCTCAAATCATGCCGTCCTACCATCGAATCGTGCGTTCGCACTCGTGCATTGTGATAAACCCTCCCCGAACCACAGTAGTCCATGTGCAATGCATGGACCATGACTCCTCCTCAGGTGCATAGTAGACCATGCGTGCACTGCATGGGCATGCACCTGGACCGTGTGCCTGCGCACATACTGGGCCACACGCCTGGCTGGGTTGTGCGCACTTGTGTGCATCCTAGGCCGCATGCATCTGCACGCGCTGGGCAGGCTTGCACACTGCGGGCTGCATGCACTGCAGGCTCCACCTGGGCCTCAGGTGCCAGCGATCCTGGGCATCCGCAGGCCTACTGCCTGCGTCTGTGTGCCTGTGGGGCTGGGCTTCTCCTTCTTGGGTTGCTATGGGTTGAATTTGAGGTTTCAAAATTCAACAATACTCATATATGCTATGCTAAAGTATAGTAAGATTTTAATTAAGATGAAATCTTAATCTTATTACTCTATCCAATTAATTACCATATAAATTTTCATAACTCTGACTGAATCTTAATATCTCACAATCTGAATTATTCACAGGTAGGAGTGGCAGTTCATTTCTAGATCGAGGAAATACCATATAAGTTTAGGAGCTAAGAGAATTAAGGATAGCTACCTTACAATGAATCTTGAAGGGGCTTCGGCCTTCGGCCAAATACTAATGAAACATTTGCAATCCATTCAAGCACATCACACTATCTCAAAGAACCTAAATTTTGTTAGCACTTATGATGGCAGAAAAATCCAGATAAATCGCTCTCCACCTGCAAGACAAATATTCTGTACCATTGCCAAGCATTGTTCAGTGACTGAATACTTCTAGTAAGATTACTTTATTTATATTTTATGCTCCAAAAGTATATTATTGTTTTACAATATTTAGCAATGCATCTGTATTTAATCTTATATTTGAGTTTTCCAGAACATTGTAGTTTGATGAGAAAATTGATGGTATTCACACATAAAAGAGACATGGAACTATTTGATGATGCATATGCAAGTATCTAGTTAAAGAAACAAAGTGCAGGATGATTTTAGATGTTAGCCAAGATATATTAGTGCATGACAATTTTGAAAGCAAGGCCTATGGTTGAAGATGCCAGGAATAGAACATGAATTTGAAAGTTGTAGGATGGCATTAGGTAATCTAGAAGGAAATAAAATAAATTACAAGATGACATATGCCAGAGAGGGCAGAGTTTGTGGTGTCAAATTTGGAAAGCTCAGTTGTTTATGCTCTGAGCTAGGAAAGTGAAGTTTGTGCTCTGAAATATGCACTTAGTAATATAGTATAACATACATTTCTTAAGATAATATCACTAATTATAGGAGGATGTAAAGCTTCAGAATACCATAGCACATCTGCCAAAGTGACAAATAGGTCTTCTTTATGGTTTATGAGTGTTATCCAATGCAATGCACTTGATATGTTGAAAATGTAACATATGAAAAAGGGAAAGATGTTTCAAAGTGTAAGTATCTGCACTGCACTCATGCGATGCCGATAGATATTCTAAATATGTTGAATATGAAATGCACTATGACCTGGATGCAGAATTCACAGAGGAAGAGATAAGGAATGCAATTTTTCAGCTTGCTTCTCAACAATCGCTGGGACCTGACGGATTCTCTTTTGACTTCCATAAGCAATTTTGGCACATCATCAAAGACGACATAATGAAACTATTTCCGAGTCAATACAAGCACCAAACAAGCCTAGAGAGATTTAATTACTCTTACATAACCCTCATTCTGAAGAAGGAAATTAACTGCACAGTCAGAGACTATCGATCGATAAGTCTCATGAATGGCATTGTTAAAATCTTCTCGAAGGTTCTATTAGCATGTCTTGGTTGTAAGATGGAAAAGCTTATCTTATCATCACAATCTGCATTCATCTGAGGTAGAACAGTTGCAGATATTTTTGCCAATGCAAATGAGATCATCATTCAAGCTACTCAATCCAAACACCAAAGATTCATTTATAAACTAGATTTTGAGAAGGCATTCGATAATGTTGCATGGCCATTTCTTTTCGATCTATTGAAGGTGAGAGGGTTTGGAGATAGGTGGTGTAAATGGATATCAAACATTGTCATCACAGCTAGATCATCTGTTATAGTCAATGGCTCCTTAGAGAAAGCATTCAGCTGTAACCGAGGTTTAAGACAAGGAGATCTGCTCTCCCCTCAACTCTTCATTTTAGTTGTTGATACTCTAAATATAATCCTAAAAACAGTAACCACAAACCAAATGGTAAAAGGCATCGGAGAACGTGACATCTTCAGTGACTTCCACAACCTCCAATTTTCTGATGATATCCTTATTTTTAGTGGGGTATCAAGAAAAAGTATTACGGGCTTAAAAATCCACTTTGAGAAGTCCACAGTTCTAGGCATTGGTATTCCAAGAGATCACAGGGATCAAATTCCTAATATTCTAGGCAGCAGAATAGGAGATTTTCTCCTAACCTACTTGGGTTTGCTACTACAAATTGGGAAACTTAAACAGAATGATTGGACACCCCTTGTTGAGAAGATAGCAAAGAAGCTAGGGACTTGGAAAGGTAAACTTCTTTCCATTGCTGGGAGAACATTGTTACTTAATTCTGTGATCATGCCAATCATGTCATATTGGATGGCCAACATTGCTATACCACCTTGCATTATTAAATGAATTGATAGGCTGCGCCAGGCATTTCTATGGACTGGGGACGATTCAGCTAAGCAGGGTCAATGTTTGTTAAATTGGGATCAGGTTTGTAGGCCAAAGGAACTTGTTCTCTACTCCACAAAAGCCATGAAGCTCATTGATCCGAGCAGGTTATTACCACAACAGGCCTATCACCCTGAAATCACTACCCCAACAGTACTTATCAGCATTGTGGAAGGCAGTTATTAAGGTTAAAAATCTCTTCCAGGCTTTGGTGCAATTTCAAATTGGTAATGGTTCAAATATCCTTTTTTGGCATGACTCATGGCTGTTTACTCACCCTCTAAAAGAGCAACTCCCATGGTTGTTCGATCTCTCTCCCATGAAGAACATCTCTGTGGTAGAAGCTTTTACTCTGTTCAGAAACACAGACAACTGCCACCTTATATTATTATGTGATTATAACTTGGGGCAACTAAATCTAGTTCAAGAATTATCTGCAATGCAAATCATGGAAAAGCAAGACTCACTGCAATGGAAATGGTTCCCAAACAAAGAGTTCTCAACAAAATGATGTTATAGATTTTTGTTAGATGGCGGAGTCAGATCATTTTTCAGTAAAATTGTTTGGAAAATTGGAGTGCCAGAGAAGGTTAAATACTTCACCTATCTCTGTTTTCATGACAGAATACAAACAAAATCTAATATGATCAAGAAGGAATGGAAAAGCATAAAAAGTTACTCCCTATGTGGCTCACACTCAGGAACGGTAGATCATCTCATGCTCCAGTGCTCCTATTCTCAATCAGTCTGGTCCATACTTCTAAAAAATTCTCAGCTTCGTGACCTTCCATAAAACCAATTCTAGCTGTGGAGTTCATAGCAAACAATAAGCGTGTGCAGTCTCTCCTAAAAGGAATGGATATTTTGATTGCCACGGCTCAATGGATATTATGGAACATAACAAATGATGCTTCGAGTATCATGCCTTTCTACCAAAATTTGTGGCCAAACAAGTTGCATATCTCGTTTTATCTGGGACAGATCACATCACTAGAGAAGATTTTGCTACCATCAGCCAGATTACGGATGGTATGAATACTCTGTTGGAAACAGAGCTGTAGTGAATGCTGACAATAGGAGTTGATAATTCTAGAGAAGAAGAAACACTTTGATGAGGTTCAGCAATATCTGGTCTTTAGACTGGAGTTACATATCCAAACATGACCACAACATTAATTAGACCGTTAACAAATCCTGGAACCAAAATATACTCTGCATTGACATCTGCAAGCCTGTACTATAATTTGAAACCTACCACTGCAACTCGATCTCTAAAGTACCTTTAATCTTGACATCTGGAAACCTCATAGCTCACTCAGCTATAATCATGGCATCATGTAATCCCATAACCACCTTATCTGGAAACCTGTAATGGCTCCTAATCCTATTCTGACTGGACACGATCCTAAGCTTTCTAAGCTTCATTCCCTCATCTATAAATATCCTATTATATTAGTAAAATAAGGATGCTATAACCTCCCATTTCATCAAAATCAAATGCACTACGAAGAATGGATGATCTTGTCAAAGCAATTATCATTAATAAGATATGCGACCAAAAAAAAAAAGAAATATATGATAACAACAAAGAAAGTGGAATTGGTTGTATATGTCGTCGTTTTTTTGTTGTCTATGATGTACAATCCTACTTGTTGTGGTCATAGATCAAGGGGTCGAATGGCTGAGATAGTTGGCTTATGCCTCCGCCTCCACATACGTGAGGTATTGTCCGCTTTGACTCATGACTATCTTTAGGTTTTAGTAGGCCTTGATTATTTAGAACCTCATAGTTTTGTCCTTTAAAAGGTACCTCACGGTCCCTCTTGACTCAAGACCGATGTGGGACTAAAGAAGCCCTCTCTATACCACAACACAGCCCTCCAATCAAGAGGAAGTATGTATGGATAGAAGGCATTCTCACAGACGGCGCCAATATGCCAATATTGTGATCATAGGTTAAGAGATCGAATGGCTCAGATAGTTGGCTTATGCCTCTGCCTTCGCATATGTGAGATATTATCCGTTTTGACTCATGATCATCTTTAGGTTTTAGTGGGCTTTTAGGCTTCAATGGATCTTGATCATTTAGAGCCTTACAGTTTTGTCCTTTAAAAGGTGCATTATGTTGGGAGAGAAGGTTCTAATCTATATAAACTATATTTTTTCTTGACTCATAACCGATGTAAGACCAAAGAAGCTCTCTATACCATAACACTACTTATTTCTTTCAGATGGTATAAATCAATCTAGGGCTTTATAGAAACTATTTACATACTTCTAGTTTAAAGGCTAAATCTTACCCATAGCAGTACTCGAATAAATACCTTTCTAGCAGGGTACGATATAAATCGGCATGGTACCATACCGTATTAACATATTTATGTCTAGTGGTGTTGACACAAAAAAGTGAAATACATAATTTATGTTGGTATGGTACCATACTGGCGGGAGTAGTAGAACGAATGGCTTACCAATAGATGGTAACGACATAATATGGCTTGTATGTGCCATCACTCAAAACCTTGATCGAAATAGTACTAACCATTAATGCTTATTGTATCATCTATTTGAGTCCCATTGGGATAGTATATCAACCAGGGGCAGAGCTGAGATTCGAACATCCGGAGCAGAAGGCCAATATATGCATGCACACAAGAACAAACACGTGTGAAATTTTTATTTAGAAAAATAAAATTATCTATTTTTCTAAAAAACATAATCTTTACTTACACTATAATAAATTACAATAGATATTTAATTTGTTTGGTATAATTTCATAAATTGCTATTCATCTATATTATGTTTTATTATTGCAGTTTATTTTTTAAAGATATGTCTAATACTAGTCCACAAATTCGTTCGAACTTATGTCCAAATGTGACTTTAACTTTCGTATTCAAATAAATTGTGAATTTTAAACTTGAAGAAGAATTATAATTAATTTCTTTTTGATGGAATAAGGGATTATATTCTTGGAAACTAACTGAAGATAGTAATCTAATTTCCTTCTTGAAAAGCTAAAACATGGATTAGGAAACATAAGGTTGGAGGGATTGGTTTCTTCGGTGACAATTATTGTGGGGGGGGCATATAATAGCTAATATTTTTTTTCTAAATTTACAAAGGGGAAGATAAAAAGAAATATCTAGTTTTAGTGGAGGCCACGGCCATCTCAAGCCCCATGTGGCTCCATCCATATTGCGACATACTCCATATTAGCAAAACTCAACAATGAGCTAAATAATCGAGCACTCCTCTCGAGATACATTATATTTTGAAAATTAACAAGCAATTAGGAATGACAACCATGAGATTCCATCACATTAAAGTTGTACTTATCCATTTTAATTGCACATGAGCAATGCTATCACTCGAATGCCCAAGAATGACTCACTCATTGACAGCTATTAGGAATGACGACCATGAGAATCCATCACATTAAACTTGGACTTATCCATTTTTAATTTCATGTAACTGATACTACCACTCGAATGTTCGAGCACGACTCATTCATTGACAGCTATACTGCCCCAAATCTGTGGATGGATGAACGCATGTTCATCTTGAAGCTTCCCATTAAATACATTGTCAATCTACTGCCTATATATAAAACTCAGTTGAGGTTTTGAAAGAACACTTCAAGAACTAGAAGCTTTGGAACTAGCTATTATTTTCTGTTTGGTAAGAAGGATGGATTGAAGGAAGAATAGATGGAGGAGAAAGGATACATGGAGAAAAAGATGGATAGATTTTCTATCCATCCTCTCATATATTTGGTAAAACATAGAAAAATAGATGGAAATGATTCTCTCCTCTGTTTAGTATAGGAGAAATGAGAGGAATGATGGATGATATTTTTATAATATTTTACAAAACTATTTTTTGATTAAAATATTATTATAATCAATTTATAATACTTATTTATATTAAAGAAGTAAACAATATGTTAACTTATAATCTTTATAATCTATAATTATATCCAAAATTATATAAATATTTAATTTAATACATAATTTCATAAATTAATTATTAATAAATTAATTATATAAATAACTAAATAATTTATAATTTAATTTAAATAGTTAATTAATATTACACAAATAATTAATTAAAAAATAATAAATATAAATAAAAAAAATAGAAGATAATCTAATTATTTAATTATAATTATGGAAATTATATATTAAAATTAAAATAATAATTAATAAAATTTAATAGTTTGTTATTAATAGTATATATAAAAATTTATATAAATAATATTGATGAAAAAGTAAAGAAGCATTATATTTTTATCAAAAAAATTAATGAGCGATAATTTTATCAATATTAAAGTCCATTCTTTAATGTTTCATCCATCCTTTTTTCATCTTCCCAAATTGAGAGGATGCAAAATGGTGGACCAAGATAGATGGATAATCTATCTTTTTTATCTATCCTTTTTGTAACTTTTTGAACCAAATAATGGATAGAGGTTATCCATTCTTCCAATTCTATTCATCTATCTTTTCATGATCCCCAACCAAATATAGCATTGGATCTGAAAGCCACTTATCTATTGTTCCATACCATCTATACCTGACGATCTTATCCTACTATTGAAGGGTCTACGAATTTTGATGTTGGGCACCAATGTTATTTGTGTGCCTTGAGAAGCAGGCCATATTACCTATCTAAATCAAGGCCATGGCCCAAGCTTCCAATTGGTGAAGAGTGGCGAAAAAGGAAAGGACAGAGGAAGGTAGCGGCAAAACAAGGTAAATACGTTGCATATAAATTGTCTTTCTGCATGATATAAATCATTCTGGATTCCATTTCCGCCATATAGATATATATATATATATATATATATATATATATATATATGTGTATATAAATATATATATATATATATATATATATATATATATATATATATATATATATATATATATATATATATATATATATATATATATATGTGTGTGTGTGTGTGTGTGTGTGTGTGTGTGTGTGTATATATATATATATACATATATACATATATATATACATATATACATATGTACATATATATATATACATATATACATATGTACATATATATATATACATATGTACATATGTATATACATATATACATATGTACATATATATATATATATATATACATATATATAAACACACACACACACACACACACACATATATATATATATATATATATATATATATATATATATATATATATATATATAGACACATATACACACACAGATATATATATAGATATATAATATATATATATATATAGAGAGAGAGAGAGAGAGACACACACACACACACATATATATATATATATATATATATATATATATATATATATATATATATATATATATATACATACATATATATATTTACGTATATATATATCTATATATTAGATTTGCCCATATTATCTGCATCAATTTAATTGATGTATTATGATGAATATTTCAGCCATGATTTATAAATCGGTTGATTAAGTCCTTCTTTATCTAATTTTTTGAGCGTACCGCGTTCGTCCATTTCTCACCTATATTCACCTCCTCGATCATTTAATTTGAAGTTTTAGATTTTGAATCTCTGTCAAGATAAATCAATATCTTGTTTCATCCCAGTAATTTGCAATCCACCAAGATAAACGTCGATGGCGCAAAAGGCGGCCATCCAGCACAGACTCGCCTCAAATTTCCAAATCTATCTGCATGAAGAAAGGTTCTAAAATTCTGTTAGCCTTTTCAATCTAATCCCCATACAATTCAAGATATTTTCCAACCTAAATCTTGCACACCACAAACCATGGACATCAATTTTGTTTGTAGATTTATGTAAACTTTAGATCAATTTTATGATTCATTTTTGAATATGCATCAACCTCTCTGGTTGTAGCATACTCTCTTGGAAAGAACTTTTCTATACCAGACAATTTTTTTGTGAAATTGCTTACATTCTCTTGCTTGTCACCTACCAGATTTTACTTGCTCTATTCTCTCCCATGATGAACTCCACAACTTCTCGATGTTCCAGTGATTATACCTCATTGTTTTCTTTCATGATCTTTGTTCTTAACGATCAAGTATCGGAGATTCAGTTAATATAATATTTCTTTGTTAGCTACATGAAGTTTCTGATCAAATCATTAATTGACACTCTTTTATAATTATTCTACTATGGAAATGTGGCCTAATTCCCCTATTCTAATGAACTTCCCAAATTATGTCCTGCTTACTATCTCATGCAATAGTAGTATGTGTGAGGCCTGGTAAGTTCTGCGTAGTTATTTTAACAGTTACTTCAGCAATATGAGACACATGATTACGTCATAAAAAAAAAAAAAAAAGTTAAACTCTTTAAATTCTTGCACTTGTCATGATGTCACACATACCTTAATAACAAAAGTGCTTCATATTCTTGCAAGCAAACGAGTTTCGGGAACCAACCGAAATTTTTTTTTTCAGAATGATCAAGTACTTGAACAATAAAATAGTTCGATAACACTATTAAATAGTTAGATTGAACTTAACAAGTCTATAATTAAATCAAATACTTATTCATATTGGATATCCCAAGAGAAATATCCTAGCTTCACCCATGATCATTGTTTAATCCAAGACTAACAACCTTGTTTTCAAGGCCTTAGATCATATTATCAAATCAGTTCTACTGATTTAGTACTCAATTCTCTTCTCCATAAAAGTCATGAAGGAATAATTACTCATCCTATGAATCACAAACAATTTGATCAACTGTATTTATCATATATATACTCTGTAAATGGATCTCAAAGATGATTTGAAGAACCACCACCTCTCTACATATACCCACTATAGCTAAAATTTTAAAGGCATATAAAATCATCATCCAAGAGATATCACCACATTAACTTGGAGTCTATCAAATTTAACTGCACATAATTATTATCACAACCATAATATTATGATAATATTATGAGAATAACTAACTTTGTGAAAGTTGCAGCATAGAGTCTCTGAGGGAATGCAAGAACGCACAACCATCTCGAACCTTCCTAATTCAATGCATCATTCAAGAAATTACCTATAAAAGCAAGATAGGGTTTGGAAACATATTATAAGAATCAAAACTAGAAGCCTTGAGTCCGACCATAAATCCTGAAGGCAAAATCACCGGATGCTATCCATATCCGGGCATGCCAGTGCGTGCCGAAGAGGGTCCAAAAAAGATGAACCAAGGTCCTCAACGCCAAGGTTGGTGAGCCATCCAATACCACCTGTACATAAAGATCTAGCCATCGGGAGGAAATTCCCATTTAAATGCTTCGTCGGTTGATTGCCTAACAAAAAAAATGGGGAGGATGAAAGATGGAAGGAGGCCGATGTCGAGAAATCATGGGGCTGACAATATGGAACTTGGGGGATGGCAATCCAAAAATGGCTGCAGAATGCTCTTTGTTTTCTATTTTTTTGTAAACCATAATGGTCTTAAAGGGGCTTTAAGGTCCTGAAGAGAAATGAAATATTTCGTTTCCAAATCTTGATGGTCTTCATGAGGTGTATTATTTTATATCCCAAAAAAAGTTATTTATTCAGTTGTATTTTCTATGTTTTATTTCAGATACACATGCTCCTAATACAATTGTCATTTCCACATCATTGTTGTGATCTCAAAAGGTCAAAAAAAAAAAAATCAACAAGAATATGTTACTGTCCATGACATTAAAAAGGCTGTTTATATTTATCAAAACATCTTCACATGATTATTGATTTGAGCAACCTAAACATTACAAGAAAGTGAATATTTGCTTGTAGATGCTTTTGTTTAGAGTGATAAATCCACCAGTATATTCAAATTTTTACAGATGGTTATTTTGTCCATCTGCACTATTAGTTGTAGGGTCCATTATTCATTAGTATAGGACAAATATTGCTTACAAATATTTTAATTGGTTAGCAAAAGCATCATATAATGCTGATTGATTTATAAAACTATAGATAGATATTGAAATATCCTATCGATCATTTTGGAATATGGGTAAAAGTCTATATTTATACCTATGGAGTTGGATTTACTGTGGTATATTCCTAAAGTCGTATCCCTAAATTTTTACTTTTCCGCCCCTTTGCCACTCAAAATTGCATGTCTCCAATTTTTCTTCATTTTGCCGCTCTTCTTTTCCATGTGTCCTTTGCACTCCCTCACCAAACCCCACTCTACTTCTTTGCTTCATTCTCCCACTCTACTTCTTTTCCATGTGTCCTTGCACACCCTCATAAAACCCTACTCTCTTTCACCACCCTTCATCTTCCCTATCTTCTGTTTTCTTTTGTAGATCCCTCTCTCTTTCGCCACCGATTTCACCACCCTGATTCTCCTTCACTTGAACATTCTCTACTACCTCTACTCTCCCCCTGCTTCATTGTTAAAGCTCTGGGTGAGAGCTCTTTCTCTACCTTTCACTTTGCCTTTCCCACTCTCGTTCATCTAAATGTTTTCCACCGCCTCTATGCCCCCTGCTCTGCCACTAAAATCATAGGTGAGGGCTCTTCTACCATCTTCTTTGCCTCTTCCACTTTCTTTCACCTGAGCATTCTCCCCTACCTTTGCTATTCTCCCACTCCACCATTAGAATTCTAGCTGAGGGCTCCTCCCATCACTCATTTGTCTGAACATTCTCCACCACCTCTATTGTTCCCCTATTCCGTCATTAGAACCTCAGTTGAGGGCTCTTCCTTATGCATCACTGACGGCTCCTCCTTCGCCACCAACTTTGTCTCACCAACTCTCTTTCACTACCCTGCACTCTCCTTCACAAAATCATACTCTCCTTCATCAGCCTTTTGAAGAAAATTTTCGATAGTGCAGTACATGCAATTAAAAAATTTTGTGCAGAAGAAATAGTAGATTAAACAATTTAATCCTAATCATATGTATAAGATCTAATCTTAGACTACCACATCAGGATCTTTGATATGAAAAATATATACTTTAGATCTAAAAATAAAAATCACATCGATCTCATCGATGCTGAAATTCCAGATCTAACTATTAGATCTACCATAAGAATCAAAATAAGTTAGAGGTCATTACCAAATAAATTTTGATCTTGATCTCTGCTGATCCAATAGTTGGACAGGGTGTTCCTCAGATCGCTCATAGCCACACAAAGTCATCTGACCTTTATAAAAAAATTCATGCGAAGACTGATGCAGATCAGGGGCTCGGAGATGCTAGTCTGCGAACAACTTTGACAACTGATCTCTTCCTTCTTCTACAAGCATCTTGGATACTCCAAAGTGATAGAAGATCTAGAAGAGAGGAGGAGGAGAAGAGGCTCTAAAAATAAAAAATCTACAAGAAAAAATTAATCATAGGATGTCAAAGAGAGGGGTCCCCTTTTTATAGACTAGGAATTAGGACTTTTCAAGAACAGATGCCATGAATCAACACCAAAATCCCTTTTTGGCATCCTCAAAAATTCTAGAAAAATCATTAGGACATGAGAAAAAAATCTAAAGTCTCACACATCAAAGAATTTCTCAAGAAAAATAAGAAAAAAAATAATATAGCTCCAACAATATACCATATATGAAAAATCTCTTTCCTAGTCTGCATCTTATCTCTAATTCGGATCGCATTCGAATCAGGCATGAGATAATATTATGACACATTAGCTATAGCCGACCACCCTTATTAGATTCTCTCTCATAACATCAAAAATCACAACCCAAATCCAATTAGGTATGGAGAAATTGGCATGGATCCAGATGTGGTGCAAAAGATAAGGATAGAGTCCTAGTCTGACTTGGACTCTTCATTTCTAATTCAATTCTAATCCAAATCAAATTTGGATTAAAACCACTAATAAAAATGAACCTAATCTAATTATAAATCTAAATATCTCATCAAATTTTTAATCCAATTAGGAATTAGTCAAATCCAAACCCTGATCGAATCAGGATCAAATTTTTCTTGTAATCGGATTGGATCATATCAATCCCAATCTAAGTCGAACTGAATCTAATTCAATTAGACTTATTTCAAAGTTCTTTACTCAATCAAATTGAGTCAATTAGTAATCTAATTACTAATTAATTCTTCATAAATGGTAGAGTCTCAGTCCCAGTCCCAGTGGTACTCTCCCATAGAGTCCTAGTCCAAGTAGGACTCTTCACCAGAGTCACAATCCAATTGGACTCTTCAGCTATTAGATCTGATCAAATCTTCTAATGCGTGTGATCCCATAGGTTCGAATCTAAGCCGGTAGCATAGAAATAACTTTCTATACTAATCGATGTAACTATCTAGCAATGATACCCGATGACCGGATGGATCGAAGTGTTCCAAAGCAACCTTCTAGAACCTACTGGTGTATGATTATCGTATAATTCATCTCTTTGATCCAAATGCTCAAGGTGACTTAGGATTTAACTGTCAACCCTAATTATATTTCAATCTTTCAAATCCATCTCATGGATTATCCTAACCAAGATTTTGTTAAATTGAAATACACTGATGCATATCTCTTACCAATTCAGAGGGGTCAATTCCATCTTGACTTACACACTGACTTGATAAGTATTTGACTGCACCTAGTATCTTTCTGTCACTAAGTTAGAAACTCAGATAGTTCGATACTAAAGTACAGTGAGTTTCTTATAAGTCACCGTGATGGTCTTAGGTCGGAGGGACACTTATACCCATACCCTTCACAAGCTACTCTTGACAGCAGAGTGCTCGGCACATGATCACGTTTGATGTGAATGTACTCCTATATTTTATCTGCATGTCATAACAATGTCTCCACACTCCTTGGTTAAAAGGATAACAACTCATATGGTACACAACGACCTACACTTGATATCGCTATCATCCTAGTGATAGTGTATCATTTGGTCGCGAATAATTTTAAGGACTTAACGATAAATCCTCCTTTGTCGATTAATATATATAGTCCTAAGGACTTTATTACAACACAGTAGTTCAAAGATGATCAATTTGTAATAAAAATACCTAATAATTTTTATTAATAAAAATTCATATACAGTTTACAAGATGAGTACAATCATCTAACGATTGATTTTGGGACATATTTCCCAACAACTCCACTTGGACTAAAGTCAATTGGTACAGTATCATATACTGATCTTCGATTTATGGTCATCAAACTCCTTGATTCTGAGAGCTTTAGTAAATGGATCAGTCAAATTCTTCCTTCCATTGATCTTCTGAAGGTCGACGTCACCTCGATCCATGATCTCCCGAATAAGGTGATAACGGTGCAGAATATGTTTGGTGCATTAATGGGATCTCGGCTCCTTGGCTTGAGCAATAGCTCTAGTATTGTCGTAATATAACAAGACAGGGCCATCAACAGAGGGTGCCACTCTGAGCTCATCGATGAACTTCTGCAACCATACAGCTTCCTTCGCAGAATCAGATGCCGCGATATACTCTGCTTCGCAAATAGAGTCTGTCAAAATATTCTGCTTGAAATTTTTTTAGTAAATTACCCACCATTTAGAATAAAAATATAACCCAATACACTCTTACTATCATCATGGTCTGACTGAAAACTGAATTCGATGAACCCCACAAGTTTCAAGTCAGTTTCACTATACACAAGCCACTGGTCCTTAGTATTTCTTAAATACTTAAGAATGATCTTTACGACCTTTCAATGATTTTTTTCTAGATCAGACTGGTATCTACTCATTACCCCTAATGAGTATACCATGTCTGATCTCGTACATGTCATGACATACATAATAAATCCACTATCGAAGCATATAGAATTCTACTCATATGCTCTCTCTTGAGGAGTTATCGGATAATCTCCTTTCAAAAGAAAAATTTCTTGGCCTATCGAAAGTTTCTTGGAATTCTCCATGCTAGACCGTTTCAGCATAGTACCTATGTACGTGGATTGGAAGAGCCCGAGCAGCCTCTTAGATCTATCCCTATAGATATTCATCTCTAGGATGTAGGCTGATTCTCCCAGATCTTTCATGGAGAATTATGACAACAGCCACACTTTTATTCCTTGTAATGCAGGGATATCATTTTCGATTAAGAGAATATCATCTACATATAATATAAGAAATATAATTATTAAACTATTTATCCACTTATATATGCAGGGTTCCTTTCCATTCCTAACGAAGCCATATGTTCTGATCATCTTATCAAAATGTATGTTCCAACTCCAGGATGCTTGCTTTAATCCATAAATGGATCTCTGAAGCTTGCACATCTTGGACTTATCTGTGGATATGAACCTTTCAGGTTGTATCATATACACCTTTTCGTTCAGCTCTCCATTTAGAAAAACTATCTTCACATCCATTTGCTAGACTTCATAGTTCAAATATGCTACTATCGCAAGCATGATTCGAATGAATTTTAGCATTATCACAAAAGAAAATATCTCGTCATAATCAATACCATAATGCTAACGATAACCCTTGGCAACCAAACGAATTTTATAGGTCTCCACCTTTTCGTCTGCACCCCTCTTCCTCTTGAAGACCCACTTACACCCTATGGGCTTTACCCCTTTAGGTGGGTCAACTAATGTCCATACATCGTTGACCTTCAAGGACTCCATTTCAGATCTCATTACTTCAAGCATTTATCAGAGTCAGATCTCTGTATTGCATCTATGTAGATGATCGGATCCTCATCATTCTCATGGAGTTTGACAGGATCTCCATCTCGGATCAAGAAACCTAAGTATCTGTCCAGCTGATGCGGTACTCTATCGGATCGCCTTAAGGATGTTTGTTCATTGGGCTCTAGGTTTGATCTCATCAAATCCGATTTAGGTTCAATCATTGGTGTCGGTTCTTCTATCTGTCAAACTTCGTCAAGCTCAATTTTAGAGGTACTTATTCCTTCACTAAGAATTTTTTTTTTTCAAAAAATGTGCCTTACTGCTGACAAATATCTTTTGTTCAGTAGGCAGGTAAAAGTAATATCTTCTTATTTTTTTGGGATATCCTATGAAATTATACTTATCAGACTTAGGACTGAGCTTGTCAGTTTGTAATCATTTAGCATAAGCTGGACACCCCCAGACCCTAAAGTAAGAGAGGTTCGGCCTGCATCCTGATCATATCTTATATGGTTTTTACTAACTGACTTGCTCGAAATATTATTGAGTACAAGACAGACTGTTTAAGTGTATATCCTCAAAAAGAGATCGACAGAGTTGCAAATCCCATCATGGATCGAACCATGTCCAACAAGGTTCGATTCCTCCTTTCTGAGACGTCATTATGCTGTGGTGTCCCTGAAGGGGTCCATTGGGAGAGAATCCCATTCTCTCCTAGATATGTCAAAAATTTACTAGAAAGGTATTCACCTTCTCGATCAGACTGAAAAATTTTAATACTTTTTTCAGTTTGTTTCTCTACTTCATTACGAAATTATTTAAATATTTCAAATGGTTCGGACTTGTGTTTCATCAAGTAGACGTACCCAATCTAGATAGGTTGTCTGTGAACGTGATGAAGTAGCTATACCCTCCTTTGGCACATATGCTCATGGGTCCACATACATCGGTATGTATCAGACCCAGCACATCACTGACTCGTTCACCTTTTTCAGTAAAAGGTGATTTGGTCATCTTTTTAAGTAAACAAGACTCACAGATAGATAACGATTCATAATCGTATTTATCAAGAATTTCTTCTTGAGCCAACCTATTCATCCTATTCTTGTTGATATGACCTAGCCTATAATGCCAAAGGTAGGCATCTATGACATCATCTATTCTAGGGTATTTATTTAAAATATACATTATATTAAGCCTAGATACAATATAGATACCATTGTCCAACTGTCCACGTAAAATTATAATACCATTCAAAATGATATCACAAAAATTTTTCTTTATTGATATTTCATAATTTGAATTGGCTAAAAGGCCTACAGAAATAATATTTAAAAGAAAACTAGGACAGTAATGACACTCATTAAGAATAATATACGGAGACTCAAATACAAGCTTGATGATTCCTAAAGCTAGAACTGAAACTAATCTTCCATCTCCAATATTCAAGAATCTCTTGCCTTCTCCAAATCTCCTAGTGACCTGAAGACCCTGCAATGAATTTCAAATATGAATAGGGCTTCCAGTATCCAATACCCAGGTCATTGTATTTATAAGAAAGAAGTTACAAAGTGTTATCATATAAGTACCTTATTCAGCAACTGATTGCTTCTTCTTCTTTGGCCTGTTCGGATCAAGAGAAGCGATATACTGAGGACAATTCCTCTTCCAGTGATCTTGCTTCTTGCAAAAGAAGTACTCTATCTGACTTTGATCAACCTTGAACTTGAGTTTCTGGGACTGACTCCCAGCACCAGGCACCTTCTTATTCTTCTTCTTTTTTTCTTTCTTAAAGGGATGATGACTACCTGAAGAAGATCCTCCCACTAGATTCACTATCTCCTTGTGGAGCTGGTGATCTTTCTCAAAAGTCTGTAGCAACCCCAACAGACCATGATAGTTGACTACAGACTTTATCATTCTGAAATGACTGAGGAACGGCAGGTAGGACTTGGGAAGAGAGTTCAGGATCACATCTTTCTCCAGCTGTTCATGCAAAGGAAAGCCAAGTTTGCTTAATTTTTCAATTGCTCGATCATGTACAATACATGATCGGTAACAGATGCACCCTCCCTCATCCGAGCATTGAAAATGATACAACTAGTCTTGTGCCACTCAACATCATCAGGAGTACCAAAAGAATCCTTCAACACTTGAAGCATTCTCTCTGGCTGTGCTTCTTCAAACTTTCGACTGAACTCGTCATTCATGGAGGCCCGCATGATGCAATAAACTGTGGTGCGGTCGTTGAACCACTTCAAATAAGTATCTCGAACCGCTCCTCGAGCATTAGGAGCAAGCTCCTTAGGTGCCAGATCCGTTATCACATAAAGGATCCATTCGTGCTCCAGGATAATCTTTAATTTTCGATACCAATTATCAAAATTCAGTCCGATAAGCTTCTAACTATCCAACAGTGATCGGAGTGACAAGTTTGAGGCCATATTTGCACATACAAGGAAGAACACTAAACCTAATTAGTATATGAATTTATTAATCCTAAAGACTTGGACTTTAGTTTAAAGGTCCTCCCACTATTTTATACGAATTGGTAGCCTCTACCTCTAATTCAAAAAATTATCTTAATTTTTTAGTGGTATTAGAATCCACACAGACTACATATAGGCCCGAGGATGGTTCGATCAACTCATATGTACCTATGGATAGGTTCTCAGCCCATTGTTTCTCCAAACAATTTCTAGTATTTAATTTAGCCCCAGATTTTATTTTAGTAGGTGATGGGCCTCTACTGAAAGTTTCGATTAGGTCAAACTATTAACATGAACCTACTCAGTGATTCTACCTAATGAGTGATCAGGCTCGAAGATGGCTCGATCAACCCAACCATCATCAGATAGTTCATCAGAGTCATCATATAATGAATGATAATTCTATTATTCAGAGAGAACATCAGACGGATGGCACCTGCAATGTCAATAAAAATAATAGACCCATTATCACTCACCTTAATGGAAGGCTATGATCTAGTTATCACCATAACCAGCTCATTTTAAGGACCTAATAATTTAAAAAATTTAATCAATTTAGAGAAGAGAGAAGAGAAGAAAAGATCAATCAGTAGACCATAATCCTCCCACTGACTTCACCAAATCACTGAATCGGGTTAGGTCATACTGATTGAACTGGCATCTAGATCAGTCACACTAATCAACCTTAATGGCATGGGCTAACTCGAATCACTTAGCGATCTAATCAAAATCTAGTTCATCAAATTGGCCAAGTAAGTGAGATCGGTGGGAGGGTCTGTTAAGTTTGCCTTAGATACCATCGAAATGGCCAGATAATCCGCTCCCAATTAAAAACCATCGATCGAAATACCAAACTTACCTTAGACACCAATTGGTTAACTAGTTTCAATTTGACCAACTTAATGCTTTGGATTCAACCATTGAGCCACAATCAAGGTTCATTTGGTCTAATCAAAGATATGGACTTGACCATTTACAACTATTATGCTAGAGAAATCTTGATTAATCTAATTTAATATTTGGTTAGACTTAATCAATTTCTCTATATGGTCAATCAATTCTTTGATTCTAATATTAGGTCTAACCCAATTAAAGAGGTCCTGATTTGAGCTAACCCATGCCCCATATTTTATGTAATGTCATTAGATCTAAATCACAATTCTAGATCCAATCAGCTTGATACTTAATTCTCAATTAAGTTTTGCATCAATATGGTTAAGGTTTCAAAAATAATTTTTCATGTAAACTTTTGACATCCAGTCATAAAATTTTTTAGATTAAATCTAAATTTTTTATGATTTTAGATCAAAATAATTTTGACTAAACAAGATTAGATGTAACTAACTATCTTCACAACTTGCATCACATACAACAACACCTAGGATTTTAAGATCTAGGGTTTTGTAAGAAAATAAATTTTTTCTTTTCACTTTTTTTTCATAGAACCTCATAGTGGCACTCCTACATGCTATGAAGAGCACCCCATTGAATGAGAGGAGAGGATCATAAAACTCTACTTGCTCCTATGATCAGACGGTCTAGTGATTATCCAATCTGAGTACTTTGCTACTTAGAACATCTAATCTAAATAAATAATAATTAGATCTAAAAATAAATTAATTTAGATCTAAACTAAATCATAAATAATCAGATCTAATAATAAAAAATTAAATCTAAAGTCATATTAATTCACATCAAAATAATCTGGTTCTGATACCAATTGAAGAAAATTTTTGATAGTGCAGTACATGCAATTAAAAAATTTTATACAACAGAAATAATAGATTAAATAATTTAATTATAATAATATGTATAAGATCTAATCTTATACTACCACATTAGGATCTTTGATATGAAAAATATATACTTTAAATCTAAAAATAAAAATTACATAGATCTCATCGATGCTGAAATTCTAGATCTAACTATTAATCTACCATAGGAATCAAAATAAGTTAGAGATCGTTATCCAACAAAATTTGATCTTGATCTTCTCTGATCCAACGATTGGAGAGGGTGTTTCTCAAGTCACTTGCAGCCACACAAATGTTGGAGCACGATCCCAGCTCCTCCCACGGACCTTGGGTGCAGCGAAACCAGCAACGAATAAATCTGGAGACTTCTGGACTCGATCGAAGGCCCTTGACGAAATCAACCTGGTTGCTGTCTTCTTCGTCAGCCTTTCATTTCAGATGAAGAATGCCTCTAAGATCACCTCTAAAAAATCTAAGATCTGGTACCTAACCAGATCAGGCCTGGACCGAGGTCTTTCAATTCGTAGATCTTGAATCGGAATATTCTAGATAGGAAAGAAGGTAGATAGAACCAAACCTTGTAGATCTGTCCTGCTGTAGCCTTTCCTGTAGATCTGTTGATGGAGATCTCACCCGTGCCTCAAACGACCTCAGATCAACTCCAGATCTGAGAGAAACTTATACCAACCTCGTAGCAAGAGATTTCAAGTCCTGGACCTGATGTTTGGATGACTGCAAGAGAGAGAGAGGCAATATGGTTGGCGGCACAAAGGGGGAGGGGCTCAAAACCCTAGCGCCTCCCCTGCTTTTCCTGCCTTCTATGGACCTGGCGGCAAGAAACCCTAGGGTTTCTTGCTCCTGGGGCATGGAGAATAGCTGAAGAGAGAGGGAGAAGAGAGAGAGAGACTTGGGAGAAAGGGTTTTCGTATTCCTTGACTTAATCAAACCTATATAGTACATGTATATATAAACACAGGGTCAAGTGACCCAAACCCAAAACTCTCTTGACCAACTCTATAGGAGATTAGGTTAACCCAAGCCCATGTACACCCATGACTCGACCTAATCTCACCTATCCTGGGCCCAGACCTGGCCCATAAAGAGTTGGTCCCTTGAGGCCCACATAACCTAGACCTCAAGAACCCGAAAGGCCCATAGCCTTTCAACCTAGAGCCCAACTAGCCCTAGAGCCTCCATGAAGCCCTCATGAATGATGGACCTTGGCCTTAGCCTTAGTCCCCTGGGCCTTGGGCACACTATCTGGATCACAACAATCTCCACCTTGATGTCCCAAGGCCTCAACCAGCTCCACTCTGTCCGTCAGTCGAATCAGCTCAACACATCTCTAAAAGCTGTCCCGTGGAAGTACCTTCATAAGTGCATCAGCTGGGTTCTCCTTGGTGTGTACCTTTACCAGCTCCACCTCGCCATCTCCACAAGCTCCCTGATCTGATGATACCGAATGTCGATGTGCTTTGTCCTTGCATGATAGACTGAGTTTTGTGTTAATAGAAGTACACTCTAGCTGTCACAGTGCACTCTAATGGCCTCCTGAGTAAGGCCCATCTCCGTCAACAAATTCTTCAGCCAAATTACCTCCTTAGCTGCTTCTGTCAGCCCGATGTACTCCATCTCTATAGTGGATAGGGCCGTGATAGGCTGCAGACTCGATCTCCAAGAAATAGGACCTCCATACAGGCTAAAGATGAAGCCTGTCGTAGACCTCCGGGTATCCACATCTCCATCGAAGTCTGCATCTACATAACCGCCAATCAGCCCTGAGCCTCTCTGGACATGTCAGAGTATGTCACTGCACCTCCTCGCTGTTCGTAGCAGATGCCAACTCCAACTGAACCCACCAGGTATCTGAATATCTACTTCAGAGCTCTCCAGTGCTCCCTGCCAGGCTGCGCCATGAACCTGCTAACCTGACTCACTACATGAGTGATGTCTGGCCTACAATAAACCATCGCATACATCAAGCTCCCAACTCCTGAAGCATAAGGAACCATCTCCATCTCCTAAGCCTCCACCTCAGTCTGTGGCGTCATGATCTTTGAGAGTCTGAAGTGACCGACAAGTGGCAGCTCCACCGGCTTTGCTCCCTTCATCCCGAACCTCTCTAAGACCTTCTGTATGTAGCCCCCTTGAGATAGATGCAGCACCCTCTGAGCTTGGTCTCTAAAAATCTCCACGCCTAGGACCTTCCTTGCAGGGCCCAAATCCTTCATCTCAAACTCTCGAGATAAAGATGCCTTCAGATCTTGCACAACCTTCCTAGTCTTGCATGCTATAAGCATGTCATCCACATACAAGAGTAGGAACACCTTAGAACCATCATCAAGAGACTGAACATAAACACAGGGATCAAACTCGCACCTGAAAAGTCCAATGCTGTGCACATAGGAGTCGAACCGCTTGTACTATTGCCTCGGCGACTGCTTCAACCCGTACAGCAACTTCTGCAACAAACAAACCTTTCCCTCTGATCCTGGATCCCTGAAACCAGGTGGCTGCTCCATGTAAATCCTCTCCTCTAAATGCCCATGGAGGAACACCGTCTTGACATCCATCTGCTCCAGCTCTAAATCCTGAGCTACTATAATGCTCAGCAACCTCTGATGGAAGTATGTCTGACGACGGGAGAGAAGACCTCACTGAAGTCGATGCCTTCCTTCTGGGAGTATCCCTTGGCCACTAACCTCGCCTTGAATTTGATACCTCCCTGCTCTAAAGGCCCTTCCTTGCGATTGTAGACCCATTTGCAGCCAATGGGCCTCTTCCCCTATGGCAACTGCACCAATCGCCACGTCTAGTTCTGGTGGAGAGACTGCATCTCCTCAGACATCGCTTGGATCCACCGCTCTCTGTCCTGGCTCTCAATAGCCTCCTGATACATATATGGGTCTCCATTCACTGTCACCAGGGCATATGACAGCATCTCCTCGAAGCCATATCGATCCGGTTGCCTGATGGTCCTCTTGGGCTTATGTAGGGCAACACCGATATCAGTCCTCAATCCAACTCGCTCCTGCTGGACCTCTTCGCCTCGATCATCCATCCGAGTCCTCTCCACCTATGGAGACACCTTAGGTAGGTGCTTCACCTGAATGTCATGTCCTCCAGTAGTACCTGCAAGAGGCAAAATCAAAGAGATAAGCTGTCCAGCAGTGCCCTGCTGGACCTCCTCCTGCTGCTCCTCCATGCCTGCTCGCCTCCGTAGGACTGACTCCTCATCAAAAGTCACATCCCGACTAATGACGACCTTCTTTTCCAAGGGATCCCACAGCCTGTATCCCTTAACTCCTCACGGATAGCCTAGAAACGCCATCTTGCATGATCTGGCGTCTAGCTTGCTCCGCTCACCAGCTCCAATGTGCACATAGGCCGTGCACCCAAATACCCGTAGATGGCCCAGCCCAACTATCCTCCCAGACCACACCTCCTCTAGAAGCCTGCCATCCAACCTGGTGTGAGGTGATCGATTGACCAAGTAACCCGCTGCATCAACTGTGTCAACCCAGAACGCCTTTGGAAGCCCTGCCTGCAGCCTCATACATCGTGCCTTTTCCAAAAGTTTCTGTTCATCCTCTCGACCACCCCATTCTGCTGTGGAGTTCCCTTAACTGAGAAGTATCTCCTGATCCCACACTCCTCACAGTAGTCCTGAAACTCTCTGCTAGTGTACTCCCTGCCATTGTTTGACCTCAGACACTTCACGCTCCTCCCCTGCTCCTTCTCTACCTCAGCTCTCCAGATCTTGAACTTGGTGAAGACCTCTGACTTCTCTCTCATGAAGTAAATCCAGAGTTTTTTTGAGAAATCATCAATCAGGGTCATGAAGTATCTGGCCCCATTCCTAGCTGAAACTGGGGCTGATCCCACACATCTGTGTACTAACTCCAGAGGGGCTGCACTGCGGGTTGTACTGATGTTGAACTGAACTCTCCTCTACTTTCCCATCTGGCAAGGCTCACAGATCTCCCCTGTAGCACCATCCTCTAGATCAGAGATGAGTCCTCTCCTGCTCAACTCCCTCAGCCCCTTGTCACCCATGTGGCCTAGGCGGTAGTGCCACATCTTGTAAGCCCCCTGCTGGTCCTGTGCTGCAATTGCTGCATTAGACTCTCCGGTTACCACAGATCCCTCCATGCGATAGAGATTATTGTCCAACCTCCTACCTCTCATCACCATCATAGCTCCATTGGAGATGTTTAATACTCTACTTCTAGCCCTACTACTGAAGCTGTATCCACTGCGCTCCAAGTAGCCTGTGACACCAGATTCTTTTCCAGCTCCGGGACGTGCTTTACATTTATCAATGTTCTCACAATCCCATCAAACATCTTCACCCTGACTGTCCCTATCCCAGCCACCTTGCAAGGATGATTGTCGCCTAGAGTCACTGATTTCTCATCTGTCTTGGTGTATGTCGCAAACCAAGACCTGTGTGGTGTGTAGTGATGTGAGCACGCAGAGTCTAATGTCCACTCCTCTGTATAATGCCTGTGACCATCTGATACCACCAGTAGATCATCCTCCACCTGCTGTTCAGCAACTGCACTCACTGATTCTGAGCCATTTTTTTCTCCCTTCTTGCTCTTCCATAGTGGACATTCTCACTTGAAGTGCCCGAACTCGTTGTACTTGAAGCATTTCATCTCTTTCTTTCCCTTCCTGGACTTGGACCGCCCCCTGGACTTGCTTCTGCCTCTGCCTCTACCTGTCCTCTCCCCTACTGCCAGACCCTCCTGGGGAGCCCGATCTCTGGTCAACTTTTCTCTTTGCTCATTAGACCTCAGCACCGAGATCATGCCCTCATATTTCAGAGTCTCCTTGCCGTAAAGCAGTGTAGTCACCAAAGAGTCATATGATCTTGGCAGCGAACACAAAAGCAACAGGGACTTGTCCTCCTCATCCAGCTTCACCCCGATATTCATCAACTCCGTGCACAACTGGTTGAACCTCTAAATGTGGCCAATCACATCAGATCCCTCCTGCATCCGAAGACTGTACAACCTTTTCTTCAGCATTAGCTTGTTGCACATATTCTTCCCCATATACATGGTGTGCAACTTCGACCAAAGGCCCTTCGGGGTCTTTTCTTCCAGCACTGAATGCAATGCCGTATCTGCCAAACATTCTCTAATCACCGAGCATGCTTTCTTCTCCAATGATGCCCACTGTCTATCTGTCATTCCCTCAGGCTTCTCATCCAAAGCCTGATCCAGATCTGCTTGCACCAGAAGATCCTCCACCCAGATTTTCCACATGAAAAAATTTCTCTTGCCATCAAACTTCTCAAAATCGACGTTCATATTACTGCCCATGACTGGATCCAAGCCAAACAAGCAATATAAAATCAAAGTGTAGAATATACCTTGATGGTACCTTGCTGAAAATTTTCAGCACTTGGGATCTTCAACTTCTCACGCTTGGAACCGCTTCCTCACCACAGTGGCTCTAATACCAACTATTAGAGCACGATCCCGGCTCCTCTCACAGACCTTGGGTGCAGTAGAACTAGCAACGAACAAATCTAGAGACTTCTAGACTCGATCGAAGGCCCTTGACGAAATCAGCCTGGTTGCTGTCTTCTTCGTCAGCCTTTCGTTCCAGATGAAGAATGCCTCTAAGATCACCTCTAAAAAATCCAAGATCTGGTACCCAACTAGATCAGTCCTGGACCAAGGTCTTTCAATTTGTAGATCTTAAATTGGGATATTCTAGATAGAAAAGAATTAGATAGAACCAGACCTTGTAGATCTATCCTGCTGCAGCCTTTCCTGTAGATCTGTTGATGGAGATCTCACCCGTGCCTCAAACGACCTCAAATCAACTCCAGATCTGAGAGAAACTTGTACCAACCTAGTAGAAAGAGATTCCAAGTCCTGAACCTGATGTTTGGGTGGCTGCAAGAGAGGGAGAGCCAATATGGTTGGCGGCACAAAGGGGGAGGGGCTCAAAACCCTAGCGCCTCCCCTGATTTTCCTGCCTTCTATGGACCTGGCGGCAAGAAACCCTAGGGTTTCTTGCTCCTGGGGCATAGAGAATAGCTGAAGAGAGAGGGAGAAGAGAGAGAGAGACTTGAGAGAAAGGGTTTTCATATTTCTTGGCTTAATCAAACCTATACAGTGCATGTATATATAAACACAGGGTCAAGTGACCCAAACCCAAAACTCCCTTGACCAACTCTATGGGAGATTAGGTTAACCCAAGCCCATATACACCCATGACTCGACCTAATCTCATCTATCCTAGGCTCAGACCTGGCCCATAAAGAGTTGATCCCTTGAGGCCCACATAACCTAGACCTCAAGAACCCGAAAGGCCCACAGCCTTTCAACCTAGAGCCCAACTAGCCCTAGAGCCTCCATGAAGCCCTCATGAATGATGGACCTTGGCCTTAGCCTTGGTCCCCTGGGCCTTGGGCACACCACCTGTATCACAACAACGAAGTCGTTTGGCCTCTATAAGAAAATCCATGCAAAGACTGGTGCAAATTAGGGACTCAGAGATGTTAGTCTGCGAATAACTTCAATAGCTAATCTCTTTTTTCTTTTACAAGCACCTTAGATACTCCAAAGTGATAGGAGATCTAGAGGAGAAAGAGAGGAGGAGGAGAAGAGGCTCTAAAAATAAAAAATCTATAAAAAAATTGATCATAGGACATCCAAGAGAGGGGTCCCCTTTTTATAGACTAGAAATTAGGACTTTCCAAGAAAGGATGCCATGAATCAATGCCAAAACTCTTTTTTTGCATCTCTAAAAATTACAAAAAAATTATTAAGATATGGATAAAAAATTTAGAGTCTCACATATCAAAAAATTCCTTAAAAAAATAAGTAAAAAAATAATATGACTCCAACAATATACTATATATGAAAATTTTCTTTCCTAGTCTGCATCTTATCTCTAATTCGGATCACAGTCGAATTAGGCAAGAGATAATATTATGACTCATCCGCTATAGCTGACCACTCTTATTGGATCCTCTCTCATGATACCAAAAATTACAACACAAATCCAATTAGGCATAGAGAAATTGGCATAGATCCAGATGTGGCACAAAAGATAAGGATAGAGTCTTAGTCTGACTTGGACTCTTCATTTCTAATTCAATTCTAATCCAAATCAAATTTGGATTGCAACCACTGATAGGAATAAACCTAATTCAATTAGAAATCTAAATATCTCATCAAATATCTAACTCAATTAGAAATTAGCCGAGTCCAAATCTTGATCGAATCAGGATCAAATTTCTCTTGTAATCGGGTTTGATCATATCAATCCCAATCTGAGTCGAACTGAATCTAATTCAATTAGACTTGTTCCAAAGCTCTTTACTCAATCAAATTGAGTCAATTAGTAATCTAATTACTAATTAATTCTTTATAAATGGTAAAGTCTCAGTTTCAGTGGGACTCTCCCATAGAGTCCTAGTCTAAGTAGGACTCTTCACCAGAGTCACAATCCAATTGGACTCTTCAGCCATCAGATCTGATCAAATCTTCTAATATGTGTGACCCCATAGGTTCGAACATAAGTCTGTAGCATAAAAATAACTTCCTATACCAATCGATGTAACCATCTAGCAATGATGATCCGATGACCGGATGGGTTGAAGTGTTGCAAAGCAACCTTCTAGAACCTACTGACGTATGGTTATCGTATAATTCATCCCTTTGATCCAAATGCTCAAAGTGATTTAGGGTTTAACTGTCAACCCTAATTAAGTTGACCATATTGTATTTCAACCTTTCAAATCTATCTCATGGATTACCCTGGCCAAGGTTTTGCTAAACTGAAATACACTGATGCATATCTCCTACCAATTTAGAGGGGTCAATTTCATCTTGACTCACACACCGACTTGATAAGTACTTGACTGCATATAGTATCCTTCCGTCACTAAGTTAGAAACTTAGATAGTCCGATACTAAAGTACAGTGAGTTGCTTATAAGTCACCGTGGTGGTCTTAGATCAGAGGGATATTTATACCCATATCCTTCACAAGCTACTCTTGATAGCAGAGTGCTCGGTACATGGTCATATTTGATGTGAATGTACTCTTACATTCTATCTGCATGCCATAATAATATCTTCACACTCTTTGATTAAGAAGACAACCGACTCATATGGCACACAATGACCTACACTTGATATCGCTATCATCTTAGTAATAACGTATCATTTGATCGCGAACAATTTTAAGGACTTAACGATAAATCCTCCTTTGTCGATTAATATATATAGTCCTAAGGACTTCATTACAACACAAGAGTTCAAAGATGATCAATTTGTAATGAAAATATTAAATAATTTTTATTAATAAAAATTTATATACAGTTTACAAGATGAGCACAATCATCTAATGATTAGTTTTGGGATATATTTCCCAACACCTTTGTCTCCTCCACTCTCCTTCACCCTTCATGGATTCCACTCTTCTTCACCACTAACTTCACCTCCCTTACTCTCCTTCTCTTGAACCATCTCCATCACCTCCACTATCCTCTTGCTCCACCATCGGCTCTTCCATTTTCAACCTTAGGTGATGCCTCTCTTTCTCTACTGCCGGCTTCTCCTCCCCTATTCTCCTTCATCCAAACCTTCTCCACTGCATCTACTATTCCTCTACTTTGCCACCAGCTCCACCATTTTCAACCCAAGATGATAACTCCTCCACCACTAGCTGCATTGCCCAACTTTAAGGGGTGATATGGTTTTGCTTTGCCACTGACTTTGCTGTCCAAATGATGATTTTTCTATCTTCTTATATTTTCTTTTCTTTTTTCATATCTTTATCTTCAACTTCTCATATTTATATATTTTAGAGGCAATGATAATGATGTTTATCTCCAACTCCATACGAAGGTCACAAGGATGAATAATCTTACATTCTTGATGGGTAAACCCTAATCCCTAATCTCGAGATTTTCAGGCTATTGGGGTTTGCAAACCCTAATTCTTGAGATTCTTGGGGCTGTAGGAATCCTATACCCTTGGTCATCTCCTTTTTTTCTCTATTCTTATAGATTGTTGGCAGGGCCACTAGGACGGCCATCAAGGCAACCGCTATAGCCATTCCTTTAGGAGGATGTTTGAAAAAGAACAGAGAGGAAGAGAAACAAATATTTTGATTAATGAAAGACAAATCTGAGCCTCTCTCCCCCTTTCCCTCTATTATATGTTTTTTTTCCTATTTACCCAATGAGATTTTCAGTGACTAGAGTTGGAATTTGATGCTTGTTTTAGGGTATTTGACAATTGAGGTGACTAGGGCTTAAGAAAAAATGTATAGTTTTTAACATTTTCTAATGTTAATGGATTATTGGGATCAAATTATTTTTCATATGCCCTACATATAATTTTAGGGAAATGAAGTAAGAAAGAGTAGGGGAGAAAGGAAGGTCAAATAATAGAACGTTTCACCCCAATTTGGAGTCAAATTATTTCTCATGTTTACCTAATAAGGATTGATTTATTTTAATCTTCATGTAAATGTTTACTATAGTAATGCAAGTTTTGTTGATTTAAGAGTTAAGACCAATGCAATATTATAAAAATTACCACTAGCTAATCATGATTTACTTACAGAATCAAGTCTTATTGGAGGGGAACAATGTATATTAGTTTTATTGTTATCAATGTGAGTGTTTTGTATTCTGATGATAATTACAATTTATCCATCTAAGTTTATGTCTAATTTCACTAAGCCACCTATGGTTTGGAAAATAGCACTTAACCCATCTGAGGTCAGATCTGTCAGACTTTGTTTCACTCCATTATCCATCTGTACAATGACAAAGTATGAATTCATAAAGGATTATGATTTATTTTCACTCGATTTTAAATCTTTTTCCTCCCTAAATCTCCAAATCGAAGCTTTGTTTCACCAAATTCAAGCATTTTTCTTCAAATCCAAGTCTCCTTTCACTAATCCAAAGCAGAAGAGATATGAGAAATCGATCTAGTAAGCTACATTATAATTTATGTTTTCATTTGAAACTTATTAATGGATTATGATGAATTTTTGAAACAATCTTTAGACTCTTGTAGGGTCTATAAACCATCTCTTCTACCATACCATTTTAAAGCAATACAAATAATCTATTTATTTTGTATGATTGTTGGGAAATATTATAATATCAGGACATCATCTTCTTTCCTATCCTTGGATCCATATTATCACTGTCATCTTCACCTCTTCCTTTCTAGCACTATCATCTCACCACTAGTGCAAGGCTTTGAGACAACCACATGGCTCCACGACTTCTTCACTAGTGGCAACATGGAGGCAAGGTTATTGTTCACTCTGACATCCCAAGCTCCATCATTTGCTAGTCTCCTATGTTGGACCTATGAGGCTTATAAAAAGTGCTTGTCAAAATGCTTTTTATGAAGAATGCAATATCACTTAGATTTTGTAAATCTATGATGGTAATGTCTGCTAAAATATCTTACTTGCAATGTTTGTAGAATGAAGTCTATATATGTGAGTATAAAATATTTGCTAAAATATTTCTTAAGACTTTTTTCTTACCTATTGCATCTGGTATGAGCTTTTGGACCTACGTCAACATTAACAAGCAAATGATAACTAAATAAATGAATATAATAGATGATAGAATAGGAGAAGCTGAGGTTTGATAAATCAAGGTTAAAAGATGATGTGTGATTATATGGTTGGTTCTACATTAGTGGCAGGCATGGTCAATGTGTTGGATTTGTGCCCTAGAAGCCAATTGTTGGCTGACACATTATGTAATTCTTGGGCCTATACTTGTACTTGTAATTTTTTTATTATCAATAAAGAGCTTTTTCTTTTCAATCATATTTGTGTGTCCATGATTTATCTTATAAATTAACAATGATGATTTTTATATATTCTTAAAGAGTTAAGAATTTGAGACATACATTAATTAGTGGTTAATTTCTAATGCTCCTGATCAAAGAATTATCACAGAGGACAGTGATCAATTTATTTGAAATTGGTGCATGATTTACCTCTCTTGTGGGTAGATGAGTCTCGGATCTGCGGTGTAGAGACACTGAGATAAAGGTATAGGTGATTGCTAGAGAATAACTTATACTGAGCATGACCAATATGAGAACCACATGGATGTCTACTCACTCATCAGTGATCTTCTTGATACTGCAGTGGTGTGAGTGGTCCTTTGACCTGTGATGTCATTGGCTATTCATAGCGAAGCTACTGAGTTTGACTGCATATTTTTTTGGTCTCTAGCCATTTGGATCCTTGTTATGTATGTTGGCTTCAGTAGGTTCAAGTTCGCTGTTTGGAGTAGGATGTACCTAGATGGGATCTATCAACCTTGATAGAAAAGAAGAAGTTTTATGTGACTTGTGAGACTGAGTTCAGAAAGTATTTGACCAAAGCAAGTGTGAATATTGAAAAAGAGTTTTCATGAGATTCACAAATAAACTCGAGTCGAGCCAATCTAGTATATGACTGACGATGAGGTCTGACGAGTTCTTTATGACCTCCGTCAAATCGGAACTCATGATAGAAGGACTGAATTATATGATAACTGTATCTAAAGGTTCATACTTTTATCTTACTGGATTGTCACTATATACTGCTAGGTATCACTGATGGATTGTGAGACTCATCGGACGTCATCTTGATGATCGATGATCCTCGAAGGATAGAATTGAAAATATTTCAATCCATCAAAAAGAGTTTCAATGATATTATGATAGAGATCATAATATATCTCACTACCAGATAGAATGAAACCTATAGGATCACACATTAAGAGATTTAATCTTGAATTTATCAATTAGGCTTATGAAGTTCTAATTGGGTTAGAATTTATTAAAATCTTATTAGGTTTATGAGACCCATGCTAGCACATGGTTAAACCTAATTCTTTTCGAGATTTTGATTTGATTAAGTTCATAGCCTTGAACCTAACCTAAATTTATTTGAGTTTAATTGGGCTCTTAATTGTGAGCCCAAGAGGATTTGATTAAGTCAATTAGTTGGCATAATTATCCTAACATTATCTCTTCTTTATCTCCTAATTATCTCTAAGTATGCATGTGGAATAGATGAAAGAATATATGGTGTATTTTTTCTTTTTAAAAATTATTGGGTGCCATATCCTAGAGGGGCCCACCCCCTCTTATGTGTCATGGCATGGAGGAGAGAGAGTGGGGTCCACGTCCCATCTCTTTTGGCTAGAGATCCTTTTGTGGGGCACTAAGAGTTGGCACCCCAACTACCTGACATATATTCTCATGATGCCTCTTGTACATGCTTAAAGGGGCTGATTAATTACCATTTATATTTGATTTTATTTGGCATAAATCAGATTTAAAATGTAGAGAATTTTTATGAGATAAGAATCTATCTTTTTAAGTTGATTGGGTTTCTAATATGTGTCAGGGCAGTGTCTATATATAAAGGGTGGTCTCTAGGGTTTTACTGAATAAATTTTTGATCAATAAAACTCTCCCTCTCTCCATCTCCACATCTTCTCTCATCATTTTCTTTTTTTCCATGCCCAAAAGTTGGGTGCTCTCTCTTTCACATGTTTAGAAGAAGTTTCGGTGACTTAGAGATCAAGGATCAAGGAGAAGAAGAAGAAGATTACAGATCAAGGAGTTGACTCGTAGTTAAGATCCAAAGAGTTGATCAAAATCTTCAAGGCCAAGGTTCTTCTTGAGAAGAAAAATCTCATACGAGAAGAAAAAGTTCAAGATCAATCTTGGTGGATACTCGTAGAGGCCGGATACGTGTGTGGCTCAACTTTCTACGAATCCGAGACCATCAATAGCGATGAATTTCTACCCGTGCAAAGATAATGAGATCTGATCTCATAATTTTTTTTTAAAATTTTAGATTGATAATATATATTTTTCTTAGGTTTGGATATGTTTAGATCTGGTATCTAGCATGTGAGATTAAAATATTTAACTCATTTTATTTTTCGCTGCCTGTTTTCAAAGTTTTGAAATCTACACATGCTGCCTACCTAATTTTCTAACAATAGTATCAGAGCCACAGGTTTTGAAAACACATATGATCTAGTTTTTAGATTAGATCTAAAAATTTTAATGATTTAAAATTAATTTTGTGCTAATATAAGGTTGTCCTGGTATAGGATTTATCCCCTATACTATAAAGGTTGTTCTAGCATAAGATTGATCGATTTTGAAAAATTATTTTTGAAATAATTAAATTAAATCTTTTAGATCTAAAAATTAACATATGTGATATGTTTAATTTGTATTTAGATCTGAAATTAGAATAATTAAAAACTCATATCAAACTGATATAAGGTTGTCTTGATATAAGATTTACCTCCTATATTGTAAAGGTTGTCCTAGTTTGATGTAAATCAATTTTTGAAAAGATATTTTTAAAATATTTTGATCATTATTTTAGATCTAATTTTATATATATTTGATATGTATAAATTTAATTTTAGATCTAAAATTAATGTATATATGATGCATATTTGATTTAGATCTAAAACTATATATATTCGATTATGAAACTAGATTTAGATCTGAAATAGTTTCAAGATCATAAGCCATTAATTACATGTAATAAAATATAATTTAAAAAATTATTTTTAGATCTAAAATTATATTGTTGCATGTGGGTATGGATTGAACAAATTAGGTCTAAGTGAATAAACTATAATTAGGATCTAATTGATTAGATCAGGCTAGAATCCATCTTTGATTTTGAGCAGTTGATTGAACCTAATTGATGGATGATTAGAATTAGATCAAAGGGGCTCAAAGTAGATTTTAGTTGTAGTTGGTCGCATCAATTCATATTTTGATGTGAGTTGATTGACTTAAGATCGAATTTGGCTCAGTGGTTTGGACCCGTCCCAATAGGTTAATCTAATCGATTCTAATTGACCAATTTGGTGTTTAAGGCAAGTATTTAGATGGTGATTATTTAATTGGTTCTATTATCTGATCTGATCAATTTTGATTGGTGTCTAAGGAAAGCAATGGGGGGACCCCCAAGCATCTTAACTTATCTGGCCATCTTGAGAGATTCAGTTTCATGTTAGGTTACTTGTTGACTCGAGTTCATCCATGCCAACTAGGATGGTTAGACATATTGATGTGCTGACCTAATTTAATCAGTTGGATGTCAGATCTACTGATTTAGAAGAGATTTAAATTCAAATCTTCTCATTAAATATTAAGTCTAGAGGTCTTCCATCGTTGTAAAGATGTGGGTACCTTCATGGTGTTGATCGTTCTCGGCTGGTTACAATGGTTCGGTTGCATCGGAAGGTACAACCACTCTATTGACATTTGATGTCCCGGGATAGAGATGGGATTGGGCTCAATAACTGTTAGGTGAGAGTCTTAATGATGACTTTGTGCCCATTGATGAATGATGGGTCTGACTTAACTAAGGAATGTGCCAATAACTATTAAGTGAGGCCATAAAATTTAGAGACCAAGCCCACTGCATCTTGCTTAATGAAGAATGGACAAAGTGTTGTCCGCTCATTGGTCTGTACTCACCAATAACTATTAGGTGAGGTGTGTATAGATTAATGGGATTGCAGTACCCACTTGAAACCAATCGCATATAGGTTTCTGTTTCTCCACTCGAGGAGTGTGGAAGATTCGAGAAAATAGTGGGAGCCTTTGTTTGTTTTTAAAGTTCTTAGAATAAATATAACTGTTCTCTCTGCAGATAACTATGTCGAGTTCAAACTTATTAGCCCGAATCTTTGATACAAATAGGTTGACCGACACCAATTACAAAGACTGGCTTTGAAATTTGAGAATTATTCTCAATTTTGAAAAACTAACCCATGTCCTCAATCAGGAAGCACCTGCATTACCTGCTCGTCCATTCGCTGATCAATGAGCTGCACTTGAGAAGTGAATGGACGAAGATAATAAGACGAAGTGCTATATCTTAGCGTCCATGTCCAATGATCTTCAGCAACAGCATGAAGATATGAAAACTGCCAAGGAGATGCTGGTTCACCTGTAAGAATTGTATGGTGAACAGAGTCACACAGCTCGCTTTAAGGTCTCCAGAAGACTTTTCAGAGCCAAGATACATGATGGACAGGCTATCAATGATTATTGTTTGACAATGATCAAGGACATAGTGGAGCTTTAGAAGCTCGATATGAATATGGACAAGGAAATACAGATGGATTTGATCCTCCAGTCTCTTTTTGACTCATATGGACAGTTCATTATGAACTACCATATGAATAAGATTGATGCTACTTTATCAGAGTTATTGAATATGCTGGTGACTACAGAGGATACCTTGAAAAGTTTAAGGGGCACAATTCTGGCTATGGAGCGGGCTTCCTCCAAAAGAAAGTCTTCTTTCAAGAAGAAAAAAAATTCCGCAAAGAAGTCGAAGAATGAGGCCAAGTCCAAGAAACAGGTTCTGAAGAAGGCTGACGATAAAAAAAATATTTTCATTACAATATCGAAGGCCACTGGAGAAGAAACTGTCTGGCCTATCTGGCGACTGTCAAAAGCAGGAAGAAGGATGGATCTTCTTGTAGGAACTAGATCTAGGGTTTCAGGGTTAGATTTTGAAATTTTTTCAAGATCAGACAGCGGAAGACTAAAATAAATCAAAATTTATCTTATAAAATCAGAGAATTTCTAGATCTAAGATCCTATTATATGATTATTACATAGTATTAAATCAAAAATTAAAATATAAAGAGCAAGAACTATATGTTGATCAAATCAACATGTTTCTATACTACATCTAATGTATGTAAAATATAATAGATCAGATTTATTACCTTACAAGTTAGACGTTCTAACTTTGCTGATCTAGGCTTGAGGATGATGTTGTGAGCCGCACATGAGTCCGGTCTCTAGGATTCGTCCACACGAGCCCATGAATCATGATCAGAAGTTCTGATCTAGAAAATCAGCACAGTATGCTAGTACTGTGCTGATCCTTCTTCGATGGTCGATCAGATGCCTCCTTCTTCTTGATTTGGACTCTTTCAAAGATGATAAATAGGAGAAGAAGTTTTAGATGTGAGACACTCTCAGAAAACTCACAGATGGAGGAAGGAAAGAGGTGAACACAGCAACCCTAGAAGAAGACCCTCTTCTTCTTCTCTTTGCTCTAACCCAGACACATAGTTTTGTGTCTATTATATCTCCACACCCCAACACTCTTTCTTCCTGATTTTCACACACCCCAAAGTCTCTCAATGCTCTATAATTTATAAAAATTTTATGAAGAAATTTATTTTAAATAGAGAGATATGAAGAGTCCTTGTCTAGGTCAAATACCTAATCAAGGATTATCCAAACAAGGCAAGACAAGGGCGCCCAACTCTTGGGCATCCCCTCCTTCTTTTTTCTATCATGGACTACCAAAAAGGGTGCATATTATGTTCCATAAAAGTCATAAAAATCTCAAAAAAAATCTGGATAAAATCAGTGCCATAAGAAAAGAGTTTTGGTTTCCTAAAACTCTATCTCATAGAATTTGAAATCTAAACTAATTCCTACTTTGACTTGATCCACAACCACATTCCATGTAAGAGAGAAAGAGAGAAAAGTTTCAGGCATATGTAAAGACCTGGGAGAGAGGATTTTATCGCACAAAATAAGAGAGAGTGGGCGTGGGATAAGAGAGAGTGGGCGTGGGGGGCTAAGGTGGTGCAAGGTGGAATCATAGTCTTACTAGGATTCAATCTATGATTTGTTCAAATTTGATTTCTCAAAATAAATCAAACCAAAACCAAATCAACCTAATTAAAATAGGTCTTAATCCAATTAAGAACCTAATTTAATCAGATTAAATTAGATTTAAATCTGATTTAATTTTTTAATCGAATTAGAAATTAGGTTGACCCAAGTCCTAATTGAACTAGGACTAGTTTTTCCTTGCACTTGGCTTATCCAATAAACCAATTGGATTTAATCCAATCAAGCCCAAACCAAATCTAATTAAATTATATTCAATTAGACTTAATCTCAGTTTATTGATTTAATCAAATTAAGTCAATTAGTAATCAAATTACTAATCGATCCTCCTGCAATACTTGCACTAGGTTAAATGTCAATCATATTGATCATTTAACCCTAGAACGATTCTTAATCGTTGATCAACCATCCGATCGGATCGTGAACTCTAATATGCGTGATCTCATAGGTCTGAACCTAAGTCGGTAGCACAGAAATAAATTTTTACACCAATCGTAGTGGCCATCTAGCAATGGTACCCGATGGCCAGATAGATCGAATGTATAGAACAACATCCTTAGAACCCATACGGATATAGTTTCTATATAATTCATCCACTTGACCAAAATGCTCATAGGACATCTCAAAGTTCAATTGTCAACTCTGATCAGGTTGTCTACATTATATTTCAAAATATCAAATCCATCTGATAGATTATCCTGGTCAAGGTTTTGCTAAATTGAAATACAGCGACTCATTCTTCTCCAACTCTTATAGTGGTCAATCTTATCTCGATCACACTCTGACTTCACAAGTACTTGACTGTACCCAAAAGTCTTCCATCACTGAATTAAAAATTTAGTTAGTCCAGTACCAAAGTACAGCGAGTTGCTTGCAAGTCACTGAGGTGATCTCAAGTCTAAGGGACACTTATACCTATATTCCATCAGAGACATTCTTGACAGCAGAATGCTCTGGAGTTGGTCACGTTCAATGACAATGTACCCTTACATCTCACCTGTATGTCATACCAGTGTCTCCACACTCCTTGGTTAAGAGGACAACCAACCATATGGCCTACAGCGACCTATGCTCGATAGAAGCTGTCATCCTTATTAACAGCCTATCATTTGATCATGAATAATTTTAAGGACTAATCGATAAATCTTCTTTTCATCGAACCTAAATAGTCCTAAGGACTTCATCACAACAACGGAGTTTATTAGAAGATAAAAATTTATGATAAAATATCAAAAATATATTTTATTTATTAACAAATCAATTACAATACAAGGTTGCTCAACCGTCAACAGGCTGACGATTGACTTTTGGGATATATTTTCCAATAACTCTCACTTGTCCTAAAGTCACTCAGCACAGTATCTAATATCCATCTTCGATTTGTGGTTGTCGAACTCATTTATCGCCAGAGCTTTAGTGAAGGGGTCAGTCAGGTTCTCCTTTCTGTTGATCTTCTGAAGGTCGACATCACCTCAATCCACGATCTTCCAGACCAGGTGGAAGTGGTGCAAAATATTCTTCATCCGCTGGTGTGCTTTGGGTTCCTTCGCCTGAGTTATGACACCAGTGCTGTTGCAATAGAGCAGGATCGGACCATTGAGGGAGGGTGCTACTCCGAGCTCGATGATGAATTTTCTCAGCCACATAGCTTCCTTCACGGCATCCGATGCTGCGATGTACTCTGCTTCACAAATAGAGTTTGCCACAGTATGCTACTTGAAACTCTTCCAGCAGATGGCTCCCCCATTCAGAATAAAAATATAATCCGACATGCTTCTGCTATCATCATGGTTAGATTGAAAGCTAGAGTCTGTGAATCCCATAAGTTTCAGATCTGACTCACCATAAACCAACCATTAGTCCTTAGTATTTCTTAAATACTTAAGGATGGCTTTAACCACTTTCCAATGATTTTCTTCAAGATCAGATTGGTATCTACTCACTACTCCTAGTGAGTATGCCATATTTGGTCTTGTACATGTCATGACGTACATGATAGATCCCATGGTTGAAGTATATGGGACTCTACTCATACGCTCTCTCTCTTCAGGAGTTGTCGGACAATCCTTCTTAGAGAAAAAAATTTCATGGCCTATCGATAGATAGCCCTTCTTGGAATTCTCCATGCTGAACCTCTTCAGCACAGTGTCTATGTACGTGGACTGGGATAACCCAAGCATCCTTTTAGATCTATCCCTATAGATCTTCATCCCTAGAATGTAGGATGCTTCACCCAAATCCTTCATGGAGAACTACGATGACAACCAAACTTTTATTCTCTATAGTGCGGATATGTCATTCCCGATTAAGAGAATGTCATTCACGTACAAGAAAAGAATACCACAACTAGACCATTTGCCCATTTATAGATGCAGGGCTCTTCTCTGTTCTTAACGAAGCCATACGTTTTGATCACCTTATCAAAATGCATGTTCCAACTCCGAGAAGCTTGCTTCAATCCATAAATGGATCTCTGAAGCTTGCACATCTTGGACTCATCTGTGGATGTAAACCCCTCAGATTATATCATATACACCTCTTCGGTCAGCTCTCCATTCAGGAAAGCTGTCTTTACATCCATCTGCCAGATCTCATAATTTAGATGGGCAGCTATTGCAAGCATTATCCGAATAGATTTGAGCATTGCCACAGAGGAGAACGTCACGTTATAGTCAATACCATAAAGTTGACGATACCCCTTGACAACCAAACGGGCTTTATAGGTCTCTACCTTTTCGTCTGTGCCCCTCTTTCTTTTGAAGACCCATTTACACCCAATGAGTTTAACCCCTTCAGGTGGGTCAACCAATGTCCACACATCGTTGACCTTCATGGACTCCATTTTGAATTTCATGGCTTTAAGCCATTTTTCGAAATCAGATCTCTGCATTGCATCCATATAGGTGATCGGATCCTTCTACCTATTGAACTTTATCAAGTTCAACTTTAGAGGCAATGGTTCCTTCACCAAGAAACTCTTTTTCTAAAAAGATTGCCTTAAGACTGACGAACACCTTTTGTTCATCAGCATGGTAGAAAAAATATCCTTTGGTCTCTTTGGGGTATCCTATGAATGTGCATTTGTCAGACCTAGGTCCAAGTTTATCTGTAACTAACCGTTTGACATAGGTTGGGCACCTTCAGACCCTAAGGTGTGAAAGGACTGGCTTACGCCCTGTCCATATCTCATATGGAGTCTTAATTACAGACTTGAAATCTTATTTAACCGATAACAGATTGATTCGAGTGCATATCCCCAGAAAGATATCGACAAGCTGGCAAAACCCATCATGGATCGGACCATGTCTAACAGAGTTCGATTTTTCCTTTCAGACACACCATTATGCTGTGGTGTTCTTGGAGGAGTCCATTAAGAGAGAATCTCATTCTCTCCTAGATATGTGAGAAACTCACCAGAAAAATATTCTCCTCCTCGGTTAGACCGAAGAGTTTTAATACTCTTCCAGTTTATTTTTCTACTTCACTTCAGAATCGTTTGAATATTTCAAATGATCCGACTTATGTTTCATCAGATAGGTATATCCATATCTGGATAGATCATCTGTGAAAGTGATGAAGTAGAAATATACACCTCTAGCACTTGTGCTCATGGGCCCGCATACATCAGTATGTACTAGGGCCAAGAGCTCAGTAGCTCTCTTACCTTTTTCAGTAAAAGGTGACTTGGTCATTTTACCAAGAAGACATGACTCACAGATTGGAAGTGATTCATAATCACTGACTTCAAGGATTCTCTCTTGCGTCAATCTGTTTATCCTATTCTTGTTTATATGACCTAGCCTACAGTGCCATAAGTAGATATCTGATACACTATCTAATCTAGGGTGCTTGCCAGTTGAAAAGGCTATATTAACAGGTTGTGATAACATATACACACCATTGTTCAAATATCCACAAAAAATAGTAACACCATTCATAATGATATTACAAACTTGTTTCTTTATTAAAATTTCATAATCATTTTTGGCCAGAAGGCCTACAGAAATAATATTTAAAAAGAAATCGAGACAGAAATGACAATCATTAAGAATAACGATATGAGACTCAAATACAAGTTTCAAGATTTCTAATGCTAGAACTGGAGTTCATCTTCCATCTCCAATGTTCAGGAACCTCTCGCCTTGCTCGAATCTCCTACTTACCTACAACCCCTGCAACGAATTACAAATATGGTAAGGGCTACCGGTATCCAATACCCAGTCAGTTATATCACAAATAGAGAAATTATAAGGAGTTATCATATAAATACCTTGTCTAGCAATAGCTTGCTTCTTTCTCTGCCTGTTCGGATCCAGGAAGGCAATGTACTGAGGACAGTTCCTCTTTCAGTGCCCCCGCTTCTTGCAAAAGAAGCATTCAGCTTGATTTTTATCAGGCTTGATCTTTCTTGTCTGGTCCTACACTGATGTCCCAGCCTGGACTTGCACCTTTTTCACTTTCTTCTTCTTATTCTTCTTTCCTTTCTTAAAGGGTCGAGAACCAGAAGATGAACCTCCCACTAAGTTTACCGACTCCTTGTGAAGTTGGTGATTCTTCTCAAAGTTCTGAAGCAACCCCAATAACCCATGATAGTTTACTTCAGGCTTTATCATTCTATAATAAGTAAGGAATGGAAGATAAGACTTGGGCAGAGAGTTCAGTATTGCATCTTTTCTAAGCTGCTCATGTAAGGAAAAGCCGAGCTTGCCCAAATGCTCCATCAGCTCGATCATGTACAATACATGATCAGTGACAGAGGCACCATCTCGCATTTTGGCATTGATGATGGTACAACTAGTCTTTTATCTTTCCACATCATCGGGTGTGCCAAAAGTATCCTCCAACACTTGAAGCATGTCTTTTGGCTGAGTCATCTCAAATCTGTGACTGAACTCGTCGTTCATGGCAGCCAACATGATGCAGCGCATCGTGGTCTAGTCACTGAGCCACTTTGATAAGTGTCTCTGACTGTTCCACATGCATTGGCAGCTAGCTCCTCAGGTGCAGGATCCGTTATCACATATAGGATCCGTTCATGTTCCAGAACTATCTTCAACTTTTAATACCAGCTACCGAAGTTGGGTCCCACCAACTTATCATTGTCCAATAATGATCGGAGCGATAGGAAAGTGGCCATATCTGCACAAAAAAAAATCATAACCTAATTAGTAATTGATTCATTAAACCTAAAGATTTAGACTTTAATCAAAATATTTCTCTCACTATTTTATTCAAATTGGTAGCCTCTACCTTCAATTCAAAGAATTACCCTAATTCCTTAGTGGGTACTAGAATCCACTTAGACTGCACACAAGCCCAACTTTGGTTGGCCAACCCATGTACATCTAAGGGTAGGTTCATAACCAATTATTTCTCTAAATAATTTTTAGTAATTTTAATTTTGCCCCAGTCCCTAATCAGTAAACTTTGGCCTCCACTGAAAAGGTTTGGTTAGGTCCAACCATTAACATGACCATACTTGATCCATCTAGCCAATGAATGATTAGGCCCAACTTTGGTTGGCTAACCTAACCACCATTTAGATAGATGCAGTCAAGAAATCATATTATGAATGATAATTCCATTAGCCGATAAGCACCAGGCCTTTGGGCCTTCAATGATTATCTAACTGATGGACCCATTATCATCCACTTAATGGGAGGCTATGATCTAGTTATTACCATAACTATTTTATTTTAAGGACCTAATAATTTTAAAAAATTTAATTGATTTAGAGGAGGAGGTCAGATGAACCAGCTTATCATGATCCTCCCATTGGTTTTACCAAGTCAGCTTAAGGGAGACCATTAAAAGGGCTGGTCTAGGAGCACCTAAATCAGTCACACTAATTTACCTAGCTGATATGGGTCAGTTCGAATAGTCAAGTGATCCGATTAAAATATAATTTCACCAAGAGGCCAGGTAAGTTCGATCGGTGGGAGGATCTGCTAAAGCTTGCCTTAGACACCATCAGAAATGGCCAGGTAAGTGGGCTGCCAATTAAAAATTATAATCTGATTTATCTTAGACACCAACTGATTTAATTAGTTTCGATTAGATCAACCTAACAGTTTGTGCTAGACCGCTTAGCCAAGAATCAAGTCCATTTGGTTCTCGTTAAAGATATAGACTTGACCAACTACAATTATTGTAATTGATCAAGAGAATCCTTGACCTAATCTAAGACAATAATTGATTAGATTTAGTCAATTCTCTAATTAAGTTCATCTTTAATCTAACCTTAGGTCTAACCCAATTAATGGACCTAATTTCCACTAACCCATTAACCCAATGTGTTATGATTTGTGTCTTAGGTTCTTCAATTCATAATCTTAGAACCTAATCAAACAACTTCTTAATTCTCAATTGAGTTTTGGGCTGAGGGTTGGGGTTCGGCTTTTCAAAAATAATTTTCATGTTTGTAAAATATTTTTACAATATGGTTCTACTAACCAAGTTGCATGTTTGATTCATAATTAAAATGCAAGTGAAATAAGCATGAAACTACTTTAGATCTAATCTAAATAGGTTCATGTAATTAAAACAATTTCAACTTTAAACTGTACAAATTTTTCAGACAAATATATGATGGTTCTTTGCACAAAATTATTAACAAAATGATTTTATTTTAGATTTAAATATCTTTTAAATTTAATAAATTATAAATTTAATCTAGATCATATCTAATAAATTTATGATTAAAGATAGATCTACACGAACTAGGACAACCTTTACACTGTAAGGGATAAACCTTACAGCAGGACAACCTACAGTTCGTGATTGATCTAAAAATTTTAATTTTAGATTTAACAATCAGATTATAAATTAGATCTAATCTAAGAAATAATCTAAGTATGTATATATAATTATGTAATAAATAATCTAGGCTCTGATATCAATTGTAGGAACCAGATCAAGGGTTTCAGGGTTAGATCTTGAAACTTTTTCAAGATCAGGCAGTGGAAGACTAAAATAAATCAAAATTTATCTTATAAAACTAGAGAATCCCTAGATTTAAGATCCTATTAAATAATTATTACATAAAATTAAATCAAAAATTAAAATACAAAGAGCAAGAACTACATGTTGATCATATCAACATGTTTCTATACTACATCTAATGTATGTAAAATATAATAGATCAGATCTATTATCTTGCAAGTTAGACATTCTAACTTTACTGATCTGGGCTTGAGGATGATGTTGCAAGCTGCACATGCATCCGATCTCTAGGAGTCATCCACACGAGCCTATGAATCACTATTAGAAGTTCTGGTACAGAAAATCAGCACAATATGCTAGTACTATGCTAATACTTCTTCGATGGTCAATCAGATGCCTCCTTCTTCTTGATTTGGACTCTTCCAAAGATGAGAAGTAGGAGAAGAAATTTTAGATATGAAACACTCTCAGAAAACTCACAGATGGAGGAAGAGAAGGGGTGAACACAGCAACCCTAGAAGAAGACCCTCTTCTTCTTCTCTTTGCTCTAACCCAGACACAAGTTTTATGTTTATTATATCTCCACACCACAAAACTCTTTCTCTCTGATTTACATATGCCCTAAATATCTCACAATGCTCTATAAGCCAAAAAAATTTTATGAAGAAATTTATTTTAAATAGAGAGATATGAAGAGTCTTTGTCTAGGTCAAATATCTAGTCCAGGATTATCCAAACAAGGCAAGACAAGGGGCGCCCAACTCTTGGGCATCCCCTCCTTTTTTCTGTTGTAGACCACTAGGAAAGGGTGCATATTATGTACCATAAAAGTCATAAAAATTTTAAAAAAAATCTGGATAAAATCAGTGCCATAAGAAAAAAATTTTGGTTTCCTAAAACTCTATCTCATAGAATTTGAAATCTAAACTAATTCCTACTTTGACTTGGTCCACAACCACATTCCATGTAAGAGAGAAAGAGAAAAAAGTTTTGGATGTGCATGGAGACCTAGGAGAGAGAGTTTTGTCACACAAAATAAGAGAGAGTAGGCATGGGATAAGAGAGAGTGGGTGTGGGGGGCTAAGGTGGCGCAAGGTGGAATCCTAGTCTTACTAGGATTCAATTTATGACTTGTTCAAATTTGATTTCTCAAATCAAATCAAACTAAAATTAAATCAACCTAATTAAAATAGATCTTAACCTAATTAAGAGCCTAATTTAATAAGATTAAATTAAATTTAAATCTGATTTAATTTTTTAATCAAATTAAAAATTAGGTTGACCCAAGTCTTAATTGAACTAGGACTAGTTTTTCCTTGCACTTGGCTTATCCAATAAACCAATTGGACTTAATCCAATCAAGCCCAAACTAAATCTAATTAAATTATATTCAATTAGACTTAATCTCAGCTCATTGGTTTAATCAAATTAAGCCAATTAGCAATCGAATTGCTAATCGATCCTCCTACAATACTTGCACTAGGTTAAATGTCAATCGTATTGATCGTTTAACCCTAGAACGGTTCTTAATCGTTGATCAACCATTTGGTCGGATCGTGAACTCTAATGTGTGTGACCTCATAGGTTCGAACCTAAGCCGATAGTATAAGAATAAATTTCTACACTAATCGTAGTGACCATGTAGCAATGGTACCCGACGGTCGGATAGGTCGAATGTGTAGAACAACATCCTTAGAACCCATGTGGATATAGTTTCTATATAATTCATCCCCTTGATCAAAATACTCATAAGACACCTCAGAGTTCAACTGTCAACTCTGATCAGGTTGTCCATATTGTATTTCAAAATATCAAATCCATCTGATGGATTATCCTGGATAAGGTTTTGCTAAATTGAAATACAGTGACTCATTCTTCTCCAACTCTTGGAGTGGTCCATCCCATCTCGATCATACTCTGACTTTACAAGTACTTGACTGTACCCAGAAGCCTTCCATCACTGAATTAGAAATTCAGTTAGTCCAATACTAAAGCACAGTGAGTTGCTTGCACCAATGAGGACTCACCTTTGAAACAACAATAAATAAATCATTAGTATGATCCAAATAAAAGAATCAAATTTTATTATATATAAAGTGTAATAGTTAATATCACTGGAACCTGCCTTATTGGGACCCACCTCACTGGGACCTATCAGTGTAGGACCCTCTGACAGTGAAGTCGGTACGGTAATGGAGATCGATGGAGGTGCCTCAACCTCTGAGGCATCTACAGGGAGCTGTGAATGTGAACATCGTCATCTATCTCTTGATGCCATAACTATAAGAATTGAGATATAAATAAATGTAATATTAAATAATAATAAAAAAATTAAATAATATTTTAATAAATATAATTATATCGCATACCATTTTTGGAAGATAAAATTGAACGAAGAATATAAATCTACTCATCAATATTCATTTCTTCCTCGATGTGTAGATCCTCATCCGAATCACAGTAATCGATATATGTATCGTCTTCTATCTCATCGTCATTTATGAATGGATCGTCATCCTCCGACTTATCAAGATTAAATATAAAATTAGCTTCAACTTTGTTGGATGAAAGATCAGCCCTATTCAAAGATGTCGTTACAAGTTCTTCATCAACTAAAAGCTCGGCTAATGTTTGTTCTTCTTGCTGAAAAGCTTTCTCTTCATATAAATTTAAATTTTCATCCATCTCTAATCGAGTTGGTATGTCATATACGCCTCTAGGTGTTATTTTTTGTATAATATACCAATTACCTCGATACTTTAGGTGTTCATGCAAGATTTACACTGATAAATTATGAATCGATATGAATATCGATATTTTTATTACTAATATCCCACCATTCACACTGAAACAAAAATACAGAATTACTAGACCCATACTTCAGTTCTATGATATCTACTAGTATACCATAATAATCAATCTCTTCTTCTCCTTCATATCCTGTTGTAGCAATTTCACTATTCTGGATCCATCATTGCATCTCAAGTTTTTTTGTGTGAAATCTCATTCCTCCAATGATACAGGATGTATAGTGATTAACTCTTCGATCGGAACCACATGCTAAATCGTGCAACTCATCGATCGCACCCACTTCTTTATTCAAATACTTATGTTTCATCTACATCATAAGATAAAAAATTATGTTGGTTTAAATAATATTATTTATAAGTAAATAAATGACGTATCACTAATGCAACTTACAAGATCACCAAATTATTTTATAAATTTTTTCTTATGTCGATCATCGATATCCGTATTATTCTCTCTACATAGTATACTCTTGTGCTCACTGCAAGAAGTTACGATTTTTAATTTTATATCGACATGAAAAATTTTTTAAAAATTAAATAGTATGGTAAGATGATACATACTCAATAAAATCTTTAATTTTTTTTATAATTATTTAGAACATAAAAGTATGCTTTGGATAGCTCGTTCACATTCATAAATTCATATCTCTTTGCACCAGTAGGTCGAACCGTTTGTTTAAATATAGACAATGTCTGTTCATTATCACCCCATTCACGATCTGCATTACGATCTGAATGATTGAATCTTGTTTCGATATCGTCAAGATACATCGAGCAGAATGTGACATACTCAGTAGCTACATATGCTTCCACTATAGACCCTTCAGGCCTTGCTTTATTACGCACATATTTTTTTAAGATGCACAAAAATCTGCAAATAAAAATAAATTTAAATTTTAAAAATATATTTACATGTTATAATTGATATGATAAAGTACATATAATTTTTTTACTTTTCAATAGGATACATCCATCGATAATGTACCGATTCAGTCAAAAGAGCTTCCTTTGAAAGATGAACAGCCAGATGTACCATAATATCAAAAAATGATGATGAAAATTTTTTTTCTAACTTACAAAGAATGAGTACAATATCCTTCTCTGATCTCTCAAGTAAGTTAATCTTCAATTTTTGGCAACACAGTTCTCAGAAGAACACTTCCAGCTCAATCATTACAGTTTGACCATCACCATCCAAATAACCATGCATGACCACAAGAAGTAAATGTTGCATCATCATATGGGAGTCATGATTTTTAATATCGAAGATATTACCGTCATTGTTCCCAACATACTGCGATACGTTTGAAGCGTATGTATCAAAAAACTTTACGATTTTGAACCATCCACAGAAATTCTTCTTTTCCTCTCCAAACAGTGAATAACATGTGGGTGACATAAAAAATCTCTCACCTCAACAAACTAAATGCAACTCTGACCGAATTTCCATTTCCTACAAATCAAGGTGAGCTTTTATACCATCTTTTATTTTTTCTAAAATATTTAATACAGTACTGATGATATTATCATAAATATTCTTTTCAATGTACATTACATCTAGATTATGATGAAGTAGTAGCTGCTTCCAATACGATAGTTCAAAAAAGATGCTTCACTTCATCCAATTTAGCTCAGCTTCAGTACACTTCTGCTTGTGAGTACCCGATGTTTTTCAAATTAGATGTTTCTAAAGACTTCAAGTTGTTCTAAAATTTTTGCTCTACTTAACTCCTTAGGTGGCGGACGTCGATCGGACTTACCATCAAAATATTGATTATAATGGATCCTCCAAGAATGATTAGCAGGAAGAAACCACCAATGACCCATGAAACATATTTTCCATTCGTACTTTAAATATAAAGAGGATGCATCCCTATTGCATATTGGACATGCAAGATATTCTTTGGTGCTCCATCCAGATAAATTTTCATATGCCAAAAAATTATTTATGGTCCATGAAATTGAAGCATGCAATATAAAATTACTTCGACTCACAGAATCATATATCTGTACCTCATTTTCTCATAACTCCTTCAGATCATAAAATTAAAGATCGTAGATATACATCAATTTCATTACCTGGTGCTTTCGGACCCAGAATCAACAGTGACATAAAAATAAATGATTCTTTCATACACTTTCAAGGTGACACATTATATACAACTAGCATCACAGGCCACATGCTGTAAGAGGTACTCAAATTATCAAAAAAATTAAATCTATCTGTCGCTAAACCAAACCAGATATTGCACGGGTCACTCATAAAGTGCAGATGCTTTGCATCAAAGTCTTTCCACACTAAAGAGTCGGTTAGGTGGCTAAGTATGTTCTCCTCCAGAACCTGCTACTCATAATGCTATCTTATTTCTTCAGCTATTTTTGTAGACATATACAATCTTTGAAGTCTTGGAATCAATAAAAAATATCTCAAAATCTTTTGAGGTATCTTCTTTACTTTCCTATTATCGATTTTGTATCTAAACTCACCGTATTTTGGACATTCAGTTGCTTATTCATTATCTTTATAAATTAATATGCAGTCATTTTTGTAGGCATGTATAGAAATATAGCCAAGTCTCATTTCTCGCATGTATATTTTTGCTTCAGAATATGATTTCAGAAGTCTCTCTCCATCAGGCAGAGCTGCTTTAATCAATTTTAAAATTTGATCAAATGACTTCGACTCCAACGGTTCATGGTTTTAATATGAAGCAATTTTATCAAAAACTCTAACTTGAAAAATTTTGTACAGTTTGGATAGAGTGGCTCTCGTGAATCCCTTACAAGCTTTACAAACTGTTCAGAAGTCCCTTCTACCTTAAGCTGGATATTATGCTCATGATCAGAATTGCTTTCAGATGCAGCAGTATTCATGCGTACATTTGAATAAGCACCTTGATGTAAATCATCTAACAATTCTCCAATACCACTATGTTCGATAGATCCAGCACCATCAGTACTATCATCTTCAGTATCGTCATCGTTGCGCACCACTTCATTCGGATCACCCTCCCCATGCCATATCCAACAAATATACTTCTTATCCATACCATATTGTAGTAGATGCTCATCAAAAAGTGTTATGTGATGATATATCAAATTGATACATCTTTTGCATGGATATTTTATCCGACTAGCACTGTCAGCCTTATGTCATGCAAAGTCAATGAAACCTTGAACTCATTTTCAATATTTAGGCAAAAAAATACCTCTAGCATTCATCCAACTTTTGTTAATATTCATCTAACAACAAACACAAAATTATTAACAAACAAAATAATGTTTAGTGGCATTCTGGATCCCGATCTGAATTTCAAACTGAATCACGTTCCGAATTCCAGCTGAAATCCCGATTCGGATCCAAATCCGAATCACTTGATACAAAATGCATGATCCTATCCTTTTCAAATCATTATTAACAGGTGTGGCCCTATCTCTTTCAGAAAAGTAATAATTTTATTATTGTTATTAGTAGATATTTCATCTCATTTTCGTAAAAATTTTGACAGTATCTCCCCATGATTCTCCAAGTATACGATGTGGATATGGTGCCTACGTATCCACCATATACCCGAAGAACAATAGACAGATAACTACTAAATATTATATAATAAAATAAAATATCAACTATTAACAATAATAATATTATTACTTTCTAAAAAGTTCGAATACGGGACATCCAAGTTTCGATCTCGATGAAGATCAAAATTTGAACGGGAATCTATAGCTCAATATAATTTAAGTACCATCTTTGAATATGCATTCGAAGATAAATTTTTAATTTATCAAAAAAGAATAACTTCGTATTAAAATTTTTTCATTAGAAATTTTAATAAAATTTTCTCTAAAAAAATATTTTTTTATTTATAATTTCAGCAGTATACAAAATAGCACTTAAAATAATTTAATTATAACAAGTAACAACAATGTGCATTGTGTTAGTGAAAAAATAATTAGTCAAATAATTAAATAATTTCAACAGTAATATTAAAAAATAATATGCAATAATTATAATAATTTCAGCACCATATTTCATCCTCATGAAGACCTGACTTGACCTACCCCATCCCAACCCCACCTGCCCTAGCCCGACCCGGCACGGACCGAACCAGACCCGACCCGACCCCCCCGACTCCACCCGACCTGCCCCAGCCCGACCCGCCCCATCCTGTCTTGAGTAGGAACCGACTGGCCCGGACCCTACAATCCCCAACCCGCCCCATCCCGGCCCAACCCGATCGGACGCGACCCGGCTCCACCCGACCAACCCCAGCCTAACCTGACCCGCCCCGCCCCGGCTCCGCCATCCCCGGCCCCAGCCCAACCCGACCCAGCTCCACCCGACCCGTGCTAGCCCGACCTGCCCATCCCAGCCCGAACCGAAACTGACCCAGCTCGGACCTTAACATCCCTGACCCACCCTATCCCAGCCCGACCCACCCCAGCTCTATCGGACCCGACCCAGCTCCACCCAACCAGCCCCAGCCCGACTCGACCCTACCCGACTTGCCCAACCCCGACTCCGCTGTCCCCGACCCCAGCCCGACCCGACCCGGCCACCGACCCGTGCCAGCTCGACCCGACCCAGTCCGACCTGCCCCATCCCTGCCCGAACCGAAACTGACCCAGCCCAGACCCTACCATCCCCGACCCGCCCCATCCATGCCTGACCCGCCCCAACCCGACCAGACCCGACACGACCTATCCCGGCCCGACCCACCCTAGCCCAACCAGACCCGACCCAATTCCACCCGACCCACCCCAGCCCGATCCGACCCTGCCCGACCCACCCCGCCCTGGCTCTACCGTTCCCGGCCCCAGCCCGATCCGACCTACTCCACTCGACCCACGCCAGCCCGATCGGACTCGGTCCGACCGGCCCCTTCCAGGCTCGACCCACCCCAACCCAGGCCCGACCCATCCGAACCCATGCATGCCCGACCCGTAGGCCCCGCGGCCCATCATCCCCAGCACAGCCGTGCCCCAGCTCACCGTTGCTGGCTCCGGCTATAGCTCGTCGGCCCCTCCCTGGCCCGTTGTCGCCAGCCCGACCCGCAAGCCCCGGCACAGCCGCGACCCAACCCCATCCTGACTCGCCATCACCGGCTCTAGCTCAGCGGCCCCGGCCCCAGCCCCGGCCCTAGCCCCGACCCCTCCCTGGCCCGTCGTCGACGGCCATGACACGCAGGCCCCGGCATGCCCCATCTCACAGGCCCTACATGGCCATGGCCCGTAGGCCGCACGTGGCCATGGCCCGCAGGCCCAGCCATGTCATCCCGGCACATCGGCCTCGTGCCATTCCCCATCCCCATCCCTGGCCCGAACCCACCCCAAAAAAAAAAGAAGAGACGACGTTGTCGGCTCCGGCTCACCAGCCCCGACCCCGACCCATATCGGCCCCACGTCGCCGTCCCCGACCCGCCATCACCGTTGTGGCCCGCAGGCCCCACGTGGCTGTGGCTCACCATCTCGGCCCAAGCGGGCCATCCCCGATACATTCCTTATCCCCATCCCCGATCGAAACCCACCCAAAAAAAAAACAGAGATGAAGTCGACTCACCTTGACGGTGGCGGCGGCGGAGGAAACCGGAGGCATGCAGGATGTCGGGGGAGGAAGCTCGTGGGAGGGGGAGGAAGCTGGACTGCCGGGGGGGACGAGGAAGAAAAATGGGTTTTCGATGGGACACGGAGTATTAGCGAGATAAATTTTCATCGCTAATAATCAATTTTCATCGTAAATAATTTGAATAAAAAATATTTATGATGAAAAATTAATTTTTGTGGTTAATAATTCTCATCAAAAAAAAAATCTCGCTGAAAAAATTCAGCCTCGAAAAAATATTATTGACGATGAAAATTTTTTATTTCATCACTAATTACATAATTAGCGACGAAAATTTTTTTCATCACTAATAATTAATAAAAAATAATTTTTATTTAAAAAAATATTTCTCCTGACCAAGTCTTGCTCTCCATATTATTTTCTTCCATTTATTTTTCATTCATCTCTTAGCCATAATAATGTAATAATATATGTATATATGTGTGTGTGTATATATATAGCTGATATAGTAAATATATCAATTTTTTAGAATGTTTTAGTAATGAAATGGATGAACTATGGTAAGAACAAAAATTTGTAACAATTCTACCGCTTCTCATCAACAGTCATCTCAGCGAAGCATGGGTGATGTAGTGCAAGCATCCACTCCTCAAGGGCCTATACCACCACCTATTACAGAGGATCCGTAACGATTCAATGACCTTATTCGACAGGTCTAAGCATTGACCAACACCGTCTAACATTTACAGCAAACCACAGAGCAATGATAACCCCCATAACATGCTCCTTAAACCGTGCCCTCTCCGTGTAGCCAGCAAAATTGCTTCTAGAGAATCACCCTCGAGGTGCGCATTGTTCTGCCCTGATCGATCGACAATCACCATCTCATCAGGGTTCAGGTATGAAGAATAATGCCAACATTCCCCGATCTCCTCCAATGGAGATTCGACATTGGGCTACTCTCCATGCCTCACAAAATCTCGTCAGGAGGAGAACCTCGAGCAAAAGGTTCAAAAGATCGAACGTCATCTAGGCAAGATTCAAATGGGCAGCCAAAGGAATGACAACATCCTCAGTTTCAATTTTCAACCATCTTTCTCTTGATCCATCCTTCAATAATTGATTTCGGATTGGTTCAAGTTGCCACAGATAGAGCCTTATAAAGATTGAGGATCAGAGATGTCTTAATATTCTACATACTTTTCTTATGCACATATTATTTTTTAAAAACTATCTAATATTTATTTTTATAAATATAAAAAAATTTACTATAATATATCTAAACATCTTTCAATAAAAAAAAATTTATCGCTAATAATTTATAATCTATAAATTTTTAAAATTTTTTATTTTTTTTAAATATTAACGATGTATATTTTTTATTATAAACAGTGATTATTTATGATGAAAATAAATTTTTTATCATAAATAATTTATTTCTCATCATAAATATATGTTATTTATGATGAAAATAGAGTTTTCATCGCAAATAATTTATAATTTTTAAATTTCTAATTTTTTTATTTTTTCTCATTTATTAGCGAAAAAATTTTTCATCGTAAATAATAGAGTATTTGCGATGAAAATTGAGTTCTTATCATCAATATTCGATTATTAATGATGTTAAATTTTTATCATAAATAATTTATGATTTTTAAAATTTTTATTTTTATTTTTTTCATGTATTAGCGATGAAAATATTACATCATAAATATCAGAGTATTTATGATAAAAAATTTACTATTCATCATAAATACTCATTATTTATGATGTAATATTTTTATCATAAATAATCTGTAATTTTTAATTTTTTTTAATTTTTTATTTTTTTTAAGTACTAGAGTATTTATGATAGAAAATTAATTTTTATCATAAATATACAAGAATTTATGACGTAATATTTTTATCGTAAATAATCTATAATTTTTAAATTTTTAAAATTTTTTATTTTTTTGCACATATTAGCAATGAAAAATTTTCATCTTAAATAAAATATATTTACGATGAAAATTTTATTTTTGTCATCAATAATTCATCATTTATGATGTAATATTTTAATCATAAATAATATATAATTTTTAAATTTTTTATTTTTTTTCAAATATTAGCGATAAAAATTTTTCATCGTAAATACTAAAATATTTACAATAGAAAATGGGTTTTCATCGGGAATACACCTATATTTATGACGTAATATGTTCATCACAAATAATTTATAATTTTTAAATTTTTAAATTTTTTTATTTTTTTCACATATTAGCGATGAAAAAATTTTATTGTAAATAATATTAATTTACAATGAAAATTTAGGTTTCATCATCAATATTTATTATTTACGATGTAATACTTTCATCGTAAATAATCTTTAATTATTAAATTTTTAAAATTTTTTATTTTTTTTAAATATTAGTAACAAAAATTTTTCATCGTAAATAATATGTATTTACGATAAAACTTTAATTTTTATTGTAAATACTTCCACTATTTACGATGAAACTATTTTCATCATTAATATTTAAAAATTTAAAATTAAAATAAATATTTTATTATTTATGATGATTTATTTTGTCATAAATAATGGGTATTTATGATGAATTTTTTTTTTCATCGCAAATATGAAGATATTTATGATGAAAAAATATTTTCATCATAAATAAATAATTATTAGTGATGAATTTTTATTTTCATCGTAAATATCCTTATTTGTGATGAAATATATTTTCATCGTCAATAAATTTATCACAAAAAGTGGTATTTCTTGTAGTGTATGCTTCTCTTTCAATCAAGCACTCATACTTGTGAACAAAATATTATTTCTAAAAAAAATAATCATTATATTTTTTTAGGAACTACAATCATGTCGGAACACATTTCAACTGGAGTTACTACTACAAGAGATTATCACATGAGATGCAGGTGACTAGAAGTATACAGCCTTCCAAGTAGATAATGCCACTCAGGAGTTTGCACATGAATGGTAGAATAAATATTAGTGTCTTTATATACTCAATGTATCACTCTTTCTATAGTAGAAATTTATAAAAATGAGACCATGATTTCATGGTTCTCTCATCACCAATGTTGTTAAGAGCAATATTCATATTCTCATTACCAACATCCATATCAATGATTTACCTCCAAGGTATATAACCATACTAATAAACAATGTATCCGTAGATTCTTGCACAACTAAAGTGGGATGTAGTAGCATAGGTATTTGTATGGAATAAAACAATGTAATCATTGGTGCTAGTATCTTACAGGTAATGATATAGCACAAATGGTAAACAATGCTATGATATGCTACATCAATCCACTAGCATGTCTATGATGCTGAATATAGATGTTAGCTCTTCCACATCATACAACTACATACACCAAGGTTCATGCATTTTTGCAAATACCTTATATTCATTTTGATAAATTAGTATTACAAACATTTCAACCTAATAAGACTAACTTTCTAAAAAATATTTTAGCAAAAATCTGATGCTCACATATATGGATTTCATTATAAACATGTCAACTAAGATATTTCAGCAAATATTTCAATTATAGATATATAAAATCCCAATGATATTTATATTCATCATAACAAGCATTTCAACAAGTATTTTTTGCTCACCTTATAGGTTGGACATAGGAAACTAGTAAATGATGGAGTTTGGGATGCTCGAAAGAAGCCGCGGAGAGGATGACATTATTGGAGAGGATGAGACAAAAATAATGATGATGACGCTGGTCTCAATGATAGAAAAGAAGATGATGTCCTTACATTTAAACTTTCCCCATAATTGTATAAAATCAGCTTATTATTTGTATTGCCTGTAGATAATAAGCTTAAAGGCATGGTGTGTATATAGCCCCTATAAGATCTTAGGCTAAGGGTTATCTCAAAAATTTATCATAATCCATCAACAAGTTTCAAATAAAAATAAAAACTATAATGCAGCTTACTGGATTGATTTCTCCTCTTTTTTGCTTTCGGTTGGTGAAAGGAGGCTTGCATTTAAAGAAAAATATGGTTTGGCAAAAGAATCCTCGATTTGAAGATTTGAAAAAGAAAAGATTCAAAATCGAGTGAAAATGAATCCTAAACCTTCAATTTTAGATGAATTCATGCTCTATTATTGCATAGGTGGGTAATGAAGTGAGTGAGATGGAGTTTGGTAGATCTAACCTTAGGTGGATTGAGTACTAGTTTCCAAACCATAAGTTGCATAGTAAAATCGAGCCTAACTCAAGGTGGGTAAACTATAATTATCCCTATCTTCTTTATTTATCCTTTTATCCTAGATGGTTGATTTATTTAAATTTTTTATCAAATATTGTAATTAATTTAAAAATATTCAAAAAATAATTCTATGGAATCTTTACACAATTTTTTTCATCAATACAAGTTACCAAAAGGGCTCAAAAATATAAAATGGATCGACTCCAGCAATAATAAGAAGGTAGACACCGAGGTGGTTGAGTCTCATTTAGGGCAAATTTTAAATTTATAAGGATAAGAGCTTGTGTTGGAAAACCGCCTTCTAAAATTTCATAATTTTTTAGGGATATATGGAGTAGGATGCTAGAAGAGAAGAGGAGTTTATGTACATATATTGACTATTTATGATTTCTTTTGTACAAGAATGGAATAAGAATTGCCAAAGACAAGGTGTTGTCAAGTTTCATTAAGGGCCAAGTAACATGGATCCTATTTTGGGAAGATGAATGGATGGACAACAATAAGCAATTTTTTTCCTTGCCTATATTAATAAATGACTTCTCAAGTAGAAAATGTAACTTATGTTTAATATCTTTAAGGAGGATACTAAGTTATTAAGAAGAGAAGGAATGGAATGAGTTGAGCACCATTTTTAAAATTATTTAGCTAAGAATAGGGGCTAATACTATAGTTTGGAAGCTTGAAGGTAACAACATCTTCACAGTATGTCCCTATATTATCTTATTAATTTACAAGATCTTAGATGCCTGTTCTACTCTTCTTTATGGAAGACTACAATGACAAAAATAGGACATACTTTCATATACCTAGTAATCAAGAACAAACTATATGTATGAGAACATTTGGAAAAAAGAGTTGGTATATTATTCTTGTTATAGCTTTTACAATAGACCAGTCAAATTGGTCAATCACCTTTTCTTACACTATCACTTTATTAAAAAAAATTGGTGATTGATTAAAGAGAAAATAAGGTTCAAGATCCTTCCTACTTGCCCATTGCTATAATCATTCTAGATCTCATGGAGATCAAACAGAATCGAAAAGAAATTTTAGAGTTGCATGGGATCAATTATCTTGGTAGTTAGTTGGACACAGTAGAAATTAGAAAAATAATTGAATCTTCTTATGCAAATAGAGGCAAGTTGATGTAATTGTTGTTACAGTTTCTCACTTATTTAAGGCTTAGGTTTCTTTAGAAAATTCTAGAATGAAATCTACGCATGGCCTATTATGGAATTTTATTAAGAACATGTTGTCTTTGGTGAAACTTTCTCATTTTACTTTCTTCATTCTTTCTTCTTGTAGATATTTTTCATACTAAATTGGGTTGGCTCTTGCTACTCCTTTTGTTAAAAATGAAAAATTGAAGAAAGGAAAGAAGCAGTACAAAATTCTTTATACAATCTTTTGGATATGAGAGATAAAATTTTAGATTCAAAATTTATTGTTCCAAACCACTAAGTAATCACATTAATCATCTAATCTCTCTCACTTGAAAGCACATAGTTATAATATATGTCCTCCCAAAATAGACCACATTGATGCTCTAAATCATCAATATTGGCATATTCAATGCACATGTTTATTAAAAAAGTGGAACATTTGATGGATGGACTTAGGTAATCTGTTGCACTTTGCCTCTTGTTTTTCTTAGAGATTGAGAATAGAAAGAGCAGGGTATTGTTGATGGTTATTTGTGTCTATTGTTGAGAGTTGGTGGCAAAGTCTATTTCTATGAGCGTGTGCCTAACTTTCTCCAACAAATTTCATATTTTATAGATTTGTTTGTCCAAACAAAGACATTTAAATGAATCAAAATCCAAACAAAGTGGACAATACTGAATGCTGAATTTAGGACATGTTTGGTTGGGAGAAATTAGACTCACAAATAGGAATGGAAAATAAGTTACTCTCTTTCCAACCATTCTGTCAGAAGGAAGTTCCATTCCTACTCTCATGCTTGGGAGAATGGGAATGCCTCAATCCCTTCTCTCCTCTAATATATTATAATTTTATTCCAATTCCAATTTCGATTACAAGCTAAATATTTTGAAGGATATTTCCAATTTGATGTCTATTCCAATACATTCTAATTCCGATTCCAATTATAATTTTGGTCATGAACTAAATATACCCTTAACATAAGTTGTTTCCTACTTCTATGCTAAATGTTGTATTGCAATGTAGTGACTCAAGACTCTGAAAAGGGATGGAATGGATATAGTGAAAGAACTAGTAGAAAATACATATAGATCAAAAGTGTGAAAATAAAAAACTTGAGAATCTTGATATTCCAAACATTTCTCTTCCTTCCCTTCCTCCATCCCCTATTTCTCATCTCCTTTCTCCATCGAAACTGATGACTTCTTCCTCCCACCTCTACAAGCTTTAAATTTAACTCCAAGAGGCTTCTCTCTCTCTCTCCCCCTCTCCATCTTCCATTTTACTTCCTCCAAATCTAACAATATAATTCCACATTTAGCTTTTGATGTGGTGAAGAAATCATCTATGGAGGAAGAGACTCCACCATGCCATCCAATGGTCCTCTTTTCACAATCATTATCTCATTCAATCATATTTTTGCTGATGAAAAGTTCAATTCTAAAGCCTTATTACAACCAACATACTTTTTGATGTCCTTTGGATTGTATGTTTGATTTGTGTATTGGGAGTTTTTTGATCACTCCCTTTTCACTTACCTCACCTTTTTTTTGATGCTCTAATCTTCATGGTTGGCCCCTTTTCTTTTGTTTCACGAATCAAATTCAGCTATTGCCATATATCCATAGTCATCTTTAAGTTTCATATATTTTACCCATCTATATCCTTCCATGTTATAAATTAAAAATTTAGGGGGTTGGTAAATGAAGCATCGTGTGTATTGATGTTATGTTCATATGACAAGTATTTTAGACTTGCTTATTTTTAAATTTATGGTGAGGCATCTAATTTAGTTTGAAATCGGGGTACTATCTTAACATGATACTCCATCTTATCCATAGTTTACCTTGCTTAGGCACTAACAAACTAAGAGACACAAGCCATGCATTTGGTTACATTATGTTTGCTATTTATATTAGTCATTTTCATATTTATATCATAAAAAGGTAGTTTCTATATTTTAATGATGCATAGCTTATAACAGAGATTATAGTAGGGATCATGAAGTTAAGAAACTAGAGTGCATCGTGTTTACATATTTAGTGAAAATCTTCTTCTTATGTCCTTCAATTTCCATAATTCATAATTAGAAGGACCAACTACTTATTTTATTCAAGATTCAAGCCGATCACTTGTTTGCAGTTACAACCCAAGAACAGCTGAATAAAATAAAAAAGAAATATGATAGAGAACTTAACAAGTGTGGCACACCAAGATTTAATGTTCTTCATCCAAAACCTGGGCTATATCTACTGAGGGAGTGAGAGAACCACTATAATATTCAAATATAGGGGTGTTTGAAAGTGTTCATTGAGAAGGTAATTTGGACAAGATAATACAAGATAAAAACTTCAAGAGAGATCCATACAGAAGAAGAACTCTAAGAGATTACTAAAAGATAGAGAACAGGACAAGACTTGAGAATAAAATAATATTTTTCTTCTTCTCTTCTCTTTCTCTCTCTATCTCTGTTTTCTTCTCTCTCTCTCTTCTATTTCTCTTGCTCTCTTTTTCTCTTTCTCTACATAGACCATATTTTCTATATGGTGTTTCACAAAACTTAGACACATCATGACCAGGACCCCTCCTTTTGTAACTTAGGGAGGTTGCTAACCTCTTATTCTCATAGTAGGAAAGCCCCTATGCCAAGTCCTTTTCAGACTTTAATGAGATGATGTGGTAATAAAACCAATAAATTCTATCATTTTCCAACTTTGTTTCTATCGCCAAGCCAATCAAGACAACTAGCAAAAGCCATCCATCTATCCTCTTTCAAAGTACACCCCCTTCCTCTAGAGTTTTGATAGCTCAACTTCTAGCTTGCTACAAACCTAAGTCCTTCCCAAATCTACTCTTTCTGCCACAAATAGCTAGTTTTTGAAAAATCCTTGGGAAAATTGCATTTGTTACTATGACAAAATTGACTCTGGTCATGTATTTATAACTTTGACATCCCTACACACAATTGTAACTCTACCTACAACCATGTGATCAATCAACCAGGATATATTTTCACACTTCTCATCCTTTATCAAACCCATAATGCCATGTATTACCTTCAAAACTCTACATTGCACCAAACACCCATAGCATCTTGGGTCGAGGGTATCAAGCAAAATCAGATTTCTATGCATCTTTAGGATAACTGCATCCCACTAACAGTATGCACTACTCTAAATATCCAGATATTTACTCTCCTTACATCATCGATCTCATTGACTGAGCCATCGGCCAATTAAACAATGCCTTTTTCTACCTCAAGAATAAAATTGATATCTTTGGAGCAAGTGTTGCAAGAACTATATGAATCCAAAATCCATGAATCATTAGAAGTGACAATTCCTTTAAAGACTATATAAACCTCTCTAACATCAGTGCCAATAGTAGACATGGACAGCACTACTACACTTAGAGGTGGCAATAGGTTGGATATGGCTTGGGTCGACCAATATTCGTATTCGCCTCAATATGAAAAAATCTATATCCATATCCATTCCGTATCCATCTCAGATTAGGTTGGATAAAATCAAGGATATGGGTCAGATTGGATTAGATTAGGTCGGGTATACCCAATCTAGTCAGGTCAGATCGGGTCAATTTAGGTTGGGTTTTAAAAGTCTTCCAAACTATCTTCTAAGGTTCTATCGATATTAAACTCTTAAAATGATTTTGAGAGAAAAAAATAAAAAATCTCAAAACCTCCCTGATCGAACCCTCGATCTCCCTCAGATGCTCTCCTTTCCCACAAATCTATGAAACAAAGGACAAAATAAGTGAAAATAGGTGAAAAGGGAAAGAAATAATGGGAAAAGTTCTTACCTTTTAATTTTTATGTCTTTCCCTTGTTTTCATTGATTTTTCCTATTTTTTCTATCATCAGGAATCTTGATCATGTGGAAGGCTTGGAGTGGTTTAATACACCCCCAATTAGGTCGATCCAGTTGATGAATTGATGGATGATGCTCAATTCGATGAACAAAACCCTAGTTGCCCCCTCTTTCGTGCAAGCAGTCTTGATCCCATTTTCTCTCTACAAGATCTCATTGCTTCCTCTTTGCTGTCCATCACCAAGCCCTTGCTAGGCCGCCACTAGGGTTTGGGTATTGGGGTTGGGGGGATTGGGGATCCGTCAGGCCATCGCTAAGGTTTGGGTGTTGGGGTGAGGGGGAGTGGTTGAGTGGGGACCTGACATGCCACTGCTAAGATTTGGGTGTCAGGATGTGGGGTGGGGATCTCGGTGCATTTGAATTTTATTTAAACAAGAGAGAAAGAGAGACATTTTTATTTAAATGAGAGAGATAGAGAGATATTATGGGGTGGGTTCAGGGTGGGACATACCATTACTCATACCCAATCTAAACCCACTTTAGGTATTTTTGGAGCCTATATCTATCCCACCTCTTAATCAGATCAGATAAAACCCATGCCATTCGGGTCGGATTGGGTCGGGTACCAAGTAGGTCAAGAAAAAAATGCCACCCCTAACCACACTTGAGTAATCACTACAAATCGTATGATGGAACTAAATATTTCTTCTTTCCCCATTCGTGGATCTTTCTTATACGGCTACATTGGTAGGAAAATAAAAGCAACCTTTTGGGGTAAATAAGATCAATGAAAAATAGTTGCTATTTAAACTATCTATCTTAAATTTGAAATGTGATGGCCATGAGGCAACTAGTGATCTAATTTATCATTTAAGAATCAATCTTAAATGAAGATTATGAAATTTTAGGTCAGTAACCATATAGGGTGGCATTCCATAATATGATGGAAAGTTTGGTGGAGGTGTGTGGGGGGTAAGGGTATCAATTTATGATCTAACCCATCAATTTGACTTTTGAATGATCCATTTTAAGTAGGTTTGGATGATCCGATTAGCGAGAAGGAAGATTTTCTTCAATCCACTCAACTCAAATCTCACAAATAGAAAGATAAAAAAAAATATTTTTTTTAAAAAAATATAAATTAAGTTCCTTTTTTATTTTTTTATTGATTAAAAATGAGATACATAGCCTCTATTTATGATAATGAGGTCCGTACGTGTATATATTGGATCGGATTCCTCTTCTACTTCTAATAGAACTCTTTACCTAAAATAGATGTGTCTAGTATAAACAATCTAGAAAAAACTAAAGCTCTTCAAAAAATAGACCTTGATTTTTACATCAACTATACCTTTTGTCGTTCCACCGGATTCTTCTCGAATTGAAAGCAACATTCAGTCAAAGTCTTATTTGAAAGAAAAAATTTTGGGTTGACCAACCAATTTTGAGACTCAGGTGAAGAAATTTTGGCTCGATCACTAGGGACACCACCCCCTATCACATTATAGATCTTGAAAAACTTTTAATTTAAAAAAAAAAAGATCATTGAAATCGGATGTCGAATAACTAAGTTATGACCTCCAAATATTAGGCTGGCAACTTAACTTCATGACATGATGGATTTTGCTCTTGGACCCTATCTAGCCCTATCTGTAGTAGCCAAAGTGATCCACATTGAGTTCAGAGATTCTCTTGGATTATTGGATTAACATAAATGAGTTTGAGACATAAATAGGTCCATCTTATTATTTATCGTATATAATCTATGAATCTACCGTATCGTTCCGTACCATATCATATTGAGAGGAAATTAGGACGAAACTCTACTTCAAATTAGTACAAACTCCATACTAATTTATATCGAGGTGCATACTAATTCATCGATCTATCTTGAGATATATCGAGAAAAAAATCGAAATAAATTATATTTGAAAGTTATTTCGATATAGAATGTATACCATTGTGTACCAACCATATCATACCGAACCGATAAGAAATATTAGGTACGTGGATCTTGCTATGAGTTATGGATCATTGGATCAAATGCAACCAGCACATACTCCACTAACAAATCCCAAAAATAAGTGAAACAATGATCATCTCCTTGACATGTATGCATACCATATCTAGGATTTAAAAAGCATATAAAATTGATATCAAAGAGATTTCGTCACATTAAATCGACATACAGATTATTACGACCACCACCGGAATGTTCCGAGAATGATCCACTTTCTGTCAGCCGCAGGATGGCGTATCTGGGGGAATTCAAGAACGTGTGACCATCTCCAATCTCCACCAATAAATACGTTCATCTCGAACCTTCCTACTGACTACCACACAAGCAGAAACGCATGATCCTCTGGAACCTTCCAAATTAAATGCATCAGCCAAGAAATTGCCTATAAAACCAAAGTACGTTTTTTGGCAAGCAGAAAACACTAGCCACAGAGCAGATAGATCCGAAGCCAACGCGATCCCAATGTCATCAAAATCCGTGCACAGGCATGCCTGGAGCCCACCGGAGAAAGTCCGACGAAGGTCCTCATCGGCATGGTCGCTGGCTTGTCCAATACCACCCATACCTAACGATCCCACCGTACATTAGGCATAACCAACCTCCACCTCGCCCGCCAGGTCCGTTCTACCAGCTTCAAGTCCGACGGGGGGATGAGGTGAACGAGAGAGATAAGAAGATGGCAGGAGGAGGACCGGGTGAAGAATGTAGACGTTGGAGAATTGGCGAGGGAGACGGTGGTCGAGGAAGGATGGATCGGAAGCGCAGAGGAGCCACTGATCATTGACGCAGGCTCCAATGATGGAATCATGAAGGTTGAGCCACGGCTCGGCGCTTAGCAACCCATGAAGGAGACGGACCGGACGGAAGATTTATGACTGTTATTATATTACTCTCGGCGCGCAGCAACCCTGGAACCTGACCGGACGAAAGATTTATTACCGCTGCTGTTATATTATTTTGGATTCTATTTTCTTATTATTATTATTTTTTTTATATTCTCTTGCAAATGGTTTTGGGTAATCAAGCAAAATTAACTAAACTATTTGGATATGTGTTGTTCTAAGGTTGTGATTATTTTCCACTTTTCTTTAATTTTTGATTTTTTTTTTGATAGTGTGGTTATGCCAGCAGTGATAAGAGAATTAAAATATATTAATCCAGTGTCCGTGGAGGAGGTCCCAATAGAGAAGTCTTGGATTGTTAACATTCTTCTTGAACAATTTATAATTGAAGTTTTATGTCGTTGCTTTGATGTCAAGAACAAGATGGGGACCTTCTTATATTGTTTAATTAAAATACATGATAAGTGATAATGGGATCTAAAAATACACCATTGAACTTTGGTTACAAGCCCAACAATTTTCAGATCCTCACCACAATCAGTAATCCATGACCTGAGAATCCAACCTGTTTGTAAACTAATCAGACTCATGTTTCAACCTGTTTGAGACAGAAAGTAATTAGATGAGGCCACCACCAGCCATGTCAAATACAGGAACAGTCTATATCTCATTAACTCATTTCGATCAGAAAATGAAATTAATGAAAGATGTATTAGTCAGGCTGATGACCAACAGAGTATGTTCAAAAATTACATCAAAATCAAAATGTATAATTAACTATCAATGTCTTACTGATCATGACATGCATATTACTTACACCGCAATCTATATGCATCTTGTGCTCTCCATCCCAACCATCTAAACTTTTTCGCTTGCATTGCTTGTGCCAAGGTCTAGCAATGCTGATGAAACAGCAATTGAAGGCATCTAATATATGGTGCATAACTGAACTTTATATTGCCACAGTGTTCCTACATTGAAGTATAAATACAATTTATTGTTGTTCATATAAGGGAAGAAAGGAAAATAAGACTACTAAGATTCAATATCGGAGCTCTGAATCAGGCAATAAATAAGAGCAAACGTGTCGTATAGTAACAATGACCTGACCTTTCGATAACGTCATAAAAGGTAACAAAATGGCAAACATCCATTTCACATGGCACAAAATCAACAAATAAAAATTGATACAATAAAATGGCACTAGCATGCATTAAATTTGCCTTAGATGGCACGAAGGCTTTGTTCAACATGGGATGTAAATTGGATCAGGACAGAGTTCCTTGTGGCTGCGCCTTCAATGGTTCAGGATACAAAATCAACAGGGAGAACAGCAGGTACATGGATATGTTCACCACTCGGAAGCCCTCACCATGAGTTGACATGACCCTTGCAGAGATGGGCAAAGCCAAGGTCTAAAGTCCATCGGCTGTCAGCATCATTTTTGAGCTCAGTTTATATTGAAATTTTTCGGTAATGATCAGTTCCTACACATTTTGAAGCTCATACATCAAAATCTAATCTTGGAAACCGATAGTGTGGTTTCCTTAGTTGAAATATGGGTTATTCTTAATTCTAATTTCACTTCCGGAAGTCAATGCACAACAACACACCAGAAGAGCACCCAAAACGGCGCAAGTTAAAATGTTTGCTGATTTACTCTTTATGAGAAGTCAAAGATCAAACAGAACCAAGCCCATGCCAATTTTTGTAGATTGGCAAACCATTATCCAGCGTAGATAAGAGATATCCAAATTTGATGAGAAGGTCTGCAATCTATTTGTCACACCCCCGAATAACCATTGCATAAAAGCTCTCTTTACAAGCATACAACGCAATTCAAATGCGATATCAATGCATCACACCAAAATTAATTTAAATAACTCAAAGTCGACATTAAATTAATTAACCAATCCAACTGATAATCAAACTCAAAAATCTTACCTCAAATCAATCTCAATTAAAAATTAAAACATAGTAATAATAAGTTGATCCAAATCTTGACTCAAATCAAACTCAACTAAAAACTCAAAAATAGTAACAGTAATCTAATCCAACTATATTCATACTATTAACATCTCTTCTAATCTCACTCACAAGCAATACCCATATCTATAATTGATTATGTGAATTTGAAAGAAAAGAAAAAATAATGAGTTTGATAGTTCGATAAATAATAAATATCTAAACTAGACATTCCAAACATAATATTTAAAAATAAATGACATGAATACATAAGAACATAATTATGCAATCGAATTATTTCAACTATATTTTACATACATATATATTCAATAGTACAATTCGAAACAATTCCATCAACTCATCATCCTTTAGCTATGACCACACTTATATCCTATGGTGGAGTCATAACAAAAACAATAACCTCCATGATGATCAAAGCATCAATGCATAATCCCTTTGTTGGTACATAGGATTAAAATACTAATACATAATCTTCATTAGCAGGATCCACTAAATTAATGCATAACCTCCATTAGGTGTGTCACACCTCCGACCTAAGATCATGAATCTAGGGGTCATGGTAACCGTCGCATACTTATGAAAACTCTCTTCACAAACATACGAAATATTCTAAAAATAATATCAATACATCACAGCAAAATTCATAATAAATTAAGTTAAAAATTTAACTAACCAAAATAAACTTTAATCTCTCATAAAATTTTAACAATATTCAAAGTCTTACATCAATGATACCTCAAATAATAATTTTATAAAAATATAAAAATAAATCTATGTAGTCGACCATGCTTCTAACTCACTCTCAAAGTTGTACCAATATTCATAATTAAGAATCTGAATATAAAAAGAAAGAAGTTCGATAGCCCAATAAGTAATAAATATCTCAACTAGATATTTTAGATATATTCATAGATTATAACGTTTGAAAATAAATATTAAAAATAAACATAAGACCATACTCCATGCTAATTCAATATAAATTATATTCTTTCAAATATATATATATATATATATATATATATATATATATATATATATATATATATATATATATATATGCATAATCATAAATCTAATTTAAAACAAATCATATATAACTTAATAGCCTTAACTACGACCATATTTATCCCTATGGTAAGGCTCAAAACAAAGTAGCAACATATAACCCCCATTGGCAGGACCCAAAAACAAACTTATAACCTCCATTGACGGATCCAAAAATCAATATATAACCTTATTGGTAGGATCTAGAACATGATTAGGCTGAGAGCATAAAATCTGATTCATATCAAAGTACTTTTATAATATAACATATAGGTATTATAATTCGATTAAACATACGCAGACTCCTAATAAGTCATAATATTCCAAAAATCTCAAATTTTCAAATAACTTTTATTCAAAATATAATTTCATAAATCATACATAATTTTAAAAGTTAATTATTTACTTTCAAAATAAATTATAAAATATCTTGAGAAGATAGTTTATTATTTATCTATATAGAACACTGAATGAACAGATTCAATCAATTCAGAAAGTATCCTTTAAAATTTATTATTCAAATATATTTTTCTAATAGTCTTAAACCACAACCAACAAATATTTTAAATTCTGACACTTTCAAAAGACTGACAAAAATGATAGCATCCAATATCCTAGTCAATCCAATTGATATAGTTTTATGAGACCATGATTAGTCCAGGACATAGATGATTTAATAAAGATCAATAATGATCAAATCTATTGGTGCCAGATGAAAGTTAAAATAAAGTTGATACATTGATTAATAGTCAAGAATCAATTTGATCAAGTAGCTTCATCTAATCAGGAACTTAATATAAAATGATTTGATAAAAATAAACAAGGACCAGACCTTGTGATGCTGAACAAAGGCTCGATAGTGTGGCATATTATCCGACTGATAGAGTGATTCAAATCTCCTTACTGGAATCAACTTAGAGTCCAAGCAATCAATCTAGTTCACCAATTTCATAAATCATGTGAGAGAGATTAATATTAGAGGAGAGAGAAATTGATAAGATGGAACATGATTGGTCAAACGATACTATCCGACAATCTAATCAGTCTAATCAAAATGATTTAATCAAATAATGGTTGAAAGATGGTTCAATAAAAATCACAGATAATCAAATCTAATGGTATATAGATTTAACCAAGACGGGTGTCAGTATGCTGCTCGACAACCGTGGATTAGGACTCTTTTTGTTAAAATCAAATCTCATTGAAAGAAAGTGCATCACTAGACTGATCTTAGAGAGAGACAACTTCATAGAGAGAGAAAATTTTAAAGAGAGAGTAAAACTTTCTAGAGAGAAAGTAAAAAGATAGGAAAGAGAGAGGAGAGAGGAAGAGAGAGAAAATCCCTTCTTTTCTTTTTCTTCTTTTCTTTTTTTTTCTCTTCATTTTTTTCTCCTCAAGTTTTGGGGTGAAACAGGGGATCTCTTCCCCTTCTATTCACAAAATGAGTCCAAACAAGGGACTTATGTTCTCCATTTCTTCTTTGGACAGAAGACCTCCCACCGGCCTACAACACCCATGGTTGAATAGCAGGCCACGATGGTGACCGCGACCTATATCTGATGATTGGCGGCGACCAACGGCATCAAAAAATTCAAGAATAAACACTGGAGAAATAGGAAAACCAAAAATCAATTTTTTTGGAGAATTTCCGGCAACAATTTGACAAAATCCATACTTTAGTACAATAGAAGTTTAAGAAAAAGATGATTGAAGGGATTTACTTAGTTTTTTATGGGATTTGATTTGATTTCTAGTGGCCAAATCAAGATTAAACCACTGGTAGTTGAAAGGAAAATAATGAGAAAAGGGGACGAACTGTGGTGATTTTCTGGTAAGGAAGAAGTAAGGGATTGGGCCTTTAACTAGATATATCTTGGGAGAATTTGAGATCAATCTTAACTCAGATTTTTGAGTGGTTTTGGGTCTCCTGATAAAAAAAGAACTCCTTTAGGAGTTCTCCATGTATTTTTTTGCTTTCCACCATAACTCCAATTTTCCAGCATGTGCTCTGCACATGCTGGCCTTAGGAACCCCATTTTTTTAATTGCAGGCCTGCTTTAAAGATTGTGCATATCAAATTTGGTGCCTTTTTTGGGCTAGGGTATTATATTTTCTCCTCTAAAAAAAAAATTTCATCCTCAAAATTTTCTTATTTGGGATTCATAGTTCAAATCTCATCCTCAAACATTTTGATTTTTCAATCATTGATGTATTTTTTCATCATAAAATCATTTCATTAGGGAAAGATTAATACCTTAAGAGTTGATTTGAATAAAAATCATTCATTTTTTATAATTGAATTCAATATCTTAATTCTAGATAAGAATATCAAATTTCTCACCAAAAACATCAACTACTTTTACTTAGTCAATCTATCATAAGATCATGAATAACTTTTATTATACTCTTAGTAAATGAATATTTGAATATAAAATTAAGATCGATAAATAATCTTACATTCTTTCTATTATATAGAAGAGTACAAACTTCAAATCTAAAAAAATGAAATCTATCTACAAACATTCCAACTCTAAAATCAAAAATCAATGGTCCACTAATCCAAGACTCAGAATGTTGGAAAATTCTTTTTAACATAGTAGATAGGAGAGCTACTAATGAAAATCACAACGCATTCAAAATAATCTTAAATCAAAATATTATCCTTTCTATTATCAATAATTTTCTCTATAAGAAAAATTAAATCATATCATCTATCATAATTTTTTTTTAACTCAAAATAATCAATATTACTAACTAGCTCAAAATAATTCAGATCACTATGCTTTCACTGCATATTTTGATCTAAACCATCAAAATTTTTTAGATTTGCAAAATAATTTGGATCAAAATATTACTATATAATATAGATAGAAAAGATCTAAAATTTTAAATTTCAATTTAAACCGAAGATGAATTTTGATTCTCATTCCTAATTTTGTCTAGAGCACAACCATCTTGATTAACCCTTGAGTCCAATAACACATTCAAAACCATCATATAGGTTTATTATAATCCAATATGAATTAAATCTTAATTCTCTTATCAATTCAATTAGATAACTTAAAATCAAAATTTTATAAGTAAAATCAAGAAAAATCTTATGATGCTTCATCATGCAGACTTAAATCAAAACATATACATAGAATCAACTCAATCATCTTTTCTAGAACTTCTTCTATTGAGATCTTTGACATTTATCAAAATCCTTCCATAACAAATTATGCATGCCCCTTAAAATTAAATCTTCAATACCAAATTTTATTTAGGACCTCAATAACAAGGGCAAAAAAAAACTCTAAATCAGTTCATAAATCTAAAATTTTAAATTATAATTTCATATGTATCTCAAATTCTCGAATAGATATAAATAAGATATTTTATCTTGATCTAAAGATAGCAATCAAAGATTTCATTAATAACCTCAACAATAATGAAAAAAAATTCTAGATCAATTTATAAACCCAAACTTTGAATCGAAGTTTCATATATATTATATGATCTTCAATAGATATAAATAAGATCTATCATTTGGATCCAAAGATGGTAATTAAAAATTTCACCAAAATGAATATTTTATAATCTTAAAAATGAAACTAATTTTTTCAAGAAGAAATAGACTTCTTTGCAATGTTCCGATGGTATTTATTTTTATTTCTACAAGCAAGCTTCATATATGATCCATATTTCAATATAAACCTCAAAAAATATTCTAATCAGATATTATATAAGATCTTTCTTTGTCAACTTGAAACAACATTTTATCAATGGATCTTTATATTGTCACTAAATAATTAATTTCAAAATCAATAGCAATATCATAGTATTCTCCTATATTAAATTTGAGCTTGCAATTCACTTAAACTATTAATGATTATTTTAATAATTATAGTGCATGATAAAATTTCATGATCAACCTCATGCAAGTATTTTAGATCAAATTTCAACTAATCATAATATGCTCCACAAATTATTCATCAAATATCAGACCCTATAAATCATGATTCTTTAGTGATATTTTCATACATAATCTCAAGATTTAACTGAAAATCATGAAGATAACTTATACTGCAATCATCATAGATCTATATCCTAGTATCCCTAGTGTCTATCTACTTACACTCATCTTATATCTGTTTCTACATGTCATAATTTATTTACTTATGTTCTGATACCATTACTAATTATCACACCTCTGATCCAAGATCTGTGAGCCAGAGGTCATGACAACCATTGCACAGTCATGGAGAACTCTCTTCACAAGTATGCAATGTATTTCAAATATGATATCAATGTATTCTAGTAGAATTCATAACAAATTAAGTCCAATATCTAACTAACTATAATCAACTTTAATCTCTCATAAATTTTAAAAGTATTCAAAAGATCTTATATCAATTATATCTAAAAAATAATTTTATAAAATATATAATAATAAATCTATGTTGTTGACTCTTCCTTCTAACTCACTTTCAAAGCAGTATTCATTTTCGTAGTTAAGAATCTGAATTTGAAAAGAAAGAAAAGATAACGAGCTTAATAATCCAGTAGGTAATGAATATCTTAACTAGACATCTTAGATATTATTATAAGATATAATGTTTGACCATAATGTCAAGCATAAATATATGAACATATTTCGTGTTTACTTAAATAAATCAAATATTTTCAAATATTTATATGTATACAAAATCATATATTTGATTCAAAATAAAATATATATAACTTAACAACCTTTGACTATTATCATGCTTATTCCTATGGCAGGGTTAGAATAGAAATAGTAAGCTCAATCAGAATACCAATATATAACTCCCATTGACAGGGTCCAAAAGTTAATGCACAACTCCTATTGATAGAATCCAAAAATCAATGTAAAACCCCCATTGATGGGGTCCAAAAATTAATGTATAACCTCCACAAATACAGTCCAGAACATACTTAGACTGAGGCATACAATCTAAACCATATCAATGTACTTTTACAATATAATATATGATATCATAATTTCATTGAACATATACATATTCATAATAAATCATAATATTCCAGAAATCTCAAATTTTCAAATCATTTCTATTCAAAATATAATTTCATAAATTATGCATAACTTTTAAGGCTAATTATTTACTTTCAAAATAAATTATGAAATATCTTAAGAAGATAGCTCATTATTTACCTCTACAGAATACTGAATGAACAGATTCAATCAATCTTAAAAGCATCCTTTAAAATCTATTATCAAAATATATTCTTTTAGCAATCTAAAGCCATAACCAATAAAAATTCTAAGTTCTAAAACTCTCACAAGGTTAATAAAAATGGTAGCATCCAATATCCTGATCGATCCAATCGGGATAGTTTTATTATTAAAAAATTAGGTAGGTGCATGTATAGATTTTAAAATTTTTTCAAGAACAGCGAAAATAAATTAGGTTAAACTTTTTAACCCCACATGCATTAGATCTCATCTAATCCTATCAAGCTTAAGGATAAAGACATGCATATAATCTGAAAATAAAAATAAAGATGAGATCAAATCTCAATACCTTTGCATGAATTAAAATTCATCAATACTGATGATCTCAGATTCGAAGGTCCTTGAGCTGCACACATATCTGTAGAATTCATCGATACTGATGATCTCAGATTCGAAGGTCCTTGAGCTGCACACATATCTATCCTCTACAGGTATCTATTAGGATCAACCTTGAATCCTTCTTCTCACGGTAGATCTTTTTCCTCCAAATAAGATCTTTACTCTTTGAACATTGATCAGCAATTATTTTTGACTACAACTTCAACCTCTGAACTGCAGCTTTCTTCTCCTTGTTTCTTATTGTAAAAGGAACCCTTCTCTAGTCTTGGCATGTGGAAGATGCACACCTAACCTTTGGATATGAGAAAGAGAAAAGGAAGAGAGGATGGGGCATGGAGAGGAGAGAAGAAGAGTTTGAATTCATAAAATTTAATTAATTAAAACTCTAAGAGACTCTCTTTATATAGACCCTTCTTTGATCCAAATCAAGAACCAATTAACTTAAAAAGACTAGTCCTTTTCTCATGAGAATTTCTATCTTTTTAATCTGATTATTTTTCATTAAAATCAGACTTAATTAATAAGATCTCAATTTCTTTTGGCAAGCAGATAGGGCACCTCAGTCAAAATAGGGAGATTGACTGGTGCCTCTCATTAGGAGAGGTAGATAGTTAGGGCGCCAACCCTTGGCACCCCTTCTAAGATTTTTTCATGCAAGAGAGGGGGCATGGCCCCTCTCTTTCTCTTCTTCCATGTCTAAGCAAGAGATGGGGTGGGCCCATCTCTCATCCTCATACCATTCCAAGGTGTTGGTGCCCCTTGGACCTTTCCAAAAAGGGAGGATGATGCCATCTCTTCTTTTCATCAATTCTCAGCTTCAAAAGAAAATATCAAGGAGATAAAGAGTAGATTAGATTCTAACTAATTGACATGATTTAATCCTTTTGGCTTACAATTATGTGCTTAGCTGAACCCAAATGGATTTATGTTAGGTTCTATGCAATGGACTTGATCCAATTGAAGTTATGAGAAGAATTAGGTTTAACCATGTGCTAGCATGGTTCTCTTAAATCCAACAGGATTTCAATAAATCCTAATCCAATTAGAACTTCATAAACCTAATTAGTTAATTCAAGATTAAATCTCTTAATTTGTGATCTCATAGGTTCCATTCTATCTGGTAGCAAGATATATTATGATCTCCATCACAATATCATTGAAACTCCTTTCGATAGGTTGAACAATTCTAACTCTATCCTTTGAGGATCATCGATCATCAAGATGATGCTCGATGAGTCTCACAATCTATCAGTAATATCTAGCAGTATGTAGTGGCAATCTAGTAGAATGAAAGTGTGAACTCTTAGGTACAGTTATCGTATGATTCAGTTCTTCTATCGTGAGTCCCAACTTGACAAAGGTCATGAAGAATTTATCAGACCCCATCATCAGTCATATGCAAGATTGACTCGACTCGAGCTCATTTATGGATCTCATGAAAGCTTTTTTTCAGTATTCGCATATGCTTTGGTCAAAAATTTTTGAACTCAATCTCATAAATCGTATAGGACTTCTTCTTTTCTATCAAGATTCATAGATTCTATCTACATACATCCTATTCTAAACAGCGAATTTGAACCTACTATAGCCAACATATACAGTAAAGATCCGAATGGCTAGAACCAAGAGAATGTGCAGTTAAACTCAATAGGCTCATCGTGAATAGCTGATGACACTATAGGTCAAAGGATCATTCACACCACTATAGCATCAAGAAGATCATTAACGAGTGAGTAGACATCCAAGTTGTTTCTCATATTGATCATGCTCAGTGCAAGTTATTTTTTAACAACCATCTGCACCTCATCTCAGTGTCTCTACACTACAGACTCGAGACTTATCTGCTCATAAGGAGGTAAATCGTGCACCAATCTCAAATGGATTGATCATTATCCTTTATGATGATCTTTGATCAGAAATATTTAAAAATTAACCACTAATTAATATATGTCTCAAATTTTAATATTTTGAGAATATAAAAAAATCATCTTTATTAATTTTTAAGATAAATCATGGATACATAAATATGATTGGAATAAAAAACTCTTTATTGATAATAAAATTATTATAAGTATAAGATTAAGCTTTGAAATTATAAAATATGTCAGCCAACAATTGACTTCTAAGATATAAATCTATCAAACTCCCACTTGATCTACAACCAATTGACCATAACCTAAGACCTATCTTTTCAAGGTGAGCTTCAGCCTTTTGTTGGCTAAGAAGCTTGGTCAGGGGTCCGTCATATTTTGCATGGAGTCGACTCTCTGCACCTCAACAAACTTCTTCTTGAGGTATTCACATATGATATGAAATTATCACTCTATATGCTTAGACTTTTGGTGAGACCTGGGCATCTTAGCGAGGGTTATGGTGTCGTTGTTGTCGTAGTGCAGTGCAATGACATCTGATGGCATTATACCTAGCTCTGCAATGAATTTTTTAATTAAAAGCTTCCTTAGCAGCTTTTGAGGTGGTGATGTACATGACTTTCATGATCGAATTTGCAATGATCGACTGTTTGAAACTCTTTCAGCTAATCGCACTACCATTAATAAGAAGATACAACTCGATATAGATTTTCTATCATCGACATCAGTCATAAATTTTGAATAGTATATTCCTCAATTTTTATCTCCGATCCTCCACTAAAGATCAATAGTAAATTCTTAATCCTTCTTAAGTACTTAAGGATATTTTTCATAGCAATCTAGTATTCTTTATTTGGATACACCTGATATCTGCTCGTGACACTCACGGCAAGGGCTATATCAGGTCATGTACATAACATAAGATACATGAGGCTCCTTATTGCCAAAGCATAAAGGATCTTGCTCATGTGCTGAATCTTCTCAGGTATGTCAGGATACATCTTCTTAAAGAGATAAATATCATGTCTAAGGGCAAAAGACCCCTCTTGGAGATTTTCATGCTGAATCTCTTCAGTGCCTCTTCTATATACATTTATTGTAAGAGTCCTATCATTCTCTTAGATCTATCACTATAGACCTTTATATCAAAAATATAGGAAGCTTCTCCTATGTCTTTCATGGCTAACTCTTTTGATAACCATACTTTGACCGATGTTAGTATAGAAATATCATTTCCAATTAGAGGATGTCATCCACATATAATACAAGGAATGTGACAATATTTCACTGATCTTTTTGTACACACACGACTTTTCATTTTTGATGAAATAAAATATGATGATCACATCATTAAAGTAAGTATTCCAACTCTAAAATGCTTGCTTAAGTCCATATATGGATCTTTGTTTCTTGCAGACCTTGTGATCATTATATTGGATGTGAAACCCAAAGACTGTTCTATATAGATATTTTCCTCAAGATATCTATTTAGAAAGACAGTTTTCTTATCTATCTATCAAATTTCATAATTATGAAAAGTTGCTACCACAAGCAGAGTATGGATGGATTTTAACATGGTCACGAATGAAAAGATTTCATGATAGTCAATACCTTCGCATTGACTATAACCTTTCATAACTAGTCTTACCTTATAGATCTCTACCTTACCATCAGACTTAATTTTTTTTTATAAATCTATTTACACTCAATAGATACAATATCTTCAGATGAATCTACTAAGGACCAAACCTTATTGGAATGCATGAAGTCAATCTCTAACTTCCTCACTTCCATCCATTTCTCAGAGTCTATATCTAACATTGCCTCATCATAGGTTTTGGGATCATTCCTAATGTTTCTATCTTTCATAAGAAATGCTTCTTCTAAATCTTCTATAAGAATATCTAAGTACCTTTCAGGAGGACGGAAGATCTTACTTGATCTATGAGGTGGAGGAGATACCACATCTACTGGCTCACTACTGGATTCAGGTTCTCAAACTCAATGCTCTTCAGATACTTTCTCTTCGAGCTCAATTTTTCTCCCACTGCCTCTATCTTGGATAAATTCTTTTTCTAAGAAGATGATATGATGGCTTATAATCACATTGTGATCCTTAAGAAGATAGAAGTAGTATCCCATAATTTTCTTTAGATACCCTATGAAGTGAGTCCTAAAGGACCTAAGCTCTAACTTATCTACCTGTTGTCGCTTGATATGGGTCAGACATCTCTAAATCTTGAGATACCCAAGAGTTGGCTTCTTAGCATGCTATAACTCGTATGGTATAATAAGAACAGATTTAGAGTGAACCTGATTCAAAGGATAAAATGTAGAAAGTAATGCATGTTCCCGAAGAAAGATAGGAAGGTTTGTAGAGCTCATTATGGATGAATCATATCTAATAGGGTCTGATTCCTCCTTTCAGATATCCTGTTGAGCTGAGACATCCTGGAGGTGTCCATTATGAGACTATGCCATTATCCTTGAGATAGGTCCAAACTTTTCTGAAGATATTTTTCTCCTCGATTTGATCGAAGAACCTTGATGAATTTTTTGATCTATTTTTTACTTCATGTCTGAACTCTATAAACTTTTCAAAGACTTCAAACTTATGGTGCATCAAGTACATAAACCCATATCGTGAATAATCATCAGTAAAAGTTATGAAGTAGACATAGCTATCCCTAGCTTGTACATTGAATGGATCATACACATCAGTGTGTACCAGGACTAATATCTCAGTGACTCTTTCTCCTTATCCCATAAAGAGTAGATTGATCATTTTTTTTGAAGACACGATTCACAAGTTAGATAAGACTCGAAAGTCAATAGTTCGAAAAAATCATCTTTCTCTAATTTTTTGAGTCTGTCTTCTCCTATATAGTTTAACCTAAAGTACCATAGATATTTTTGACTAATCCTATCTCTAAATCTCTTAAATCCTATAGCATTCATAGTTTGCTTATTAATATTGACACTCGCATCCATATGTAAATGATAAAAGCTGTCAATCAAGAAAGCATATGTAACAACTTTATTTCCAAAATAAATTAAACACATATTTTTATTGAAATAGAAATTATAATTATCTTGTAGCAGGACATATATGGAAATCAAATTCCTATCGATTACAGGTATATAATAGCAGTCTTTCAAAATTAAACTAACTCCTAATGGTAATCGTAGAGGATAGGTCCGATTGGCTAAAGTAGCAACCTTTGCTCCATTGTCGATTTTGAGAGTGATCTCACTTTCCCTCAGTCCTCTCATTTTTCAAGATCTTGCACAAAAATTCATAAATAAGCACTTGAACCAAAATCAGGAACCCAACTAGAAGATAAGGAAATTGTTAGATTAGTTTTAATAATGAGCATATCAGACGTAACTTCAAAAAGCCTATTTTTTTTTCTACTCTTAACAGTCATCAGGTAGGCCGGATAGTTCCTTCTCCAGTGGCCTTCAGCATTGCAATGAAAATAGTTTTTTTTATTGTCAGCCTTCTTGGAATCTGCTTCTTAGACTTGGCCTTGTTCTTTTACTTCTTTGCAGGCTTCTTTTTCTTTTTGAAAGAAAACTTTTTTTTTAGAGAAAGCCTGCTCCACAGTCAGAACTATACCTTTTAAATTTTTTAAGGTGCCCTTTGTTGTTATCAATATATTCACTAATTCAGATAAAGTACTATCAATTTTATTCATATGGTAGTTCATGAAGAACTACCTATATGAATCAGAAAGAGACTGGAGGATCAAATCCATCTGCAATTCTTTGTCTATATTCATGCGAGCTTCTAAAGCTCTTTGATATCCTTGGTCATTATTAAACAATGATCATTGACGAATTGTCCATCACACATTTTCACTCTGAATAGTCTTCAGGAGACTTTAAAATGAGCTATGTGACTCTGGTCATGATACAACTCTTACAGGTGAATCAGCATCTCTTTGACAGTTCTTATATCTTCATGCTGTCACTAAAGATCATTGGACATGCGTGCTAAAATATAACACTTTGCCTTACTATCTTCATCCATCCACTTCATATGTGGCTCTTTGATCAGGGGATGGACAAACTGGTAATATAGACGCACCCTGATCAAGGACGTAGATAAGTTTCTTAGAATTGAGAATAATTCTCAAATTTCAAAGTCAGTCTTTATAGTTTGTATTGGTCAATCTATTAGTATCGAGGATATGAGCTAAAAGATTTGCACTCGATATGATTATCTGTAGAGAGAACCATTTTTAGTTAGATATTTATACTTATAAAATATTTATTTTAGAGACTTTAAAAAATAAACAAAGGCTCCACTATTTTTTCGAATCTCCTACACTCCTTGGATGGAGAAACAAATCTCATTAATCTATACACACCTCACCTAATAGTTATTGGTGAGCATAGACCAATGAGTGGACAACATCTTGTCCACTGCTTCATTAAGTAAGATGCAATGGGCTTGGTCTCTAAGTCCTGTGGCCTCACCTAATAGTTACTAGCATATTTTTTAGTTAAGTCAGACCCATCGTTCATCAGTGGATGCAAAGCCATCGTTGGGACCTTCACCTAATAGTTATTGGGTCCAATCCCATCTCTACTCAGGGACATCAAATGTTAATAAAGTATTGTACCTTTTTGATGCAATCGAACTACTGTAACCAGTCAAAAATTATCAACGTCAGGAAAGTATCTGCATCTCTACAATGATGGAAGACCCTAGACTTAATATTTAGTGAGAAAATTTAGATTTAAGCCTCTTCTAAATCAGTAGATATAACATCCAATTGACTAAATTCAGGTCAGCACATCCACATGTCTAACTAGCCTAGTTGGTATGGGTGAATTCGAGTCAACAAGTAACCTAGCATGAAACTGAATCTTCCAAAATAGCTAGGTAAGCTAAGATAAGTTGGAGTCCCCCCATTTCTTTTCTTAGATACCAATCAATCAGACAATGGAACCAATTAAATAATCACCATCTAAATACTTATCTTACACAAATTGGTTGATTAGAATTGATCAGGTTAACTTATTAAATAGGCTCGATCCATTGAGCCAAATTTGGTCTTGAGTCAATCAGTTTATATCAAAATATGAATTATATGACTAACTACAACTAAAGTTAACTTTGAATCTCTTTGACCAATCCTAATCAACCATTAATTAGGTTCAATCAACTGCTCAAAATCAACAATAGATTCTATTCTGATCTAATCAATTGATCCTAATTGTAGTTTGATTACTAGACCTAATTTGTTCAACTCATACCCACATGCAATAATATAATTTTCAGATTCAAAATTTTTTTAGATTATATTTCATTGCATGTATTAGTGGCTTATGATCTTGAAACAGTTTTAGATCTAAATCTAATGTCATATATTATATATATATATATAGTTTCAGATCTAAACTAAAACATACATCATATATACATTAAATTTTAGATCTAAAATTAAAAATAAATATATCAAATATATATATAATCAAATCTAAAATAATGATTAAAATATTTTAAAAATATTTTTCAAAAAATCAGTTCGTATCAAACTAGGATAATCTTTTTAATATAGGGGGTAAACCTTATACCAGGACAACTTTATACAAGTTTGATGTGAACAATTAATCATTCTAATTTTAGATCTAAATATGAAATAAGATACATCATATATGTTAATTTTTAGATCTAAAAGATTGATTTAAGTATTTTAAAAATAGTTCTCAAAATTGATTAATCTTGTACTAGGACAATCTTTTCAATATAGAGGATAAATCTTATATCAGGACAACCTTATGCCAGCATAAGATCAATTTTAAATCAATAAAGCTTTCAGATCTAAGATAAAAATTAGGTTATATATGTCTTTATAAATTTGGCTCTGATATCACTGTTAGAATAGGATGCATATATAGATTTCAAAATTTTTTTAAGAGCAGCGAAAACAAATCGAGTTAAACCTTTTAACCCCACATGCATTAGATCTCATCTAATCCTACCCAAGCTCAGAGATAAGAATATGCATATAATTTGAAAAATAAAAATAAAGATGAGATCAAATCTTAATAACTTTATATGGGTTGAAATTCACTGCTACCAATGATCTCAGATTTGAAAATCTTTGAGCTGCACATGTGTCAGGCTCTACAGGTATCCACTGAATTAGCCTCGAATCCTTCTTCTCTAAGTAGGATCTTTATCTGTTTAAACCTTGATCAGTAATTGATTTTGACCGCAACTTCAACCCTTGAATTGCAGTCTTCTTCTCCTTATTCTTTTTTATAGAAGAGACCCTTCTCTACTCTTGGCGTGTGGAAGATGGACACCCAACCTTTGGGTGTGGGAAAGAGAAGGGAGAGAGATGAGGCATGAGAGGAGAGAGGAAGAGTTTTGAATTCATAAAATTCAATTAATTAAAACCCTAAGAGACTATCTTTTTATATACATCCTTCCTTGATCCAAATCAAGAACTAATCAACTTAAAAAGGCTAGTCCTTATCTTATAAATATTTTTATCTTTTTAATCTAATTATTTTTCATTAAAATGAGACTTAATTGATAGGATCTCAACCTCTTTTGACAAGCAGATGCGGTGCCCCAATTAAAATAGGCAGACTGACTAGATGCCCCTCACTAAGAGAGGCAGGTGGTTGAGGTGCCAACCCTTGGCACCCTTTTTAGGATTTTTTTCATGCAAGAGGGGGCCTGGCCCCTCTCTCTCTCTCTCTCTCTCTCTCTCTCATTCCATGCCTAAGTAAGAGATAGGGTAGGCCCATCTCTCATCCTCATACTATTCTAAAGGGTTGGCACTGTTAGAAAATTGGGTAGGCAGTATGTATAGATTTCAAAATTTTTTTGAACGCAGTAGAAAACAAATGGATTAAATCCTTTAACCCACATGCATAAAATCAAATCTGATCCTACCCAAGTCCAGAGAAAAACACAAGTATAATCTGAAATTTAAAAAGTTAAGTATGAGATCGAATCTCAATACCTTAGTGCTAGTAGATATTCACCACTATCGATGATCATGAATTCGTAGATGCTCAAGCCACATACATGTTTGACCTCTATGGATATCCATTGCGATCAATTATTCTTCTCTAAGTAGAATCTCAGCCTTAAAACTTAGATCAACCCTTTGATTTAGACTGCGAGATCAATTTCTTGATCTGCAACCTTCTTCTACTTCTCTTGTTCTTCGCTCTTGAAGAAAAAACACCTCAGCCTTTTGGCACATGGAAAGTGCGATGCCCAACCCTTGGGCATGGAAAGTGAAGAAGGAGGGAGAGAGGAGGCATGGAGAAGGGAGAGGAGGACTATTTGTTTCATAAAATTCTTCTTATTAGAAACCCTAGAGATCTTCTCTTAAATAGACTCTACCTTGATACAAAAATGGAATCCAATTATTTTAAAAAGGTACATTCTTATCTCATAAGAATACTTTACCTTTTTAATCTAATTTTTTTCAATAAAATCAGATATAATTGGTATATTATCATCCCTTTTAGGCATGCACATAGGGCACCTCAATCTGATTGAGTGCCTCAAGTTATGTAAAGCAAGTACATGGGGCGTCAACACTTAGTGCCCCTTAAGGTTTCTTTAACCAATGAGAGGTGGCATGGCCCCTCTCTCTCTCCCTCCTCCATGCCATGCCACGTAAGGGGGTGGGCTCCTCATGCAATATCCTAGGATTTGGCATCCCAATTCCTGCCAAAATTGAAGGAAAGCACCACCCATTCTTCTTTTTATTTCACACACCACTTAGAGATAATTAGAAGATAATGCAGAGATAATATTAGGATAATTATACCAACTCATTGACATAATCCAATTCTTTTGGGCTTATAATTAAAATCCCAATTAAAATTCAAATAATTTTAGGTTAAATTCAAGGTTATGGACTAGATCAAATCAAAGTTTTAAAAGAATTAGGTTTAACCATGTGCTAATATGGTTCTCATAAACCTAATAGAATTTCAATAAACCCTAACCAAATTAGAACTTCATAAGCTCAATTAATAAATTTGAGATTAAATCTTTTAATCTGTGATCCCATAGGTTCTATTCTATCTGTTATTGAGATATATTATGATCTCTATCATAATATTATCAAAACTCTTTTTGATGGATTAGAACATTTTCAATTCTACCCTTTGAGGGTCATCGATCATTAAGATGACGTCCGATGAGCTCCACAATCCACTAGTGATACTTAGCAGTATGTAGTGATAACTTAGTAGAATGAAAGTACAAACTCCTAGGTATAGTTATCGTATGATTCGATTCTTCTATCGTGAGACTTGACAGAGGTCATGAAGAACTTGTCAGACCTCATTGTCAGTCATATGCTAGATTGGCTCGACTCGAGTTCATTTGTGAATCCTGTAGAAATTTTTTTCTATATTCACACTTGTTTTGGTAAAAACTTTTCAAACTCCATCTCGCAAATTATGTAAGACTTCTCTTTTTCTACTAAGATTGATAGATTCATCTAGGTGCATCCTACTCCAAATAGCGAACCTGATCTACTAATGCTAACATGTATAGCAAGAATATAAATGGCAAGGGATAAAAAAAATATACGATCAAACTCAGTAGCCTCACTGTGAACAGTTAATGATTCTGTAGGTCAAAAGATCACTCACATCACTGCAACATCGAGAAGACCTCTGACGAGTGAGTAGACATCCATGTAGTTCTCCTGTTGGTTATGCTTTTTGCAAGTTGTTCTCTAATAAGCACCCGCACCCTCACCCCAATGTTCCTACACTGCAGACCTGAGATTCATCTACCAACAAAGAAGATGACTTGTGCACCGATCTCAATAGATTGATCATTATCCTCCATGATAATTCTTTAATCGAAGGTATTTAGAAATTAACCACTAATTAATATATGTCTCAAATTCTTAACACTTCAAAAATATACAAAAATCATCTTTGTTAATTTTTAGGATAAATCATGAACACATAAATATGATTGGAATGAAAAAGCTTTTTATTGATAATAAAAAGATTACAAGTATAACTTTAAGCTCTGAATTACATAATGTATCAGCCAATAATTGGCTTCTAGAGCACAAATCAACAAACTCCCACTTAACCTAAGGCCAATTGGCCATATACCTAAGACCTATTTTCTTAAGGTGAGCTTCGATCTTTTACTAGTTGAGAGGCTTGGTCAGCCAGTTCACCATATTCAGTGCGGAGTCAATTCTCTGCATCTCGACGAACTTCTTCTCGGGATATTCGCATATGATGTGAAACGACTGCTCTATGTGCTTAGACTTTTGGTTAGACCTAGGCTTCCTAGCAAAGGCTATGGCGTTGTTGTTATCGAGTGCAGTGCAATGGCATTCGATAGCATCACATCCAGCTCCACAATGAATTTTTTGAACAAAAAGCTTCCTTACCAGCTTCAGTGGCAGCGATGTACTCAGCTTCCATGGTCGAATTTGCAAGTTCAGCTACTTGAAACTCTTCTAGCTAATCATACCATCATTACATAAGAAGATACACTCTAATATAGACTTTCTATCATTGACATCAGGATAAAATTGAATCGGTGTATCTCTCTACTTACAGTTCTGATCCTCCACCAAAGACTAACATCTGAATTGGTGTATCCCTCTACTTACAGCTCTGATCTTCCACCAAAGACTAAAATCAAATCCTTAGTCCTTCTTAGGTACTTAAGGATGTTTTTAATAGCAATCTAGTATTCTTCACCTAGATTCACCTGATATCTACTCATGACACTCATGACAAGTACTATATCAAGGTGTGTACATAACATGACATACATGAGGCTCCTATTGTCAAAGCATAAGAAATCTTGCTCATGTGCTGGATCTCCTCAGGTGTGTTCGGGCACATTTTCTTAAAGAAATGAATGCCATGTCTTAGGTGCAAAAGATCCCTCTTAGAGTTTTCCATGCTGAATCTCTTCGTACTTCTTCAATATATATTCGCTATAAGAGCCTATTATTCTGTTAGATCTATCTCTATAGTCTTTTATACCAAGAATATAGGAAGCTTCTTCTAGATCTTTCATGGCTAATTCTTTCGACAATCATACTTTAACAGACGTCAGCATGGGAATATCATTCCTAATCAGAGGGATGTCATCCATATACAATATGAGGAATGTGACAGTATTTCCATTGATCTTTTTGTGTACACACGGCTTCTCTTTGTTTTTAATGAAATCAAATATTTTGATCACATCGTTGAAGTGAGTGTTCCAACTTCGAGATACTTGCATGAGTCCATATATAGACCTTCACAATTTGCAGTCCTTGTGATTACTATTACTGGATATGAAACCCAATGGCTGCTCCATATAGATACTTTCCTCAAGATATCCATTTAGGAAGATAGTTTTCACATCTGTCTACCATATTTCATAATCATGAAAGGTTGCTATGGAAAACAGAGTATGGATGGATTTTAGCATGGCTATGGATGAAAAGATTTTATGATAGTCAATACCTTCGTGTTACTATAACCTTTCGTGACTAGCCTTGACTTATAGGTCTTTATCTTATCATCCGATCTAATTTTTTTTTGTAAATCTATTTATATTTAATAGGTACAATACCTTCAGGTGGATCTACTAAGAACCAAACCTGGTTGGAATGTATGGAGTCAATTTCTAACTTGATCACTTTCATCTATTTCTCAGAGTCAATATCTAATATTGCCTTATCATAGGTTTTGGGATCATTCTTAATGTCCCTATCTCTCACAAGGAACACTTTCTCTAAATCTTCAGTAAGAATATCTAAGCACCTTTCAGGAGTGTTGGGTATAAAATACCCTCCGGTCGAAGTTTGTAAAAGACCGACCCTTCCAGGACTCTTCCGACTTCCGACCTTGTGTGTGGCGTCACTCCAAACCCCCTCGACCGTCCGGACTTCTCGATAGTGAACTTCTGCATTCGTCTACCGGGCCGCCCAAAAAGCTCTCTGGGCCTCACCACCAACCAACCTTCTACAGTGATCAACTATTCTCCAAATTCTTTCGGACTCCACCAATATCCGAGCTTCTTCGACAACGAGATTTCTATAGTAATCAGACTCCATCCAAGTTTCTACGATGGGTCGACCGCCTTCAGGATTCCAACGGGCTCCTGTGAGAGCCGAACTTCTACTACGGCAGTCTACTCCAAACTTTTACTACGAGCAGTCTACTCCGAACTCATACAGTGAGCGGTCTCCACTGTAAGCAAACTCCATTCGAGCCTCTGCTGTAAACAAATTTCTTCTGAACTTTCGTTACAGTAGACTTCGGTCGAGCTTCTTCATAGCGATCCCAGACGAGCTTCTACCATGGGGCAGGATCCACCGGCCAGGTCGTTACTTTGAGCTCCCATGACAACGATCTTCGATCGAGCTCCAACAATAAGCGGCCTCTTTTCGGCCTCCCATAAGAACTGGATTCCATCCGAGCTTCTACAGCGGATGGATTTCGGATGAGCTTTCATAATGGACGGGCTCTAGCAGCTGGATTTCTACAATGACCGATTGCCTCTGACATCTGCCGAACCTCCCCAGCACCATCTGAAATCCATCGCCGGCGACCCCCTACCAGATCCTTCATGAAATCGAACTTCTCTGATGGATCATCTTCAGACGAGCTTCCACATCAGGCGAATCTCAGATGGACTTCTCTAGCAATCAGATTCCTACGAGCTTCACCAACAGAAAGCCTCCATCCGAGCTTCTACAATAGATGACTCCCACCTGTAGTATCAGTGCCTAAGGTATCCGACAATAGTAGACTCGTTAGTAGCCTCAGAGACATCCGAGCTTCTCCTAGATGATGGGATAGAGAGCCATCCCGCTCCATCAGATGTTCCAGCCGAGCTCCAGCCGACTGATCCGAACTCTCTGGCAAGTCACGATAATGGCCACTACCCTGCTCCACTCTCTGCAACGGATTCTACGTGGCTCTACTACTCTCTGGCAAGTCGCGACAACGGACACCACTCTACTCTCCGTAACAAACTTCACATGGCTCTGAACGACCCCTGACGCCACTACTCTCCGTAACAAACTCTGGACGGCTCTGAATAGCCACTACTAGGCGGTTACAGACGTCACTGTTAATTAGTTACGCACTCCGTCTATAAAAAGGGACCCCCAGATACGTTCTTCTCTAAGCTCAAAAGCTCTATCTCAAAACTCTGCTAAAATTTCCACTCGAGCACTCCATTTCTGTTAAAGCAGAGTACTGACTTGAGCGTCGGAGGTCTTGCCGGAGCACCCCCAACTCCGGTTTAGACTTTCTTTGCAGGTCCCGACGGCGGCCGCGGTCATCCCGACTCGAGCTTCTCCAGCTTCGACAGAATTCTGCACCAACAAATTGGTGCTAGAGGAAGGGGTGTGTCTTCATAGTACCTTATTCTTGAAGGAGTGCTCAACAGGATTGCCTTCAGTCATCTTCTCTGATGTCCTCCTCTCCTTCTCCTACTAGATGTTTAGCTGATGCCTCCCCGAAAGGCATCTACCAGGCAATCCACGGCCTCCGCGGCCAGATCTCAGGTCCCGACCTCGCCTCCAATTTCTCAGGCTCCTCCCCCTCCTCCGACAACGCGGTCGGTATGGAGCAGTTTGACCTGCTGGTTCAGTAGGTTAGAGGCCTCACTGAAGCAGTGCAGGCCATGCAGCAGCAGCAGCAACAGCTGCAGGTGTCGGTGCGGTTGGAAATAGCATCGTCAGAGCTCCAAGATCCGACAGTGGGGTGGGTCACTTGGGCCAGTCATCCTGTCTTCCCCGGCAAGGGGAATCCGAGGGTGGAGAGCCCCTGGTCTAATCACAATTCTACTCCCGGAGGATTCCTACCTCCACTCTATCAGAAGACCCTCGAGACTCGCAGTTGAGAGGACCTCCTGGATCGAAGGCTCCAGGAGATGAACTGACGGATCGAAGAGCTCCGCCATACTCTCCCTACTTATGGTGAGGACATCTGCACTGACCCTCCTTTCTCTCAAATGATCATGCAGGAACCGATCTCGCCAAACTTCAAGCTCCCCCAATTCGAAAGCTACGATGGAACCTCGAATCCGGTTGACCACCTGGAGGCCTTTGGATAATGATGCTGCTCCATGGCATGCCAGATGCCATCCTGTGCCGAGCTTTCCCATCCACTTTGAAGGGAGCAGCAAGGAACTGATACTCAGCATTGAAGCTGGGTACCATCTTCTCCTTTGACTAGATGAGCCACCAGTTTGCGGCTCATTTTGTTAGCAGCCGGTGTCTCCGGAGAGGCTCGGAGTTCCTCATCAACATCAAGCAAAGAGAGGGAGAATCCATCCGAGCTTACGTCAACCGTTTCAATATCGCCGTGTTGGAGGTCAGAAACTTGGACCAATCGGTCGCGATGGCCGCCCTGAAGGGCGATCTTCAGAAGAATGATCTTTTATTTTCCCTGGAAAAGAAGTATCCCAGGGACTTTGCTGATTTGCTGGCACGGACCGAAGGTGAAGCGAAAATTTAGTGCAGGGGCAAAATGGTAATTTTAAAACTTTTCAAAATTACTATTTTACAGTGAAATTATTAATTAATCTCATTAATTAATACTAATTAACCCTACACTAGGATCTAAATATGATACAACAGTATGCATTTAAATTTGAAATTCAAATTTGAATCAGTAAATATTTTACAGTACTGTGTTCAGAACACATCACCTTTTTGCGGATAGTCGATCACCGCAATCTAATCACCGTCGGAGGGCTCTAATCATCACATCATAACTACACAAATATCTAACCTCTGTGGATCATCCACACGAAGCTCCCGTCTGATCAGCTCCTCACGAATGCTAGTTCATGATTTCACCCTTTTGATGGTAGATATTGATCGAACTCCTTCGATCGATGTGTGCTGACTTCTCGGATGCTCTGGATCATCTGCACAATTTTTTGAGAGGCTGATGGATCTCTCCCTAAAATTTGATGGACTCACGACACTCGTGGCACACCAATCTCACTTCCCGAACCCTAGGTAGAAACCCTAGGGTACACACCAAAAACCCAGCGTCCAATTTTCTCTCTTTTCTTTCTTTTTCTCTCGGAAGGTTTTGGACCTTCACCTTGCGCAGAAGCCTTCCTCACACCCCAAAGTTTCTCTCTTAAAATTTCTATGCACGTCCCACTTTTCTCCTCTTTTTAAAACAACATCGAACGTGTCTTATCCGCGTGAGAGGATAAAGACAAGAGGTTACACATTTGAATTCAAATCAAATTTAAATTCAAACAAAAACCAACTTATCCCTATCCTTCTGGGTGTGAGAAGAGAAGGGGTGTGGCTCTTTGTGCGTGGAAAATGTTTCACAAGAAATCTTTTCTCGTGTAAGTAATGTGGCGCACAAAATGGATAAGGATGAAAGGGCAAGTGATAAGTTATCCATTCAAATTCAAACATGCTTTGAATTTGAATGGCTAACTAATTATTTTATCCATCCATATGGTGCACAAATGAGGGTGTGGGGAAGGGTTTTGTGTGAGAAAAATTTCATGAGAAGTTTCTTCTCGTGAATTCAAATGGGTGCAAGGAAGTTGGGTGTCGCAGGGAATTTAAAACAAGGTGGTTTGATTCAAATTGAGCCAACCTAGTTTAAAATAGGTTAAGCACAATTAGACCAGATTAAATCCAATATAATTAGGCTTAATTAGGCTCAATAAAATTTTAATCAAATCAAGAATTAACTAAACCTAACCCCTGATCAAATCAGGGACTAAACCACCTTAGCGATTAGGTCAACATTTAACCTAATCGGATCAATCCAAACTGAATCCAATTCAATTGGACTTGATCCAAAAATAATTACTCAATCAAATTGAGTTAATTAGTGATTAAATCACTAATTAAACCTCTCATAAATATTGAGTCCAAATCCGATGGGCAATCAGGCATCAGAGACCATCGATATGAAACCCTGATCAAAGAGTTCAAATTTCAAATTCAAAATTTGAAATTCAAAATTTTGACCCCGGTACCCAAAATGTGTGGAACTCATGATTAGAGAATCCTAATTCTCAATCATAGAGTCCCAGATAGATAAGACTCATAATCAGCCATCAGATCAGAAAGGAACCTCTAATGTGTGTGACCCCACAGGTTCGAACCTAAGCCGGTAGCACAGGAACCAATTTCTGTACTAATCGAAGTGACCATCTAGCAATGGTACCCGACGACCGGATAGGTCGAATAATCACAATCACAACATTCAGAACCTACATGAATATGGTTACCGTATAATTCATCCCTTTTGACCCCTGTGTTTAGGATGACTCAGGGTTAAACTGTCAACCCTGATGATATCATCCGAATCGTGCTCAACTCAATTAGTCCTGTGACTCCTCACTAGGACTACCCTGGCTAAGGTTTTGCTAAATTAAAACACGACTGTACACAGCTCCTAAACTGGAGTGGTCAATCCCATCTTGACACACGCACCGACAAGTCAAGTACTTGACTACACCTAGCAACCTTCCGTCACTGAATTAGAAATTCAGGTAGTCCAGTGCCTAAGTGCAGTGAGTTGCTTGCAAGTCACCGTGGCGGTCTCAGGTCGGAGGGACATTTATACCCATATCCCATCAGAGCAAATCTTGACAGCAGAAATAGCTCCGGAGTTGGTCACATTCAGTGCAGATGTACCATTATATCTCACCTGTATGCCATACCAGTGTCTCCACACTCTTTGGTTATGAGGACAACCAATCCATATGGCACACAACGACCTATGCTCGATAAATATTATCGTCCTTGGTAACAACGTATCATTTGGTCGCGAACATGTTTAAGGACTAAGCGACAAATCCTCTTTTGTCGAGTCTAAATAGTCCTAAGGACTTCACCACAACACAGGAGTTCATTAGAAGATGAAACATTTGTGATGAAAAATACCAAAATAACTTTTATTTATTTATAATTCATGTACTAATACAAAAAGGAGCACAACCGTCAACAGACTGACGATTGGCTTTGGGACACTATTCCCAACAATCTCTCACTTGGCCTAAAGCCTATCGGTGCAGTATCTAATACCCATCTTTGACTTGTAGTCGTTGAACTCCTTCACCGCAATGGCTTTAGTGAATGGGTCGGCCAGGTTCTCCTTCCCGTCGATCTTCTGAAGGTCAACGTCACCTCGATCCACGATCTCTCAGATGAGATGGTAGCGGCATAGAATATGCTTCGTCCGCTGGTGTGCCTTTGGTTCCTTCGCCTGAGCAATGGCTCTAGAGCTGTCGTAGTAGAGCAGAACTGGACCAACAAGGGAGGGTGCTACTCCGAGCTCGGTGATGAATTTTCTCAGCCACACCGCTTCTTTGGCAGCATCTGATGCAGCAATATACTCCGCCTCGCATACTGAATCAGCCACCGTGTGCTGCTTGAAACTCTTCCAGCAGACAGCCCCACCATTAAGGGTAAAAATAAATCCTGACACACTCTTGCTATCATCGCGATCAGACTGAAAACTAGAGTCTGTAAACCCTATAAGTCTCAAGTCCGATTCATCATATATAAGCCACTGGTCCTTAGTATTTCTTAAATACTTCAGGATGGTTTTAACAACCTTTCAGTGATTCTCTCCTGGATCAGATTGGTATCTACTCACTACCCCTAGTGAGTATGCCACATCTGGTCGTGTACATGTCATGGCGTATATGATAGATCCCACTGCCGAAGCATATGGAATCCTACCCATACGCTCTCTCTCTTGGGGTGTTGTCGGACAATCCCTCTTCGAGAGAAAAATTCCATGGCCTATCGGTAGATAGCCTTTCTTGAAATTTTCCATGCTAAACCTTTTCAGCATAGTATCAATGTACGTGGACTGGGAAAAGCCAAGCAACTTTTTGGATCTATCCCTATAGATCCTCATCCCTAGGATGTAGGAAGCTTCTCCCAGATCCTTCATGGAGAACTGTGACGATAGCCAAATCTTTATTCCCTGTAATGCAGGGACATCATTCCCGATTAAGAGAATGTCATCCACATACAATACAAAAAATACTACTACTGGACCATTAGCCCACTTATAAATGCAGGGTTCTTCTCCGTTCTTAACGAAGCCATACGTTTTGATCGTCCTATCAAAACGTATGTTCCAACTCCGAGATGCCTGCTTAAGTCCATAAATGGACCTCTGTAGCTTGCACACCTTAGACTCATCTGTGGATGTGAACTCTTCAGGTTGTATCATATACACCTCTTCGTCCAGCTCTCCATTTAGGAAAGCTGTCTTCACATCCATCTGCCAGATTTCATAGTCCAGATGGACAGCTATCGCAAGCATAATCCGAATGGATTTGAGCATTGCCACAGGAGAAAATATCTCGTCATAGTCTATACCATAACGTTGACGATATCTCTTGGCAACCAGACGGGTTTTATTGGTCTCCACCTTTCCGTCTGTGCCCCTCTTCCTTTTGAAGACCCACTTACACCCTATGGGTTATACTCCTTCGGGTGGGTCAACCAATGTCCACACATCATTGACCTTCATGGACTCCATTTCGGATTTCATGGCCTCTAGCCATTTTTCAAAGTCAGGTCTCTGCATTGCATCCATGTAGGTGATCGGATCCTCATCATTTTCATCAAGTTCGACAGGATCACCATCCCGGACCAAGAAACCATAGTATCTATCCGGTTGATGTGGTACTCTACCAAACCGCCTTAAGGATGCATAATCAATGAGCTCCGGATCTGATCTAATCAAATCCGGTTCAGGTTCAGTAACATGTGTCAGTTTTTCCACCTGTCGAACTTCGTCAAGTTTGACTTTAGAGGCAACAGTTCCTTCACTAAGGAACTCCTTTTCTAAAAAGATTACCTTAAGGCTGACAAACACCTTTTGCTCATCAGCAAGGTAGAAATAATACCCTTTGGTCTCTTTTGGGTACCCTATAAAATTACACTTGTCAGACCTAGGTCCAAGCTTGTCTATAATTAAACGTTTAACATAAGCCGGACATCCCCAAACCCTAAGATGCGAGAGTACTGGCTTACGTCCTATCCATATCTCATATGGCGTTTTGGCTACAGACTTACTCGGAACTCTATTTGGAAGGTAACAAGCCGATTCGAGCGCATATCCCCAGAGGGAGATCGGCAGACCAGCAAACCCCATCATGGATCGAACCATGTCTAACAGGGTCCGATTCCTCCTTTCAGACACACCATTATGCTGTGGTGTTCCAGGAGGAGTCCACTGAGAGAGAATCCCATTCTCCCCTAGATACGTCAGAAACTCATTGGAAAGGTATTCACCTCATTGATCAGATCGAAGAGTTTTAATACACTTCCCAGTTTATTTTTCTACCTCATTTCGGAATAGTTTGAACATTTCAAATGATTCCGACTTATGCTTCATTAAATAGACATACCCATACCTAGATAGGTCGTCTGTGAAGGTTATGAAGTAAAAAAATCCACCTCTTGCACTTGAGCTCATGGGTCCACATACATCAGAATGTACCAGACCTAAGAGTTCACTGGCTCGCTCACCTTTTCCAGTAAAAGGTGACTTGGTCATCTTCCCAAGAAGACAGGACTCACAGGTTGGAAGTGATTCACAATCACTAACTTCAAGAATTTCTTCTTGAGCCAACCTGTTTATCCTGTTCTTATTGATATGACCTAGCCTACAGTGCCAAAGATAGACTTCTGACACATTATCTATTCTAGAGCGTTTATCGAATTTTTGAACTACATTAACAGGTTGTGATAGTAAGTAAATTCTATTATTTAATTATCCAACAAATATTGTAACACCATTCAAAATGATATTGCAAATATTTCTTTTTATTAAAAAATCATAACCGTACATGGCCAAAAGGCCTACAGAAATAATATTTAATAAAAAACTTGGACAATAGTGACATTCACTCAGAATTACATTACGAGAATTGATTACAAGACTCATGATTCCTAAAGCTAGAACTGGAACTTTGCTTCCATCTCCAACATTCAGGAACCTCTCGCCTTCATCAAATCTCCTACTGACCTGCAGACCCTGCATCGAATTACAAATATGATAAGAGCTTCCGATATCCAATACCCAGGCAGTAGTATCACAAATCAAAAAGTTGCAAGGAGTTATCATATAATTACCTTGCTTCTTCTTTGGCCTGTTCGGGTCCAGGGAGATAATGTATTGAGGACAGTTCCTCTTCCAATTCTCGTGCTTCTTGCAAAAGAAGCACTCCGCCTGGCTCTGGTCGTGCTTGCACTTCTTGGTCTGACCCCGTGCTACTGTCCCAGCATGAGATTGCACCTTCTTATTTTTCTTCTTCTTGTTCTTCTTCCCTTCCCAAAGGGTTGACGACGAGAAAAGACCCTCCCACTACATTCACCGACTCCTTATGGAGTTGGTGATCCTTCTCAAAGTTCTGCAGCAACCCCAACAATCCGTGGTAGTTTACTGCAGGCTTTGTCATTCGAAAATGAGTAAGGAATGGGAGGAAGGACTTGGGCAAGGAATTAAGGATCGCATCCTTACTGAGCTGCTCGTGCAGAGGAAAGCCCAATTTGCTTAGGCGCTCAATCATCTCGATCATGTACAGTACATGATCAGTGACTGAGGCCCCATCCCTCATTCGAGCATTGAAAATGGCACAACTAGTTTTGTGCCTTTCAACGTCGTCAGGCATGCCAAAAGAGTCGTTCAACATTTGAAGCATCTCCTGTGGCTGGGCGTTCTCAAACTTCGGCTGAACTCGTCATTCATTGCTGCCAGCATAATACATCGAACGGTGGTGCGATCATTGAGCCACTTCAAGTAAGTGTCTCGTATCGCCTTACTAGCGTTCGGAGCTGGCTCCTCAGGTGCTGGATCCGTTACTACATAAAGGATCCGCTCATGCTCAAGGACGATTTTCAATTTTCGATACCAGCTATCGAAATTGGGTTCCCATGAGC
>NC_025996.2:63208185-63415224 GCF_000442705.2 Elaeis guineensis
ACCTTCATGGACTCCATTTCGGATTTCATGGCCTCTAGCCATTTCTCAGAGTCAGGTCTCTGCATTGCATCCATGTAGGTGATCGGATCCTCATCGTTTTCATCAAGTTCGACAGGATCACCATCCCGGACCAAGAAACCATAGTATCTGTCCGGTTGATGTGGTACTCTACCAGACCGCCTTAAGGGTGCATAATCAATGGGCTCCGGATCTGATCTAATCAAATCCGGTTCAGGTTCAGTAACATGTGTCGGTTTTTCCACCTGTCGAACTTCGTCAAGTTCGACTTTAGAGGCAACAGTTCCTTCACTAAGGAACTCCTTTTCTAAAAAGATTGCCTTAAGGCTGACAAACACCTTTTGCTCATCAGCAAGGTAGAAATAATACCCTTTGGTCTCTTTTGGGTACCCTATAAAATTACACTTGTCAGACCTAGGTCCAAGCTTGTCTGTAATTAAACGTTTAACATAAGCCGGACACCCCCAAACCCTAAGGTGCGAGAGTACTGGCTTACGTCCTATCCATATCTCATATGGCGTTTTGGCTACAGACTTACTCGGAACTCTATTTAGAAGGTAACAAGCCGATTCGAGCGCATATCCCCAGAGGGAGATCGGCAGACCAGCAAACCCCATCATGGATCGAACCATGTCTAACAGGGTCCGATTCCTCCTTTCAGACACACCATTATGCTGTGGTGTTCCAGGAGGAGTCCACTGAGAGAGAATCCCATTCTCCCCTAGATACGTCAGAAACTCATTGGAAAGGTATTCACCTCATTGATCAGATCGAAGAGTTTTTAATACACTTCCCAGTTTATTTTTCTACCTCATTTCGGAATAGTTTGAACATTTCAAATGATTCCGACTTATGCTTCATTAAATAGACATACCCATACCTAGATAGGTCGTCTGTGAAGGTTATGAAGTAAAAAAATCCACCTCTTGCACTTGAGCTCATGGGTCCACATACATCAGAATGTACCAGACCTAAGAGTTCACTGGCTCGCTCACCTTTTCCAGTAAAAGGTGACTTGGTCATCTTCCCAAGAAGACAGGACTCACAGGTTGGAAGTGATTCACAATCACTAACTTCAAGAATTTCTTCTTGAGCCAACCTGTTTATCCTGTTCTTATTGATATGACTAGCTACAGTGCCAAAGATAGACTTCTGACACATTATCTATTCTAGACGTTTATCGAATTTTTGAACTACATTAACAGGTTGTGATAGTAAGTAAATTCTATTATTTAATTATCCAACAAATATTGTAACACCATTCAAAATGATATTGCAAATATTTCTTTTTATTAAAAAATCATAACCGTACATGGCCAAAAGGCCTACAGAAATAATATTTAATAAAAAACTTGGACAATAGTGACATTTCACTCAGAATTACATTACGAGAATTGATTACAAGACTCATGATTCCTAAAGCTAGAACTGGAACTTTGCTTCCATCTCCAACATTCAGGAACCTCTCGCCTTCATCAAATCTCCTACTGACCTGCAGACCCTGCATCGAATTACAAATATGATAAGAGCTTCCGATATCCAATACCCAGGCAGTAGTATCACAAATCAAAAAGTTGCAAGGAGTTATCATATAATTACCTTGCTTCTTCTTTGGCCTGTTCGGGTCCAGGGAGATAATGTATTGAGGACAGTTCCTCTTCCAATTCTCGTGCTTCTTGCAAAAGAAGCACTCCGCCTGGCTCTGGTCGTGCTTGCACTTCTTGGTCTGACCCCGTGCTACTGTCCCAGCATGAGATTGCACCTTCTTATTTTTCTTCTTCTTGTTCTTCTTCCCCTTCCCAAAGGGTTGACGACGAGAAAAAGACCCTCCCACTACATTCACCGACTCCTTATGGAGTTGGTGATCCTTCTCAAAGTTCTGCAGCAACCCCAACAATCCGTGGTAGTTTACTGCAGGCTTTGTCATTCGAAAATGAGTAAGGAATGGGAGGAAGGACTTGGGCAAGGAATTAAGGATCGCATCCTTACTGAGCTGCTCGTGCAGAGGAAAGCCCAATTTGCTTAGGCGCTCAATCATCTCGATCATGTACAGTACATGATCAGTGACTGAGGCCCCATCCCTCATTCGAGCATTGAAAATGGCACAACTAGTTTTGTGCCTTTCAACGTCGTCAGGCATGCCAAAAGAGTCGTTCAACATTTGAAGCATCTCCTGTGGCTGGGCGTTCTCAAACCTTCGGCTGAACTCGTCATTCATTGCTGCCAGCATAATACATCGAACGGTGGTGCGATCATTGAGCCACTTCAAGTAAGTGTCTCGTATCGCCTTACTAGCGTTCGGAGCTGGCTCCTCAGGTGCTGGATCCGTTACTACATAAAGGATCCGCTCATGCTCAAGGACGATTTTCAATTTTCGATACCAGCTATCGAAATTGGGGTCCCATGAGCTTGTCATTATCTAATAATGACCGGAGCGACAGGGTAGTGGCCATAGTTGCTTAAAGAAAAATGAGACCTCTATTAGTACATAAATTAATACTAAAGACTTGGATTTTAGTCTAAAGTTTTTTCAATATTTTTACGAACTGGTAGCTTCATCCTCCAATTCGAGGAATTACTTTAATTCCTTAATGGGTACTAGAATCCACACAGACTACACACGAGCCCAACTTTGGTTGGTCAACCCATGTGCATCTATGGGTAGGTTCTTAACCAGTTGTTTCTCTAAACAACTTCTAGTAATTGATTTTGCCCCAGAACCTAATCAGTAGGCTTTGGCCTCCACTGAAAAGATCTGGTTAGGTCCAACCATTAACATGACTTAATTTAGTGAATCGAACCAATAAATGATCAGGCCCGACTTTGGCCGGTCAACCGAACCACCATCAGAAAGACTCAATCAAATTATCATATTATGAATAATAATTCCATTAGCCAATGAGCACCAGGCCTTTGGGCCTCCAATGATCATTGAACTAATGGACTCATTATCACTCACTTAATGGGAGGCTATGACTTAGTTATCATTATAACTTAATCATTTTAGAGACCTAATAATTTTGAGGATTTTATTAAAGAATAGTAGAGAAGAAATCATCCAGCCAATTTCAATCCTCCCACTGACTTCACCAAGTCAGATTAAAAAAGGATTTAATTAAAGCTGGCATTAGGAGCACCTAAATCAGTCACACTGATTTACCTAATGACATGGGTGAGCTCTAATCACCAAGTGATCTAATCAAAATCTAACTTACCAGATAGGCCAGGTAAGTGAGATCAGTGGTGGGGATTTGCCATTAACTCGTCAATGATCGAATCAATGCGAGTAGCTCCCGCTTAAGAACCACTGGTCTAAACTGCCGAACTTACCTTAGACACCAACCGGTTCATTAGTTTTAATTTTGATCAACTTAGTAAATAGGGCTCCACCGCGTAGCCATGAATTAAGTCCATCTTGGTCTAGTTAAAGACATGGACCCATTCAACTACAACTATTGAAGTTGAGTCTAGAGTATCCTTGACCTAATCTAATTCAACTTTTGATTATATTTGACCAATTACTCCATTTAGTCCATTTTTTAAACTAAACTTAGGTCTAACCCAATTATGGACCTAATTCATCTAACCCATTGACCCACAAGTTTATGCAATTGTCTTAGGTCTTAATTCATAATTCTAGACCTACTAGACAACACTTAATTCTTTTAATTAAGTACTTGGGCTGATGGGTCAGGGTTTGGCATTTCAAAAATAATTTTCAAATTTGAAAGATTTTATTTTCTGTTCACCAAATGTGTTAACTCATTTCACAAACGGGTCAGCACATTTCATAAACAGCAATTCTATTGCTCATTTCATAACAGAAAATAACTCAAAATAAATCATAAATTTTCTTTTAGATCTAATCTAACACATTCATGATAAATTTCTTAATTAAGTCCTTTCGCTGCTTCATCGGCATGGGATATAATTGCATCGGCACCACTACCGCCATAGGAGACCCCATCGAATGGGAAGAGAGGGCCTTTAAACCCTACTTTTCTCCTATGACCGGACGGCCATGGCAACCAACCCAATTAGATTACTTGCTACTTGGATCAAGTATATCTAAATATACCAATTTCAAAATTTAAATTTTGAATTTCAAATTTCAAATTTCAAATTTCAAATTTTAAATTTTAAATTTGAGATTTCAACCAAATTTCAAATTTCGAATTTCCAATCTTTGAATTTTAAATTTTGAATTTTGAATTTCAAATTTAAATTTTGAATTTCAAATTTCAAATTTTAAATTTGAGATTTCAACCAAATTTCAAATTTCAAATTTTGAATTTTGAATTTTGAATTTTGAATTTCAAATTTCAAATTTCAAATTTGAGATTTCAACCAAATTTCAAATTTGAAACTTCTAACAAATTTCAAATTTCAAATTTCAAATTTTAAATTTCAAATTTTAAATCTTTTTGAATTTTAAATTTTGAATTTTGAATTTCAAATTTAAACTTATAGATTACACCTTAATCTACGCATGCATATGTATATCATATTCTAGAACCATGCTCTGATACCATGTGAAGCAAAAATTTAGTGCAGGGGCAAAATGGTAATTTTAAAACTTTTTTAAAATTACTATTTTATAGTAAAATTATTAATTAATCTCATTAATTAATACTAATTAATCCTACACTAAGATCTAAATATGATACAACAACATGCATTTAAATTTGAAATTCAAATTTGAATCAGTAAACATTTTACAGTACTGTATTCAGAACACATCACCTTTTTGTGGATAGTCGATCACCACAATCTGATCATCATCGGGGGGCTCTGATCATCACGTCACAGCCACACAAATGTCTGACCTCTGCGGATCGTCCACATGAAGCTCCCGTCTGATCAGCTCCTCATGAATGCTAGTTCATGATTTCACCCTTTTGATGGCAGATGTTGATCGAACTCCTTCGATCGATGTGTGCTGACTTTTTGGATGCTCTGGATCATCTGCATAGTTGCTTGAGAGGCTGATGGATCTCTCCCTAAAATTTGGTGGACTCACGACACTCGTGGCACACCAATCTCACTTCCCGAACCCTAGGTAGAAACCCTAGGGTACACACCAAAAACCCTACGCCCAATTTTCTCTCTTTTCTTTCTTTTTCTCTCGAAAGGTTTTGGACCTTCACCTTGTGCAAAAGCCTTTCTCACACCCCAAAGTTTCTCTCTTAAAATTTCTACGCACGTCCCACCTTTCTCCTCTTTTTAAAACAACATCGAACGTGTCTTATCCGCGTGAGAGGATAAAGACAAGAAGTTACACATTTGAATTCAAATCAAATTTGAATTCAAACGAAAACCAACTTATCCCTATCCTTCTGGGCATGAGAAGAGAAGGGGCGTGGCTCTTTGTGCGTGGAAAATATTTCACGAGAAACCTTTTCTCGTGTAAGTAATGTGGCGCACAAAATGGATAAGGATGAAAGGGCAAGTGATAAGTTATCCATTCAAATTCAAACATGCTTTGAATTTGAATGGCTAACTAATTATTTTATCCATCCATATGGTGTACAAATGAGGGCGTGGGGAAGGGTTTTGTGTGAGAAAAATTTCACAAGAAGTTTCTTCTCGTGAATTCAAATGGGTGCAAGGAAGTTGGGTGTCGCAGGGAGTTTAAAACAAGGTGGTTTGATTCAAATTGAGCCAACCAAGTTTAAAATAGGTTAAGCATAATTAGACCAGATTAAACCCAATATAATTAGGCTTAATTAGGCTCAATAAAATCTTAATCAAATCAGAAATTAACTAAACCTAACCCCTGATCAAATCAGAGACTAAACCACCTTAGCGATTAGGTCAACATTTAACCTAATCGGATCAATCCAAACTGAATCCAATTTAATTGAACTTGATCCAAAAATAATTACTCAATCAAATTGAGTTAATTAGTGATTAAATTACTAATTAAACCTCTCATAAATATTGAGTCCAAATCCGATGGGCAATCAGGCATCAGAGACCATCGATATGAAACCCTGATCAAAGAGTTCAAATTTCAAATTCAAAATTTGAAATTCAAAATTTTGACCCCGGTACCCAAAATGTGTGGAACTCATGATTAGAGAATCCTAATTCTCAATCATAGAGTCTCAGATAGATAAGACTCATAATCAGCCATCAGATCAGAAAGGAACCTCTAATGTGTGTGACCCCGCAGGTTCGAACCTAAGCCGGTAGCACAGGAACCAATTTCTGTACTAATCGAAGTGACCATCTAGCAATGGTACCCGACGATCGGATAGGTCGAATAATCACAATCGCAACATTCAGAACCTACGTGAATATGGTTACCGTATAATTCATCCCTTTTGACCCCTGTGTTTAGGACGACTCAGGGTTAAACTGTCAACCCTAATGATATCATCCGAATCGTGCTCAACTCAATTAGTCCTGTGACTCCTCACTTGGACTACCCTGGCCAAGATTTTACTAAATTGAAACACGACTGTACACAGCTCCTAAACTGGAGTGGTCAATCCCATCTTGACACACGCACCGACAAGTCAAGTACTTGACTACACCCAGCAACCTTCCGTCACTGAATTAGAAATTCAGGTAGTCCAGTGCCTAAGTGTAGTGAGTTGCTTGCAAGTCACCGTGGCGGTCTCAGGTCGGAGGGATATTTATACCCATATCCCATCGGAGCAAATCTTGACAGCAGAAATAGCTCCAGAGTTGGTCACGTTCAGTGCAGATGTACCATTATATCTCACCTGTATGCCATACCAGTGTCTCCACACTCTTTGGTTATGAGGACAACCAACCCATATGGCACACAACGGCCTATGCTCGATAAACGTTGTCGTCCTTGGTAACAACGTATCATTTGGTCGCGAACATGTTTAAGGACTAAGCGACAAATCCTCCTTTGTCGAGTCTAAATAGTCCTAAGGACTTCACCACAACACAGGAGTTCATTAGAAGATGAAATATTTGTGATGAAAAAATACCAAAATATCTTTTATTTATTTATATTTCATGTACTAATACAAAAAGGAGCACAACCGTCAACAGGCTGACGATTGGCTTTGGGACACTATTCCCAACAGAAGGATATGCCCGAGCAGAAGAAGCCTTCAAGATGAAGGACGAGGGGACCGCAAAGGAGCGGCAGGCGAGAGACTCAAGCAAGTTCGTAGTTGAAAAAGGGCTGAGTGAAGCTCGACTGCATTCTCGAACTCCTCCCGGACACAGGTGTGTTCAGACTCCTCCCCAAGCTCATAAGCAAAGAAGCCCAGACCGCAGAGTTCGACGGAGCTCTCCCCCCGAAAGATTCCACAGTTACGCCCCTCTCAACACATCAAAAACTCAAGTGCTGATGGAGGTTAGGGAGCAGCTGCCAAGGCCGGAAAGGATGCACTCGCACCCCAGAAAGTGCAACTCGAATAAATTCTGCCTCTATCACCATGACCACGAACATGACACAGAAGAATGCATTCAGCTTCGAGATGAAATCGAGGAGTTCATCAGGCGAGGTCAGCTCGACAGATTCATTCGATGCCGACCTGAAGGTAGGGAAGACCGGCCTAGGGCTCTGCCGCAGCTGGAGCCGCCAAGGAGGGAGGGGCAACCTGAAGATCGGCCTCCGATTGGGATTATCAACTCCATCTCAGGAGGACCCTGACAGGGAGCAGACCTTCCGCAGCTATAGAGTTCGAGAAATTTACGAATGTATTACCAACAACTTTGCCTTAAATAAAAATTTCTTTCATATTCGCATATTTTTTCTTCTGACATAAGCTTATAACGACAAGGAGTAACTCCCCCGTGCAAACAAAATTAAGCATGTTAGGAACAGGAGGAGAACCTCGTCCTAACATGAGCAAAGACGAAGGTCCGATTTCTTAAAGATCGGATGAGGGAAGAGGTCCTTGCAACGGCCCTTATGTGCCCCCACAATCTTGTTAGGAACAGGAGGAGAACCTCATCCTAACATGAGTAAAGACGAAGGCTCGATTTCTTAAAGGCCAGATGGAGGGAGAGGCCCTTGCAACGGCCCTTATGTGCCCCCACAGCCTTATTAGGAACAGGAGGAGAACCTCGTCCTAACATGAGCAAAGATGAAGATCCAATTTTTTAAAAATTGGATGGGGGGAGAGGCCCTTGCAACGGCCCTTATGTGCCCCCACAGCCTTGTTAGAAACAGAAGGAGAACCTCATCCTAACATGAGCAAAGATGAAGGCCTGATTTTTTAAAGATGGATGGAGGGAGAGGCCCTTGCAACGGCCCTTATGTGCCCCCACAGCCTTGTTAGGAACAGGAGGAGAACCTCGTCCTAACATGAGCAAAGACGAAGGCCCAATTTCTTAAAGATCGGATGGAGGGAGAGGCCCTTGCAACGGCCCTTATGTACCCCCACAGCCTTGTTAGGAATAGGAGGAGAACCTCATCCTAACATGAGCAAAGACGAAGGCCCAATTTCTTAAAGATCGGATGGGGGGAGAGGCCCTTGCAACGGCCCTTATGCGCCCCCACAGTCTTGTTAGGAACAGGAGGAGAACCTCATCCTAACATGAGCAAAGTCGAAGGTCCGGTTACTTAAAGATCGGATGGGGGGAGAGGCCCTAGCAGCGGCCCTTGCGTGCCCCCACAACCCTCTTAGGAACAGAAGAAGAACCTCATCCTAACATGAGCTGAAACTGACTGTCAGGAATAAGAGGAGAACCTCATCCTGACACGAACAAAGGCCCGATCGATCAAGATCGGACAAGGAGGAAAGCCTCCTCAACGGCCCCTCTACACTCTTACGACCCCGTCAAGAACAGGGGGAAGACCCTCACTCGAACACAGAAGAAAAAAGAGAGATGAAAAGAGAAAATGATGAACTACGCCAGTGATAAGTGAAAAATGAACTACATCAAAGGCACGCGGGACCTCGTCTCAATGAGGAAGAAGAACCTTGTCGAAAATCTCTGGTCCCAAAGGGCGAATCAGCACAGCGACGACCAGGGATCTTCAAACAACATCGACGTCCAACAGGATGAAAGACAAAAGAAGCTCAGTAAACAATGACTCAAAGCTAGAATAGATGAGGTAACGAGAAAAATTTCATTTCATTTCATTAGTAAGGCATGCATTACGAAGCCTTTGAAGGCCGAGACTCAGGGGACCTCGCCTCAACGAGGAAGAAGACCCTTGTCAAAAATCTTTGATCCCAAAGGATGAATCAACATAGCGACGACCAGAAATCTTCAAACAATGTCGATGTCAAATGGGATGAAAGATAAAAGAAGTTCGGTAAACGATAACTCAATACCAAAATGGATAAGGTAATAGACAACTTTATTTTTATTTTATTGATGAAGTACATATTATAAAGCCCTGAAGGCCAAAAACAAAAAGAGAAACGACCAGAAAAAAAAAAAGAGAAGAAAGGAGCTCTAAGGAAGCCCAGCTTCTTTCGATTTCGAGCTCTCGATTTTAGTCCCTGTTAGGGATTGCCTTAAGTTTTCAACTTCTTCCTCTAGTTTCATTTTTCTTAGCAGCATATCCCAGTACATCTGGTGGAACCGCCGGCTCTCGCCCTCCGACTCTCGACCTCGGACTCCGCCTCGGCATCTTTGATCGTCTGCTGCTCGTGGACCAGCTGAATCTTCAGCCGCTGCAGTTCGGCCTCCTCCCGCCCAAGGGCCACAGACAATTCTGCCATGGTCCCCCTCAAGGAGTGGAGCTTGTTAGAGCCCTGTGCAGAGGCGAGTAGGGCTCTCTCAGATAGCTGCCTTCAAAGGCGGGCAACTTCATCGGTCGCCGTCTGGAGCTTCCTTCGGTAGTCCTCTATTTGCCCGCTCTAGCCAACTCGGTAGGCGTCGTAGTTCGCCTCAGCATCCTGCAGCTACTTTTGGAGGTTGGAGAGCTTCTGTGACCAGTCTCGATCGCGGTCGGCTTGGACTGTGAGTCAGGATGAGCTCCCTTCCAACTGGCCAATCTTCTCTCGTGCGGCCGCCAGTTCAACTTCAAGGGAGCTGATCTTGGAGGCCTGAGTCCAAGATCGGTCGCTGGCACTTTTTCGAAGTTTCTCGAGCTCCGTAATGAAGTCGGCCTTCTTCCGGGTAAATTCCATGAGCCCCTTTTTGTGGAGGTCCTGAAGACGAACGGCCTTCGTAGTGACTTCCGAATGGCTCTTCCTCAGCCGATGAAGTTCATCTTCCAACTTCTTGGATTTCTTCATCAATTGACGAACTTTTCTTCTGAGGTCTCAGATCGTCGACTTCAGAGGAATCCCCTATGGTAGGGGGAGAGCTTCGGCAGGGCACTGTCATTGGGAGACAAGAGCGCCATGACTCAGATTAGTACAAGAGGATAAAAGAGAAGGGGAAGCAAAAAAAGAAAAAAAAAGGGGGGGGACCCTCTGTAAAGAAGGATCTGATTTTATTGATTAAATAATTTTCAAGTATAAGAGAAAAAAAAACCACCACGAAGGAAAAATATAAAGCTAGAGGTTTCGGACCTTTGGGACAGAAGTAAAGGGGCTCGATGTTTTCGAAAGATCGTCAGCGGCGACCGCGGCAGTCGACAAGGTCCCGATTGGAGGAGGACCGACAGCGGCTTCGGATGGTCCGACTTCATCATCGGACATCTCGTTCAGAAAGCTGAGATCCAGTTCGGAAAACCTCCCAGTCACCTTCTCTTGGCAGAATTCGAAACCCTTGATGAAGGCTTCCTGGCTGAACTGGACCTTTAGATCCTCCATCTCGGAGGAGGCTTTGAACTCCTCCACTGCTCGGGCCCCTGCCTCCAAAATCAGGGATGGAATCCGCACTTTCAGCTCGAAAACCTGTGCCTTCAACTTGGAAGACTGCGCCCTCAGTTTGGAGATTTCGGCCTCAGCCTTCTCTCTCTCCTCCTCCAAGGCAGTTCTCAGATCGGATGAGGTTTGTCTCTCCTTTTCCAGCACCTCTTGGAGACTCAGGCCTCGACGATCTTCTCCTTGAGGCAGGCGGCCCCAGCTAGGCGACCCTCTTTCGCCTGAGCTGCCTCCCTCTTGGCGATCTTCACCACCTCGACATTGGCGACAAGCTGGTGCCCAATCTATAAGAAAGGTCGGGGAATCAATATGAAGGCTGAAGAATAAATTAAGAAGCAGGAAGGAGGAGAAAGATGAGTTAACTTACTTCGAGGAAAGATCCCAGAGAGTCTCAGACTCGCAGTTCGAGATCGGCTAGGACGATCCTCTCGACAACCTTGGGCAGAATGCACCCTTCGACCAGCCTCTTTATTAAGTCCCTGTTGTTGAAGGGATTTTCCCCCAGGTCTTCCTCAGAGCCGCCGGCCCCCTCAACGGTAACCTTGCGACTGTGGCTCCTCTGGGCCAGGGTCTTCTTTCTCTTCCTCCCTTCAGCCCCGGGTGCCCCCTTGGGATGAACCTCGGGAGCGGGGTCCTCAGCCAAGGGGCTCCTTGAAAGGGCTCGGGGGATTTTGGGTTCGGCGTCGGAAGGGACTTCGACGGCGATGGCCATCAGAGCAGGCGCGACCGAGCTTGTCCCTTCTGTCCTGACATTCTTCACCGACCCCAAAGTCGAGGCGTCTTTCCTCTTGTGGGTCTTGAGACCCTGGGCTAATCTCCGAGCCACGCTTGCGTCCATGTCTGCGATAAAAAAAAATCAACACGGCTTAGATATGGAATAAGAGAAAAGAAAATATATATATATATATATATATATATATATATAATAATGGTATCGACAGGATTAAGAGGACTTAGACCGACGTTGAACAAAAGTTGTTCCTTCAGAAGTTCGGGGAGGAGGGGGGCTCGATAGGCCTCGAGCTTTTTGGAGGCTTCGAGGTAGTCCCTTTCCAGGCTAGAAGCCCGACGGATGGAATCCCTCAGAGAGCTCCAAGGGGGTAATCTTAGCTCCAAGGTCGAGCATCGGACATAGAAGTACCTCTCCTTCCAGTTGTGGATAGAAGAAGGGGCGCCTTTCAGCAACCCCTTTCTACCGAATTGAGGGGAGAAGTACCACCAGTCCTTTGCCGAGGGATAATGCTTGAAGGTGTAGAAATTCCTAAACAAAAAAAGTGTCGACCGAACTTCAGCCAAACTACAAAGAGAAAGAAACACTATCAAAAACCTAAAAAAGTTTGGCACGACGGAAGCTAGTGAAATATTCAGGAAGTGGAAGAGAGCAACGAAAAAAGACGGTAGTGGAAGCCGAAGTCCGGTGCGGAAGGCCTCCTGGAACAAATAGAAGCGGTCGGGAGGAGGGGCGCTAGCCCGGTCAGTTGGCCCGGGAAGCTTCAGCTCGTACTCCGGGAGAACTCCATACTGAATCCTTATCAGTGAGAGTTCATCCAGAGTCAAGGAGCCAGGAATGGTGTCCGACGCAAAGGCCAGATAAGGTTCGATCCTAGCTACGGATTCGTCTACGGTACCAGGACTTTAGGAACTAGGGCTGACGAACTCCTAGAACTGCTAGAAGAGGAGATATTAGAAGATATTTTGGATCAAACGAAAGCCACAAAATCCTGAAAAAATCTGGAGAAATAGCAAATAGGCCCTCAAGGAAGCTAAACGAATAGAGTACGAAGAAGAAAGGACAGAAAAATGACAAGGAGTTTCGAAACTAATCTAGATCGGCCCTAGGAGTGCAGGAAGACGGCAAGAATGATGGAAGTCGACCTGGAGGATGCCTAAGGCCGAGAAGGATGCTAGAGGAAGCTGGAACTCTCGAGGAAGAGGAGGGGAACGAAGGGATTCTCTCAGGCAAAGTGAGACCCCTAAAGGAGGAGAACATGTTTAAATAGATCCCAGGATCTGGTGCAATAATGATTGCGGATCTCCTCTGACCGGCCTGCACTCGCCGCGTGTCCCACTCACCTTGACAGACTGTTGAAAATGGCTGGCAGCTGACAAAGCCATTATTGCACCGTACCTAAAGCCATGCTCCGACGGGAATTTCAAAAAGAAGAAATTTTTTCGAAAAGCCTCTAGTACCAGCATGCCGAACGTCAAAATATCTGGCAACCACCGAGTATAAAAATTGAGGAAAGCAACTTCGATCGTGAGAATTTCTCTGTACTTTCTTCATTCGAAACCCGAACTCGGAAGTAGGGGGACTGGTGTTGGGTATAAAATACCCTCCGATCAAATTTTGTAAAAGATCGACCCTTCCAGGACTCTTTCAGCTTCCGACCGTGTGTGTGGCGTCACTCCAAACCCCCTTGACTGTCCGGACTTCTCCAATAGTGAACTTCTGCATTCGTCTACCGGGCCGCCCCAAAAGCTCTCTGGGCCTCACCACCAGCTGACCTTCTACAGTGATCAACTATTCTCCGAACTTCTTCCAGACTCCACCAATATCTGAGCTTCTTCGACAATGAGATTTCTACAGTAATCAGACTCCATCCAAGTTTCTACGACAGTCGACCGCCTTCAGGATTCCAACCGGGCTCCTGTGAGAGCCGAACTTCTACTACGAACAGTCTACTCCGAACTTCTACTACGAGCAGTCTACTCCGAACTCATACAGTGAGCGGTCTACTCTGGATATCCACTATAAGCAAACTCCATTCGAGCCTCTGTTGTAAATAAATTTCTTCCGAACTTCCGTTACAGGTAGACATCGGTCGAGCTTCTTTGTAGCCGGATCCCAGACGAGCTTCTACCATGGGGCAGGATCCGTCGGCCAGGTCATTACTCCGAGCTTCCACGATAACCGATCTTCAATCGAGCTCTGACAATAAGCGGCCTCCTTTCGGCCTCCCATAAGAACCAGACTCCGTCCGAGCTTCCACAGTAGATGGATTCTGGATGAGCTTTCGCAACAGATGGGCTCCAGCAGCTAGATTTCTACAACGATCGATCGCTCCGACGTCTGTCGAACCTCCCCAGCGCCATCCGAAGTCCATCGCCGGACCCCCGCCAGATCCTTCATGAAACCAAACCTCTCCAGCGGATCATCTTCGGATGAGCTTCCACATCAGGCGAATCCCAGATGGACTTCTCTAGCAATCAGATTCCTACCAGGCTTTACCAATGAAAAGCCTCCATCTGAGCTTCTACAGCAGATGACTCCCACCTGTAGTATCAGCACCTAAGGTATCCGACAATAGTAGACTCGTTAGCAGCCTCAGAGACATCCGAGCTTCTCCCAGATCGACGGGATAGAGAGCCATCCCGCTCCATCAGATATTCCAGCCGAGATTTAATCGACAGATCCGAACTCTCTGGCAAGTCACGATAATGGCCACTACCCTGCTTCACTCTCTGCAATGGATTCCATGTGGCTCTACTACTCTCTGGCAAGTTGCGACAATGAACACCACTCTACTCTCCATAACAAACTCCACGTGGCTCTGAACGACCCCTGACGCCACTACTCTCCGTAACAAACTCTGGGAGGCTCTGAACAGCCCACTACCAGGCAGTTACAGACATCGCTGTCAATTAGTTACACACTCCGTCTATAAAAAGGTACCCCTAGATACGTTCTTCTCTAAGCTCAAAAACTCTATCTCAAAATTCTGCTAAAATTTCCACTCGAGCACTCCATTTCTGTTGAAGCAGAGTACTGACTTGAGCGTCGGAGGATCTTGTCGGAGCACCCCCAACTCTGGTTTAGACTTCTTTGTAGGTCCCGGTGGCAGCTGCGGTCATCCTGACTCCAGCTTCTCCGGCTTCGGTGGAATTCTGCACCAACAAGGAGGATGGAAAATCATACCTGATCTACAAGGTGGAGGTGGTATCACATCTACTGGCTTATTACTGGGTTCAGGTTCTTGGACTCGATGCTCTTCAAAGACTTTCTCTTCGAGCTCAATCTTCCTCCCACTGCTCCATCTTTGATAAACTCTTTTTTCAAGAATACAGCATGATGACTCACAATTATATTGTGATCCTCAGAAAGATAAAAGTAGCATCCTATAGTTTTCTTAGAATATCCTATGAAACGAGTCCTAAAAGATCTAGCCTCTAACTTGTCTACTTGCTATTGCTTGATATGGATCGGACATCCTCAAACCTTGAGATACCTAAGAGTTGGCTTCTTACTATGCCATAACTCATATAATGTGATAGAAATAGATTTAGAAGTCCAATTCAAAAGATGAATCATAAAGGGCAATGCATATCCCCAAAGAAAGATAGGAGGATTTGTGAAGCTCATCATGGATCGAAACATATCTAATAAGATCCGATTCCTCCTTTCGGATACCCTATTGAGCTAAGGTATCTACTGTAAGACTATGCCATTATCCTTAAGATAAGTCTAAAATTTTTCACTAAGATATTTTCCTTCTCGATCTGATCGAAGAACCTTTATGGGTTTTTCGATCTATTTTTCTACTTTATATCTAAACTCTATAAATTTTTCAAAGACTTCAGACTTTTGGTGCATCAGATACATAAACCTATACCATGAATAATCATTGATAAAAATTATAAAGTAGACATAGCCGCCCCTAGTTTGTACATCAAATGGACCACATATGTCAGTATGTACCAAAGCTAATATCTCATTGGCCCTTTCCCTTTGTCCCACAAAAGATAGCTTGGCTATTTTTTCTTGAAGTTATGATTCACAAATTGAATAAGACTCGAAAGTCAATGGTTTGAGATGACCATCTTTCTCCAATTTGTTGAGTCTGTTCTCTCCAATATAGCCTAACCTAAGATACCGCAGATCCTTTTGGCTAATTCTATCTTTAGATCTCTTAGACTCTATGGCATTCACTATTTACTTGTTAATATTTACACTCGTATTTGTATGTAAATGGTAAAGATTGTCAATCAAGAAAGCATGCATTACAAGTTTATTTTTGAAATAAATTGAACACATATTTTTATTGAAATAAAAATTAAAATTATCCTGTACCAACATAGAGATAAAAATCAAGTTTCTAGTGGCTACAGGTACATAACAATAGTCTTTTAAAAATAACTAAGTCCTGATGGTAGTTGCAGAGGGTAGGTTTCGATGGCTACAGCAGCAACCCGTGCTCCACTGCTGACTTGGAGAGTAATCTCATCTTCTCTCAGTCCCCTTACTTCTTCAATAGCCTATATAGAAGCGTACAAATGAGCACTTGAACCAGAATTAAGAACCCAACTAGAAGAAGAGAAAAATATTAAGTTAGTTTTAATAATGAGCAATTCAGACATACCTTCAGAAGGTCCATCCTTCTTCTTACTCTTGATAATCTCTAGGTAGGTTGGACAGTTTCTTTTCTGGTGGCCTTCGACGTTGCAATAGAAACACTTTCCTTTATCATCGGCCTTCTCTGGAACTTGCTTCTTGGGCTTGGCCTCATTCTTTTGTTTCTTCGTAGGCTTTTTCTTTTTCTTAAAAGAAGATTTTTTTTGGAGAAAGCCTGCTCCACAGTCAGAACTATACTCTTGAATTCTTTAAGGTGCCCTCTGCTATTACCAGCATATTCAATAACTCAGACAAAGTGCTATCTATTTTATCTACATGGTAGTTTATGATGAACTACCTATATGATTCAAGAAGAGACTGGAGGATTAGATCCATCTGTAGTCCCTTATCCATGTTCATTCCGAGCTTCTGAAGCTCCTCAATATCTTTGATTTATAGACTGTTTATCATGCATCTTCACTCTGAAAAGTCTCTGAGAGATCTCAAAGCGAGCTATGTGACTCTGCTCACCATATAACTTTTACAGGTAAGTCAGCATCTCTCTGACAATCCTCATGTCTTCATGCTGTCGTTGAAGATCATTGGACATAGATGCTAATATGTAGTACTTTGCCTTATTATCTTCATCCATCTATTTTTCAAGTGCGGCTTGTTGATCAGGGATGGACGAGCAGGTAACACAGGCACTTTCTGATCTAGGATATGGGTAAGCTTTTTGGAGCTGAGAATGATTCTCAAATTCTGAAGTCAATCTTTGTAGTTAGTGCCGGTCAATCTATTTGTATCAAGGATATGGGCTAAAAGATTTGAACTCAACATGGTTATCTATAGAGAGAACAATTTTTAGTTAGATGTTCATACTCATAAAATTATTTTTCTAAGGACTTTAAAAATAAATAAAGGCTCCCATTATTTTTTCGAATCTTCCACACTCTTCGGGTGGAAAAAAGAAATCTATACATGATCTGCTTCAAATGGGTATTGTGGTCCTATTAATTTATACACACTTCACTTAATAGTTATTGGTAAGTACAGACCAATGAGTGGATAACACTTTATCCATTGCTTCACTAAACAAGATGTAGTGGGCTTGGTCTCTAAGTCCTATGGTCTCACCTAATAGTTATTAGCATATTTCTTAGTTAAATTAGACCTATTGTTTACCAGTAGACGTAAAGCCGTCATTGAAACCCTCATTTAATAGTTATTGGGTCCAACCCCATCTCTACCTCAGAACATCAAATATCAATAAAGTGGTTGTATCTTCTCGATACAATCGAATCATTATAATCAGTCGAGAATGATCAATGCTAGGAAGGCACCCGCATTTTTACAATGATGGAAGACCTCTAGACTTAATATTTAGTAAGAAGATTTAAGTTTAGATCTCTTCTAAATTAGCAGATCTGACATCCGACTGATTAAATTTAGATCAACACATCAACATGTCTAGCTATCCTAGTTGGCATGGGTAAACTTGAGTCAACAAATAACCTAACATGAAATTGAATCTCCCAAAATGGCCAGATAAGTTAAGATGCGTGGAAGTCCCCCCGCTGCTTTTCTTAGACATCAATCAAAATTAGTCAAGTTAGACAATGGAACCACTTAAATAACCACATCTAAATACCTGCCTTAGACACCAAATTGATCGATTAGAATTGATTAGGTTAACCTATTGAAATGGGCCCAAATCACTGAGCCAAATTCAATCTTGAGTCAATCAACTCATATCAAAATATGAATCAATGCGATCAACTATAACTAAACTTGACTTTAAGCCTCTTTGATCTAATCTTAATTAACTATTGATTCAGTTTAATCAACAGCTCAAAATAAAAAATAGACTCTAGTCTGATCTAATCAAGTTGACCCTAATTATAGTTTGATCACTAGATCTAATTTGTTCAACCCATACCCACATATAACAATATAATTTTAGATCTAAAAATAATTTTTAGATTATATTTTATTTTATACATTAGTAGCTTATGATTTTGAAACTATTTTAGATCTAAATCTAATATCATATATCATATATATGTAGTTTTAGATCTAAATTAAACATGCATCACATATATATTAAATTTCATATCTAAAACTAAAATTATACATATCAAATTCATATAAAATTAGATTTAAAATAATAATTAAAATATTTTGAAATATCTTTTAAAAAATCGGTTCACATCAAATTAGGACATCTTTTCAATGAAGGGGGTAAACTCTATACCAGGATAACCTTTATACCAATTTGATATAAATATTTAATCATTTTAATTTTAGATCTAAACTTAAAATTAAACATATCATATATACTAATTTATAAATTTAAAAAATTAATTTAATTATTTTAAAAATAATTTTTAAAATCAATCAATCTTGTATTAAGATAATTTTTACAATATAAGGGATAAATCCTATACCAGGACAATCTTATATCGACACAAGATTAATTTTAAATCACTAAAACTTTTAGATCTTAGAGAAAAACTAGATTATATATATTTTAATAATCTGTGGCTCTGATATCGCTGTTAGAAAATCGGGTAGGCAGCATGTGTAGACTCTAAAATTTCTTTTAAAGCAGTGGAAAATAAATGGATTAAATTTTTTAATCCCACATGCATAAGATCAAATATAATCCTATCCAAGCTCAGGAGAAAAACACATTGATAATCTAAAATTTAAAAAACCAAGTATGAGACTGAATCTCGATATCTTAGTGTGGGTAGATATTCACCACTATTAGTGATCACGGATCGTAGATACTCGAGCCGCACACATGTTAGGTCTCTACGAATATCCATCGAGATCAATCTTGAACTGATCTACTCATTGTAGATTCTTCTTCTCCAAGTAGAATTTAGCCTTAGAACTTAGATCAACCCTTTGATCTAGACTGCGGGATCAACTCTTTGATATGCAGTCTTTTTCTACTTCTCTTCGTTCTTCGCTCTTGAAGGAAAAACACCTCAGCCTTTTGGTGTGTGGAAAGTGGGATGCCCAACCCTTGAGTATGGAAAGGGAAGGAGGAGGGAGAGAGGAGGTGTGGAGAAGGGAGAGGGGGACTATTTGTTTCACAAAATTCTTCTTATTAGAAATCTCAGAGACCTTCTCTTAAATAGACTCTATCTTGATGCAAAAGAGGAATCCAATTACCTTAAAAAGGTACATTCCTATCTCATAAAAATACTCTATCTTTTTAATCTATTTTTTTCTAATAAAACTAGATATAATTGGTATATTATCACCCTTTTTAGGCATGTACATGGGATGCCCCAATCTGATTGGGCGCCTAATGTTATGTAAAGCAGGTAGATAGAGCGCCAACACTTGGCACCTCTTAAGGTTTTTTGGTCCATGAGAGGTGGCATGGCCCCTCTCTCTCTCCTCCATACAATGCCACATAAGGGGGTGGGCCCCTCATGTAATATCCTGAGATCTGGTGCCCCAATTCCTGTCAAAATTGAAGGAAGGCACCACCCATTCTTCCCTTTTATTCCACACACCACTTAGAGATAATTAGGAGATAATGTAGAGATAATGTTAGGATAATTATGCCAACTCATTGATATAATCCAATCCTCTTGGGCTTACAATTAAGAATCGAATTAAAATTTAAATGGTTTTAGGTTAAGTTCAAGACTATTGATTTGATCAAATCAAAGTCTTAAAAGAATTAGGTTTAACTATGTGCTAGCATGGTTGTCATAAATCTAATAGATTTCAATAAATCCTAACCCAATTAGAACTTCATAAATTCAACTGTAAATTTAAGATTAAATCCCTTAATATGTAACACTATAGGTTCCATTCTATCTGTAGTGAGATATATTATGATCTCTATCACAATATCATCGAAACTCTTTTTGATGGATGGAATATTTTTAATTCTACCCTCCGAGGATCATTGATCATCAAAATGACATCTGATGAGTCTCACAATCTATCAGTGATGCCTCACAATATGTAGTGGCAATCCAATAAAATAAAAGTCTGAATCCTTAGATGCAGTTATCGTACGATTCAATCCTTCTATTTGAGTTCCGACTTGATGAGATTATGAAGAACTCATCAGACCCCATTGTTAGTCATGTGCTAGATTGGCTTTACTCGAGTTCATTTGTGAATTCTATAAAAATTCTTTTCCAATATTCACACTTTCTTTGGCTAAAGATTTTTTGAACTCAATCTCGTAAATCGCATAGAACTTCTTCTTTTCTACCAAGATCGATAAATTTTATCTAGATGCATCTTACTCCAAACAGTGAATCTGAATCTACTGAAGCAAAATACACACAAGGATCTGAATGGCTAGAGACCAAAGAACATATAGTCAAACTTAGTAGCCTCACTGCGAATGGCCAATGAAGCCATAGGTCAAAGGATCACTCACACTGCTATAGCATCGAGAAGATCACTGATGAGTAAATAGATATTTATGTAGTTCTCATATTGGTCACGCTCAGTATAAATTATTCTCTAAAACCACCCACATCTTCATCCTAGTGTCTCTGCATTGCAGAGCCGAGACTCATCTATCCATAAGGGAGATGAACTATGCACCAATTCTAAATGGATTTATCACGATCCTTCGTGACATCTTTGATCGGGAGTATTTAAAAATTGCCACTAATTAATGTATGTCTCAAATTTTTAACACTTTAAGAATATGCAAAAATCATCTTTGTTAATTTTTAGGACAAATCATAGACGCATAAACATGATTGGCATAAAAAAGCCCTTTATTGATAATAAAAAGATTACACGTATAGGATTAAGTCTTGAAATTACATAATGTGTCAGCCAACAATTAGATTCTAGGACATAAATTTAACAGTGACCCTTTGAACCTTCCAAAATGGGAGGATGGCGCCATCTCTTCTTTCCATCAACTCTCCGCTTCAAAAGAAAATATTAAGAAGATAAAGAGTATATTAAATTGCTAACTCATTGACATGATCTAATCCTCTTGGGCTCACAATTAGGTACCCAGTTGAACCCAAATATATTTTGGTTAGGTTCAATGCAATGAACTTGATCCAACCGAAGTTCTAAGAAGAATTGGTTTAATCATGTATTAGTATAATTCTCTTAAACCCAATACTCAATAAGATTTTAATAAATTCCAATCCAATTAGAATTCATAAGTCCAATTGGTTAGTTCAAGATTAAATTCCTAATGTGTGACCTCAAAAGTTTCATTCTATCTGGTAGTGAGATATATTATGATCTCCATCATAGTATCATCGAAACTTCTTTCGATGGGTTGAAACTATTCAACTCTACCTTCGAGGATTATTAATCATCAAAATGATGTCTAATAAGTCTGACAATCCACCAGTGACACCTCATAGTATGTAGTGAAATCTAGTGGAATAAAATTATAAACTCCTAGGTGTAGTTATCGTATGATTTAGTCTTTTTATCATGAGTTCTGACTTAATGGAGATCATGAAGAACTCGTCAGACTCCATCATTAGTCATATGCAAGTTTGGCTCGACTCAATTTCATTTGTAATCATGTGAAAATTCTTTTTCAATATTCACACTTGCTTTGATCAAAGACTTTCTGAACTCAGTCTCATGAATCCATAGAACTTCTCCTTTTCTTTTAAGATCGATAGATTCCATCTAGGTGCATCCTACTCCAAACAGTAAATTTGAACCTACTATAGCCAACATACATAGTAAAGATCCGAATGGCTAAGAACCAAGAGAACATCAATCAAACTTATGAGGCTTACTGTGAATAGCCGATGACACCACAAATCAAAGGACCACTTACACTACTACAGTATCGAGATGATCATTGATGAGTGAGTAGATATCTAAGTGATTTTTATATTAGTCACATTCAATGCAAGTTATTCTCTAATAATCACCTGCACCCTCACCTCAGTGTCCCTATACTGTAGATCTGAGACTCATCTGCCCACAAAGAGGTGAACCATGCATCGATCTCGAATGGATTAATCACTGATCTTCATGATGATTATTTAATCAGAAGTATTTAAAATTAACCACTAATTAATGTATGTCTCACATTCTTAATACTTTGAGAATGTACAAGAATCATCTTTGTTAATTTCTAGGATAAATTATAGACACATAAACATGATTGATATGAAAAGCTCTTTATTGATAATAAAAATATTACAAGTACAAGATTAAGCTTTGAAATTATAAAATATATCAACCAACAAGTAGCTTCTAGGGTACAAATCTAACATTTATCAAATCATGATTAGACTAGAATATAGATGATTCAATGGAGATCAATGATGATTAAATCTATTAGTGCTTGATGAAAGTCAAAGTGGAAGTTGGTACATCAACTGACAATCAAGGATCAATTTGATCATCTAATCAGAGCCTTAAAATATAATGATTTGAAAAAGATGAATAAGGACCAGATTTTGTGATGCTAGATAAAGGCTAGGATAGTGTGGCATATTGTCCAACTGATAGTGTGGTTTAAAACTCTTTACTAAAATTAATTCAAATTCAAAGCAACTAGTTGAGTTGACTAGTTTTATAAATCATATAGAGAGAGAATATCAGAGAAAAGAAAAATTGATAAAATAGAAGATGGACAGTCAGGCAATACTGTCTGATAATCTAATCAAGATGATTTTAAAAAATAATGGTTGAAAGATAGTTCAATAAAAATTACATATAATCGAATCTAATGGTATCCAGATTTGATTAAGATAGATGCGACATGATGCTTGATGACCATGGATCAGGACTCTCTTTATTAAAATCAAATCAAAATTATTGAAATAAAGTCCTTCACTAGATTGATCTTAGAGAGAGATAACCTCATAGACAAAGATAATTTTAGAGAGAAGAAATCTATAGGGAGAGAAAATAAAACTTTCTAAAAAGAATATAATTATAGAGAAAAGAGAGAGGAAAGAGGGAAGAGAGAGGAAGTCTTTTTTTTCTTTTTCTTCTTTTCTTTTTTTCTCTTTCTTTTTTTTCCTCCTGATGTTTTGGGGCGAAATAGGAGATCTCTTCACCTTCTATTCCTAAAATAGGGGACTCAAGTTCCCCACTTCTTCTCTGGATAGAAGACCTCCAACTGACCAACAACATTCGTGGTGGAAGAGTAGGCCACGATGGCGACCACGACCTAAGTTCGATGACCGACATGGCCAACGACATCAAAAATTCAAGAATGAACATGGAGAAATAAGGAAACCAAATATCAGACTTTTCTAAAAATTTTCAGCAATAAGTTGGCAAAAATCCATGCTTTAGATACCCAAAAGATTGGGAAAAAGATGATTGGACAGATTTACCTGATCTTCGATAGGATTTGATCTGATTTTCGATGGCCAAATCAAGATTAAACCACTGGCAATTAAATGGAAAAGAAGGGGAAAAGGGTAGCGAACTATAGTGATTTTTTGGTGAGAAGCCTTTAAATAGATCTCTTTTAAGAGAATTTGAGATCAATTTTAACTCGGAGTTCTAAGTGGTTTTGGGTCTTCCAATCAAAAGAGAATTCTTCCAAGAGTTCTCTATGTATTTTCTTGCTTCCCACTATAATTCGAGTTTTCCAGCACGTGCAGCACACATGCTAGCTTTAGAAATCCCATTTTTTTAAATTATGGGCCTACTTTAAAGATTGTGCATATCAAATTTGGGATCTTTTTTGGGTTGGGGTATTATAAGATGGATCTACTAAACTAATGCATAACATTCATTAGCAGGATCCACTGAACTAATGCAAAACCCCCATTGATAGGTTCTACTAAATATAGTTAGACTGACAGCTCAAATCCAATATGTACTAAAATATTTTTATAAGATAACATATATATTATAATTTAGTCAACATATAGATATTCTATCACAAATCAATAAATCATAATATTCCAAAAATTTTGAATCTATAGATTTCTCCATTCAATATAGTTTTATAAATCACATATAAATCAAAGACTGATTACTGACTTTCAAAATAAAATTATTTAAATAAAATATCTTTAAAAAATGATTCATTACTTATCTTTGCAGAAATAATGAATGAAAATATTGAAACAATCTTGAGCTGATCCTTTGGAATTTATCATTCATTACACACACACACCTATATATATAATATGTATATATAAATTTAACCATGAATATTTAAAATATCCTAAGTTCCAATATCTTCACAAACTGGTGAAGCAGTAGTGTCCAATATCCTAATTAGTCTAGTTTATTTGATCATGATTAGATTAGGATATAGATAGTTCAATAAAGATCGAGAGTGTTCAAACCAATAATATTTGATAAGGGCCAAATTGGAGGCACATATTGTTGAGAAATGTATCCTAAAGTCAATCGTCAGCCTGTTGACAGTTATACTATTTGATGTAATTATATATAAATTAATTAATAAAATATTTATTTAATAATTTTCATCATAAGTTTGTACATCTTCTATATCGAACTTCTATGTTATGATGAAAGTCCTTAGGACTATTTTAAATCAATAAAGGATGATTTATCGTTTAGTTCTTAAATGAGTTCGCAATCAAATGATATGCTATTACTAGGATAATAGACATATCAAGTGTAGATCGTTGTGTGCCATATAGGTTGGTTGTCTCTTAACAAAGGAGCATGGAGATGCTGGTATGGCATGCAGATGAAATATAGGAGTATATTTCACTGAACGTAACCAACTCCAGAGTACTATGCTATCAAGAGTCACTCTGAAAGGATATGGGTATAAATATCTCTCTGACCTGAGATCACCATGGTAACTTGTAAGCAACTCACTGTGCTTTGGTGCCGGACTATTGAATTTTTAATTCAGGATCGAAAGGTTTCTAGATACAGTTAAGTACTTGTGAAGTCGGTGCATGAGTCAAGATAGGATTGACCACTCTAAGAGATTGGAGAAAATACTTTATATTTCAATTTAGTAAGACTTTGGCCAGAGCAATCCTTGTGAGGAGTCAAAGGATTTATCAGGTTGAGACACATAATGGATGTACTATTAAGAGTTGACAGTTTAAACTTTAAGTCATCCTAGCATCAAAGGTTAAAGAAATGAATTATACTGTAACTATATCCATATAGATTCTTGACTATTGCTTTGCATATATTCGATCTATCCGAACACCAGGTACCATTGCTAGATGGTTACTCCGATTAGTACAGAAATCAATTTCTGTGCTATCGACTAAGATTCGAACCTATGGGGTCACACATATTAAAATTTCTCTCTAATCACATAGCTAATTTGAAGAGTCCCAATAGATGGAGACTCTAGTGAAGAGTCCCAATGGATGGGGACTTTGCTGAAGAGTCCCACTGGATGGGGACACTAGAGAAGAGTCTCAATGGACTTCGACTCTATCATTAATAGAGGATTAATTAGTAATTAGATCACTAATTAACTTAATTTGATTGAGCATTAGAGTTTAGATTAAGTCTGATTGAATTGGATTCAATCAGATCAGGTCTGAAGATGACCTAATCACTAAGAGAGAAATAATCCTGATTTGATCGGGTCTATGGCTCAATTAATTTATTGATTTGATTAAATTTAACTAATTTATAGGAGCCTAATTAGATTAGATTCACCATATTTTATTTGGGTCTAATTAGATTAGGTTTGAAAGAAATCCAATTAGTTAAACCTTAGAGTCCCAAATGAATAGGACTCTCTTCTTTGCGCCACCTAAATTGTCTCATGCTTTTTCTCACCATACAAAATTAGTTTGTATGTAAAAAACTAGAAAATAACCCTTCTTTTGTTGCCCATTAAGGATAGAAATTGATTTATTTTAATTTTAATTTAAATTAATTTAAATTTTAATTTAAAATCTTATCCATATCCTTCCATACATCGGCAGCTTCTGAAGGTGCCCATTGTGTACGAGAAAAAAAAATATTTCCAAAAAGAGAGAGCATGCAATATGGAATATCTATTTCTTTTTCCACTCAATAAGTTTGGGATGAGCAACTGCAAACCAACTCCCACACCAATGGGGCATCCAGAAAGAGATTAGGGAAGGATTGCAGCTAGCAAAGGAAGGGATGAACTACTTTCCTACCGGGACTCCTTCTGGTGCTATAATATGCCTGATGGTAGAATAAATGCTATTGGGAATAGAATAGGAAGGAATGAATGAAGCCAATTTCCCTAGTATAAGGGTCTTAGTTGGAGATGGGATTGCACGTGTTTATGGATTGAACGAGATTCAAGCTAGAGAAATGATGGAATTTGCCAATAGTGTGAAAGGAATAGCCTTGAATCTCTCATGCCCAATTTTCTCTGGTAAGTCTCTATTTAAGTTAGATAAGGATGAGAAAAATTGGGAGTTAAATTAAAATTCAAAATGATTTGAATTGCAACAAACTCCAGCCCTTATCCTGTCTTATCTGGTTTGTGCGATAATCAAAAAAAGATCATAATTTTGTGTGCCAAACTAAGAGAGCTTTTCATTGTGAGATACCAGAGAGAAAGAGGGGCCAAAATCTTTCTTTGGGATATGAGGTTTGGGTGAGTTTCCTTCTGCCTTGGTGTGAACAAAAAAGGAGACCAATCTCCTCTCGGGTGAGCAACCTAGAACTGTTCTAGGATTTTTGGGTGAGAAAAAAATCAAAGAGAAGAGAGTCTTCATCTAATTTTTTTCACCATCCAACATCCTCTTCTAATTAAATATCAAAAAGATCCAAGTAATCAAAGAAGAAGATCAAGTCAGATCTATCATCAGAAGCCGACTGCGTGAGCTAGCACTCTCGCAGATGGCTGATCGGTCAAAGGATTTCATATGGACCATCCATAGAGGTCAGATGCTTGTGCATCTGCGAGCGACCAGAGAGAATTTTTAGATCTATAGTTTTGATCATGGAGTTCGACTATCCACACTCAGGTATTGGGTTTGGAACCCTAGAAGTGGTAGATTAGATTATTACTAAATGCTATTTTTGGTTCACATGCTTGTCATTTTCGATTCAAATTTTTATGCATATAAATTCATATCATCGATCCATTTGTAGGAGTTTTAAGATCAAATCTTATGCATATATTTATAGATTAAAAAGTTTAACCGAATGTTCTTCTACTAAAAAATTTTTGAAATATATGTATGAAACCCCTGCGCATTCCAACAGTGGTATCAGAGCCACAGTTCGATATGATATGATATTATATGTATTTAGATCTATAATTTAGTTTAGATTAGATCTGATATATAATATTTAGATCTAAAATAAATTATAGATTTGATCACACAAATTGATATAAGGTTGTCCTGCTGTAAGGTTTATCCCTTACAGTGCAAAGGTTGTCTTAGTTTGTGTTGATCTTTATAAAATCTGATTTTAATTTGAAGCATGTGAAATTTATTGAAAGAAAGCATGATGGATAATGTGCATGTAATTTTAAAATTTTACAGTAAAATATATATAGATTAAATAATTTAATCTATAATGCATGCATAGATCAAATCTAAATCACCATACAGGATCTATGACATAGATTAATATGCATGTATACACATCTGAAATCTAAAATTTAGCAAGTACAGAATATATCTAATTTATATTTAGATCATATCTAAATATTAATTGAATTCAAAACTTCATATCTGAGCATGGGTAGCAGATCACTGCATCCAAAATTCATGGTAGATGATTCTTCATGATGCTTGACAACCGCACATACGTCCGGCCTCTACAGGTATCCACACAAAGCCCTTGTGCTGATCGATCTTTTCGAGAGTGCTAGCTCGCAAGGATACCATCCTTTGGATGATCTAAGAGGAACATAATAAAATTAAAGAATAAGGAGATCCTATCCTTTTTCTTTTTGAATCCATGCATCTGATCTCTACAATGGAGATCAAGAGAAGAACTCTTTCTTCTCAATTTCGATGCATAAGAGAGAACCTTTCTCTCTTCCTTTCATGTCCTTAAGAAGAACTTTTCTTCCTTGATTTTTTATGATAAAAATTAGATCTAATCTGATTTCTCATATAAAAAATCATATAGAATCTTAAGTTTTAAAAAAATCCAAAAGAAGGATCCAAGAGAAGAACCATTCTTCTCTCTTCTTCTCCCTTTTCTTCCTTGATCTAGAACCCTAGGAAGCCCAAATATCCAACCAAATTTTTTGATATTTTTTCTCTAAATCCTTGTATTAAAAATTAGATCTGATCTAATTTTTATTTTTAAAAAAATAAAAAAAATCTGAAAGAAGAATTTCTTCTTCTTCAAGGCTGCGCACAAGAAAGAAGATCTACCTTCTTCGTTGATCTAGAACTCCAAGAAGCTCCAGACGTCCTACCAGATTTTTTTGATATTTTTTCTCCAAATTCTTATGTTAAAAATTAGATCTAATCTAATTTTTATTTTAAAAAAATTTAAAAAAAATCTGAAAGAAGAACTCTTTCTTCTTCAAGGTTGCGCACAAGAAAGAAGACCCATCTTCTTCCTTGATCTTTCTCTCCTTGGGAAGAACTTTTCTTCTCTAATTTTTTATTGTATAACCAGTAGAGGAGCCTCTTTTTGATGCCCAAAAATCAGCAAGGAAAAGCTCTAAAACTCTTTTCCAAAGAGAGGGAGAGATGAGGGACTCCGCACATGAGATTATGGGGCATCCAAGAGTATAACCAGCAGAGGAGCCTCTTTTTGATGCCCAAAAATCAGCAAAGAAAAGCTCTAAAACTCTCTTCCAAAGAGAGGGAGAGATGAGGGACTCCACACATGAGATTGTGGGGTGTCCAACTCTTGGATGCCCCTTCTTCCTTGATCTTTTTGGGTGACAAGAAAGAGGAGAAAAGGGATGCCTATTTTCCACGAAGAAAGAAAAGGGGGCACGGCTCATATGGGGCATTGGAAATTTTCTCAATGTGAAGAGAGATGGGGCATGGGGGATTATATATGACATGGGGTGATTTAGTTGGTTAAGTCCTATTCCAAATAGGATTCAGGATCTTGATCAAATTCTAACTAATTTATTGACCCAATCCTAACTAACTTAGGAATTAATTATAACAAACTAACTAATTAGGTCTAGCCCAATTATAAAACACATTAGGCTCCAACTTAATTTGTAATTAGTTAGATTAAAACTCCATTGATCTAGAGAATAATTCTTGATTGAGATCAGGAAAGCTATTTGATAATAAGACTTGATCCAATCAAGCATATTATCTTGATTGGATGCATCCTTATTGAATAATAAGGCTTGTTTCAATTGATCTCAGGGATGCATGAATATGATTCAATTATTTTATTTAGGCTTTAAATTGATTGGATGCAGTTCTATTGAATAATAGGGCTTATTCCAATTGATCTCAAGGATACATGTATATGAAATTATTTTTATATAGACTTGAATTGGATCTAACCCATTGGATAATAGGCTTTGATTTGATCAAATGTCATAATTCAAAACCAATCTAATTGAATCCAATTCAATTAGATCTAATCCAATCCCCATTGCTCAATGAAATTGAGCCAATTAATAATTATATTATCAATTAATTATTCTTCTAATTTACTAACCATTAGTAAATATTTATTGCAATCTTTACATAGAATTAATCATCAATCAAATTGATAATTAAACCCTCCAACGATTCATAATCATCGATCAGCCATTTGATCAGACAGGTACTTCTATGTGTGTAACTCAATATGTTCGAACCTAAATCGATAGCACAAGAATAATTTCTGTATTAATCAATGTAACCATCTAGAAATGAGACTCGACATCCAGATAGGTCGAATGTATGTCCAACAACATTCTAGAACCCATGTGGATATAGTTACCATATAATTTATCCCTTTAACACTTGATGCTCAAAGACAGCTTTGGGTTAAACTATCAACCTAAGAAAAATGGTCCACATTGTGTCTCAATCTCAAAAATCTTATGACTCCTCACTAAGACTACTTTGGTCAAAATTTTATTGAATTGAAACACAATGATGCACCATCTCCAATTTTACTTGGAGCGGTCAATCCCATCTTGACTCACACTCTGACTTTACAAGTACTTGACTGTACTCAGAAATCTTTCATCATCGAATTAGAAATTTAAATAGTCTGATACCAAAGCACAGTGAGTTGCTTGCAAGTCACTAAGACAACCTCAGATCTGAGGGACACGTATACCCATATCCCATTAGAGTAGCCATTGACAACAGAGTACTCTGAAAGTGGCTATGCTCAGTGAAATGTACTCCTACATATCACCCGTATGCCATATTCGTGTCACCACATGTCTTGGTTAAGAGGACAACCAACTAATATGGCATATAACAACCTACACTCGATACAATTATTGTCTTTGTAACAATTGTATCATTTGATCGTGAGCAGGATTTAAGAACCACATGATAAATCCTCCTTTATCATTTTGGTAGTAGTTCTAAGGACTTCATCATAACATATGAGTTCTATTTCGGAAGATGTATTTCTTATGATGAATCTGTCAGATAATATTTATCATTTTATAATTTATATACTTATATAGAACACAATCATCTACAATCTAGATGATTAGCTTTAGGATATATTTTTCAACAACTTTCACTTGGACTAAAGCTAATTAGATTGGTATCAAATACTCATCTTTCATTTTAAATCATTGAACTCTTTAGATTTGATTGCTCAAGTCAATGGGTCGGTCAAGTTCTCCTTTCGATCGATCTTTCTAAGGTCGGCTTTGTTTCGATCTTAGCAAAAAAATTGATTGCAATGCAGAAAGTGTTTGGTTCACTGATGGAGCATCAATTCTTTAGCTTGAGCTATGACTTCAGTACTGCTGTCAATACAGCAAAATTGGACCATCAATGGAGGGTGCCTCTCCAAGCTCGCTAATAAACTTTCATAACTAAACAACTTCTTTACCAACATCAAATGCCGCAAAGAACTTCGTATCGCAAATAAAATTTGCTACTGACTATTGCATGGAACCTTTCCAGCATGTCGCTCTCTTTTTAGGATAAAAATATAATCTGACACAACTTTATCATTTCGATCTGACTACAAATTAGAATCAATATTCTATAGATTTTAAGTCAGACTCTCCATAAACGAGTCATTGGTCCTTAGTATTTCATAAATACTTAAGGATGGTTCTCAAAACCTTCCAAACTTTTATAGAGAGCAGAGATGACAACTAAGCTTTTACTCTCTATAATGTAGAGATGTCATTCTCGATTAAGAGAATTTTATCTCAAATAACATAAAAAATAATTTTACAGAACTAATAATATATTTGTACATACAAGATTCTGTTTTGTTCACAATGAAACTATACGTTCAAAATGTATATTCCAACTTCAAGAAGTTTGATTCAATCTGAATGGATTTGAGAATTGCCACAAGAAAAACTTCTCATCATAGTCAACACTATAACTTTGATAAAATTCTTTGGCAATTAGACAGAATTAATAGGTCTACACCTTTCTGTCTATGCCTCTTATCCATCTAAAATCCACTCACACCTTATGGGTCTTACCCCTTCAGGTGAATTAACAAATGTCCATACATCATTGATTTTCATGGACTTCATTTTAGATTTAATGGCTCCAAGCCACTTCTCAAAGTTAGATCCCTATATTGCATCCGTATGAAAGATCAAATCTCTATCTCCAACCTAGAAATCAAAGTATTTATTCGACTGATACGGAACTCTACCATATCTACTCAAGGATGCCTTTACATCAGGCTTCGGATATGACCTAATCAACTTTAGTTCTATTGGTTTGTGTCAGAGTTGGTTCTTCTACCTATCAAGCTTCACCAAAATTACTCTTAACGGCATTAGTTTCTTCACCAAGGAACTTTTTCAAAAAGAATGCCTTAAGATTCATGAACATCTCATGTCCATCAGGAAGGTAGAAAAAATATTCTTAAAATAATATTATCAGACTAAGATCCAAGCTAGTCGGTTAGTGAATATTTCACATAAGTTCAACACCCCAAACCTAAGATAAGAGAGTATCAAATTATCCAAGTCCAAATCACATATGGAGTTTTGGTGATCAATTTGCTCAAAACGTTCTCGAGCACATATCAAGTAGTCTCTAAAATATAACCTCAGACAGACCAGCAAACCCCACAGTGGACCGAACCATGCCTAACAAGGTTTAATTCTCCTTTTTAGACATCTTTTTAAATAGTGATATCCCAGGAGAGGTCTATTAAGAGAGAATCTAATTTTTTTCAAGACATGTCAAAATTTACTATAAAAATATTCACTTCATCAGTCAAATTGATGAATTCTAATATTCTTTGCAGTTCATTTTTTTACCTCATTATAGAATTATTTAAATATTTTAATCGACTTAGATTTATGCTTCATAAGTAAGATGCACCCATGTCAAGATAGGTCGTCAGAGATTTAATGAAGTAGTAAAGTCCTCTTCCTGCACTTATGTTCATTAGTGTAAATACATCAATATGTATCAAACTCGAAACATCACTAGCTCATTCATCCTTTTCAATAAAAGATGACTAAATCAACTATGCCAAAGCAGGCTTTAATGACATTATCTAATCTAGGGTGCTAGTCAGACGTGTACATTACACTAACAGGCTATAGTACTAAGTTTATGTCATTTTTAATTATCCACTCATTATTGTAGTATCATTCACAATGATATTACAATAATCATACTTATTGACACTATCAATAAGATTGGACGATAGTGACAATCACTTAAAATAATATCTTTAGGATTGAAAATACGTTTGATGATTCCTAATGTTAAGACTGAAACAAACTTCCATGTCTTACATTTAGGAGTCTCTTGCCATTTTCAAACCTTATACTATTCTAAAGTCTTTTGTAACTATTTCCAAACATGACTTATACTATCGGTATCCTATACCCCAATAGTAAGATTACCAATAGAAAAATTTTAAAGAATTATCATATAACTATCTTGACCAGCAACCATTTGCTGATTTCTCTTTTAAGCCTATTTGGGTCAGCCTAAGATTTTTTGATCAATTTGCTAAAAGAGACTATATTCAACTTCTGATACTGTCTATCGAAGTTAGGTCTGATAATATTTTCATTGTCTAGTAGTGAAGAGAGTGACTATTTTTCAGTCATTTCTGAAAAGAGAATAATTGACCTATTAGTATATGAATTATTTTAAGCTTAAAGACTTGGACTTTAGTCTAAAGGTTCTCTCATTATTTTATATGAATTGATAGCCTCTACCTCTAATTTGAAGAATTACTTTAATTCTTTAGCGGGTGCTAGAATCTACACAGACTGCATTCAGGCCCGAGTGTGGCTCGGCCAATCCTAGTGCATCCATGGGTATGGTCATAACCAATTATTTCTCCAAATAATTTCTAGCAATCAGATTTTACCCCAGGTATTTCTTTAGCAGGTGTGTGGCACCTTCACTGAAAATTCTGGTTAGGTCTAACCATTAATATGACAATATCAAGTACATCCAACAAAATAGATGTCCAGGCCCAAGTGTGGCTCGATCAACCTGAGCATTGATCTAAAGATACAACAAGATGATCATATAATAGATGATAATTTCAATACGTAATAGACACTAGGCTTGTGGCACCTCCAATGCCTATTTGAAATATTAGACTCATAATCACATAACTTAATGGGAGGCTATGATCTAGTTATCCCTATAACTAGCTCATTTTATAGACTTAATAATTTAAAATATTTGGTTACTATATTTTAGAGGACATTAGTCAACCTACAAGTCATAATCCTCCCACTGACTTCATTAAGTCATGAAAAGAACTAGTGAAGTGGGTCCAACCGGCATGTTGTAGATCCTCCCACTGACTTTACCAAGTCACGAGAAGGATTAGAGACAAGTCGATCTAGGGCACCTAAATCAGTCATACTGATTAACTTTAACAATATGGGTCAACTCGAGTCACCTAATGATTTAATTATCCTAATGACTCGAGCTCAACCTTTGAGCTTTAATCTAGGTCCATTTGATTTGATCAAAGATATGGACTCGATTAATTATAACTATTTTTTTTTAATTTGGAGTACCCTTGATCTAATCTAAATCAACTATTGGTTAGATTGGATCAACTACTCTTTCTAGTCTATTAAATCTTTGATTCTAACGTTAAGTCTAATCCAATTAAAAGATCAGATTTGAGCTAACCGATGCCTTATGTTTTATGCAATGTCATTAGATCTTTAATCATAATTCTAGATCTATAATATATTTTTTAATTCTTAATTAAGTATAGCATCAACATGGGTTAAGATTATAAAATAATTTCTTATGTAAACCTTATTAAATCATAAAATCTTTTAGATCAAATCTAAATTTTTATGATTTTCAATTAATTTTGATTAATCAAGATTAGATATAACTAGTTTCTTCGTAACTTGTATCACATACAATAACACCTAGGATTTCAAGATCTAAGATTTTGCAAGAAAGTAAGTTTTTTCCTTTTGCTTTCTTCTTCATGGGATCTCATAGTGGCACCCCTACACGTCATGAAGAGTACCCCATTGAATGAAAAGAGTGGGTCATGTAACCCTACTTACTCCTATGATCGGACGGCCTGGTGATTATCTAATCCGAGTACTTTGCTATTCATAACATCTGATCTAATTCACATATCATATATGAAAAAATTTAGATCAAATCTAGATTGTATTAGATCTGATTTTATATTAGATCATATCTAAAATCAGATCATAAAATATCTTATGCATTGCTAAATCTAGATTTCAACTCTACATGCATATATGTTTATGTCATAATGAACCTTCGCTCTGATACTATTTAAAAGAAAGCATGGCGGGTGATGTGCATGCATTTTCAAAATTTTACAGTGAAATATACATAGATTAATTTAATCTATAGTACATGCATAGATCAAATCTAAATCACCATACAGGATCTACGACATAAACTAATATGCATGTATACAAATTTGAAATCTAAAATTCAGCAAGTACAGAACATATCTAACTTATATTTAGATCATATCTAAATATTAATTAAACTCAAAACTTTATTCTTAAGTATGGGTAGCAGATCATCACATTCAAAATCTATGGTAGATGGTTCTTCATGATGCTTGGCAGCCACACACATATCCGGCCTCTACAGGTATCCACACGAAGCCCTTATGCTGATCGATCTTTCCGGGAGTGCTAGCTTGCAAAGACACCATCTTTTGACTGATCTAAAAAAAATGATAAAATTGAAGAATAAGGAGACCCTCATTTTTTTTTTTCTGAATCTATGTATCTGATCTCTACAATAGAGATCAAGAGAAAAACTCTTTCTTCTCGATTTTCATGTATAAGAGAGAACATTTCTCTCTTCCTTTCATGCCCTTAAGAAGAACTTTTCTTCTTTGATTTTCTATGATAAAAATTAGATCTAACCTAATTTCTCATGCAAAAAATCATATGGAATCTTAAGTTCTAGAAAAATCCAAAAAAGGGATCTAAGAGAAGAACCATTTTTCTCTCTTCTTCTCTCTTTTCTTCCTTGATCTAGAACTCTAGATGGCCCCAAATATCCAACCAAATTTTTTTAGTATTTTTTATATAAATTTTTATATTAAAAATTAGATCTAATATAATTTTTATCTTGAAAAAAATAAAAAAAAATCTAGAAGAAGAACTCCTTCAAGGCTGCGCATAAGAAAGAAGATCCATCTTCTTCCTTGATCTAGAACTCCAAGAAGCTCCAAACGTCTAACCAAATTTTTTTAGTATTTCTTCTCCAAATCTCTATATTAAAAATTAGATCTAATCTAATTTTTATCTCAAAAAAAAATAAAAAAAAATCTGAAAGAAGAACTCCTTCTTCAAGGCTGCACACAAGAAAGAAGACCCATCTTCTTTTTTGATCTTTCTCTCTTTGGAAAGAACTTTTCTTATCCAACTTTCTGCTGTATAACCAGCAGAGGAGTCTCCTTTTGATGCCCAAAAACTAAGAAGGAAAATCTCTAAAAATCTCTTCCAAAGAGAGGGAGAGATGAGGGACTCCGCGCATGAGATTGTGGGGCGTCCAACTCTTGGACGCACCCTTCTTTTTTGATCTTTTTGGGTGACAAGAAAGAGAAGAAAAGGGATGCCTATTTTCCATGGAAGAAAGGAAAAGGAGCATGGCTCATATGGGGCATTGGAAATTTTCTCAATGCGAAGAGAGATGGGGTGTGGGGAATTATATATGACATGGAGTGATTTAGTTGGTTAAGTTCTATTCCAAATAGGATTCAAAATCTTGATTAAATTCTAACTAATTCATGAACCCAATCCTAACTAACTTAGAAATTAGTTATAACCAAATAACTAATTGGGTTCTAGCCCAATTATGAAACATATTAGGTTCCAACTTAATTTGTAATTAGTTAGATTAAAATCCCATTGATCCAGAGAATGATTCTTGATCGAGATCAAAGAAGCTATTTGATAATAGGGCTTGATCCAATCAAGCCTATTATCAAATGACATTTGATCAAATCGAAGCTTATTATCCAATAAGGTTAGATCCAATCCAAGCCAATATAAAAATAATTTCATATTCATGCATCCTTGAGATCAATTGGAATAAGCCCTATTATCTAATAGGGCTGTATCTAATCAATCCAAAGCCTAAATAAAATAATTGAATCATATTCATGTATCCCTGAGATCAATTAGAACAAGCTCTATTATTCAATAGGGATGCATCCAATCAATCTAAAATCAATCTAATTGAATCAAATTCAATTAGATCTAATCCAATCTCTAATGCTCAATCAAATTGAGCCAATTGATAATCATACTATCAATTAATTATTCCTCTAATTTACTAACTATTAGTAAATATTTATTGTAATCTTTGTATAGGATTAATCATCAATCAAATTGATAATTAAACTCTCTAATGATTCATAATTATCGATCAGTCATTTGATCAGATAGATACTTCTATGTGTGTGACCCTATAGGTTTGAATCTAAATCGATAGCATAAGAATAATTTCTGTACTAATCGATGTAACCATCTAGCAATGGAACTCGATGTTCGGATAGACCGAATGTATGCCTAGCAACACTCTAGAGCCCATATGGATATATTAACTGTATAATTCATCTCTTTAACACTCGATGCTCAAAGATGACTTTGGATTAAACTGTCAACCCAAGAAAAGTGGTCCATATTGTCTCAACCTCAAAAATCTTATGACTCCTCACTAAGACTACTTTGGCCAAAATTTTGCTAAATTGAAATATAATGATGCATCATCTCCAATTTTATTTGGAGCAGTCAATCCCACCTTGACTCGCTCTCCGACTTCATAAGTACTTGACTATATCCAAAAATCTTCCATCATCGAATTAAAAATTTGGATAGTCCAGCATCAAAGCATAGTGAGTTGCTTGCAAGTCACCGAGACAGCCTCAGGTCTGAGGGAGATATCTACCCATATCCCATCAGAACAGTTTTTGACAGCAGATGTTCTGAAAGTGATCACGTTCAGTGAAATGTACTCCTATATATCATCTGTATGTCATATCCATGTCACCACACGTCTTGATTAAGAGGACAACCAACTAATATGACATACAATGATTTACACTTGATACAATTATCATCCTTGTAATAATTATATCATTTGGTTGCAAGTAAGATTTAAGAACCATATGATAAATCCTCCTTTATCATTTTGGTAGTAGTTCTAAGGATTTCATCATAACATATAAGTTCTATTTCAAAAAAATATATTCCTTATGATAAATTTATCAGATAATATTTATTATTTTATAATTTATATACTTATATAGAACATAATCATCTACAACCTAGATGATTGGCTTTAGGACATATTTTTTAATATTTATTTATGATGATTATTATCTGATTTTTGGTATGATCAAAATATAATAACTAGATATGAAATAATTTAGATTAGATCTAAATTATTTAGATTAGATAATCTGAGTAGCGAAGTAATCGGATTAGGCTTGTCACCAGGCCTTCTAGTCATAGGAGGTAGTAGAAAATAGATCTCTCTTTTTTTTTATTCAATTGAGTCCTCTTATGATGTGTAGGGGTGTCATTGTGACTATATCCCATGAAGATGAATGGGAAAAGAAAATTTTACTTTTCTCAAAATCTTAAGATTGTGTATATAATACATTGTATAAAAAGTAGTTGCATCTAATCTTTGCAAATAAAATCTAGAATCATGAACATATTTAGAATAGTTCTAAAATGACTTAAGATTGATTTTATTACTGTTTATGTAGAATTATTTTGATCTGAAATTAATATAATTATTGTAATTCACCTGTTTAGTCAACTCAATATTATTTAGATCGATTCAGGATCTTGATTCCTCAGCTCAATTTCTGTTGAGCTAACTCATTATTACAGATGAAAAATTATGATTAATAATTTATTATCAATGAGTCAACTAAGTCTTAGAACTTAGTCGACCCATTCTGATGAGTAGGCTCAATTCAGAGGTGAGCCGATCTAAGTTTTAAATCTAAATGATTGTGCATAAAATTAATTGTAAAAATATTTTATAAATTTTAAAACTATTTTCAAATATTGAATCTTTACCCACAGTCTCAAACTTAATTGAGAATTAAGTTGAACCTATTAGATCTAGAATTATAAATTAAAGATCTAATGTCATTCGCATAAAACATGGATGATGGGTTTATGGGTTAGCTTGATCAGGTCCTCCTAATTGGGTTAGACTTAGGGTTATAATCAAATAGACTAAGAAAATAAATTAGATTAAATCAGAATTTTTCTAAAGCTAGTAGAATAATTGTAGTTGGTCGAGTCCATATCTTTGATTAGACCCAAATAGATTTTGATCTTGAGCTCAGCGGTCGAACCCAAATCCATAAGTAGATCTAATTGAAATCGATTAACCAGTTGGTGTCTAAGGTAAGTTTGGCAGTCTTGATCGATGGTCACTAATTGAGAGCTACTCGCATAGATGGAGTCTATGACAAGTTAATTAGGTCTATATTTTCCTTTTATTTCAGAAATGGCTAGTAATTTGTTGCTCCACTCACTATTTGACAGTGATGAGCTTGTTGAACCCAACTTTGATAGCCAGTATCGAAAGTTGAATATTGGTCTCGAGCCTAATCTAGCTAAAAAGTTTAGGGCTAAATTGAAGGGAAGAAAACAGTTTTCCTACAGAATGCCTAGGTGGCATCTAAAAATTTTCTCTAATGTTCTACTTGTTTAAGGATCAAACCCTTACCTGCATCATAATGAAACCAGAGATCAAATCCCAAATTGTCTGATATAAACCTTCACGGAGGCCTGAATATGCAGACCCTCTACTTCGCATGCACGTCAAATGCTGCAGAAAAGCAGGATGAACTCCAATCCAATTGGCTTCGTATATACAATCAATCGAGAGATGAGATGTGATGATGTGATACCTTACACCTGCAGATAGGATGCCCAAGAAGGATCCATGCCCAAGGAGAGGAGGTGGCAACAAAGAGAGAGATGTAGAAGATGAAGGACCTCTCTCTTCACACGCCTGTCTCTCTCTTTTTTTCTCTTCTCTCAATTTGATTTGTTTGCTATTCTATTCTCTTCTTTCATCCATAGGTAGAGACCCTCTCTATTTATAGATGATTCTCATGAATCAATGAGAGGATAACTCTTTATTCAAATCTGATTTGAATTGATCCAATACTTATGAAAGAAGGACTCCTATATGAGATATAATTGCCATCACTTATGACATCCACTTTGCACCCACTCCCACACCCACTTGGGATGCCCCAAATAAGCACCAAACTAATTTTTGATCATGCTTCATGAGTGGGTATTCCAGTGCAAGTAGGAATACTCATATCTCATCCAAAATAGGTCTGATTTGAATCCGATTCGAAGTCGATTCGAAATAATTTCGAAAGGCTGTCAATCCTAAACTCTTTAGAACTTTTGTACCAAGTCTAACTTAGATTTTGAATTTATTTAAGTCTAATTAATTCATATATAATCTAAAATTAATTAGTACTTAAATCTAATCTTTTATATGTTCCATGGATCATAGATAGAAATTATTCATCCCCAGAAATGAATCTGAACCTCATGTGTAGTGCTAGCTAGACATAGTCAACTCTTCAATCCCATTTGACCCATAACTCAATTCTCAATCAAGTTAGCTTATATGTTCAATCAAGTCAAGTACTTTCAGATTGGACATATAAACATAGGTCAATTCCTTCCTACTTTGTCTGATTTGTGTGCGTGACTCCATAGGTTCAAACACTAAGCCGGTAGCATAGGAACCAATTTCTGCACTAATCGAGATACCATCTAATAATGGTTCCTGACGTCTAGATAGATCAAATTATCGTAAAGAAATGTTTTAGAACCCATACTCATGGTTACCGCATAATTCATCTTTTTGACCCTAGATGCTCTAGGATGGCCTCAGGTTAACTGTCAACTGAGATTGCTTCATCCACATTGTATTTCAACCTTTCAAATCATCACATGGATTACCCTGGCCAAGGATTTACTAAATTAAAATACAGTGATACATCAACTCCAATAATCTGGAGGGGTCAATCTCATCTTGATCCACATACAGACTTCGCAAGTACTTGACTGTACCCAGTAGTCTTCCATCACTGTATTAAAAATTCAAATAGTTCGACACCAAAGCACAGTGAGTTACTTGCAAGTCACTATGGTGATCTCAGGTTTGAAGGATATTTATACCCATGTGTTTCACGAGCAGCTTTTGACAGCAGAATGCTCAACAGGTGAGTCATTTGTTCAGTGATGATGTACCCTTACATCTCACCTATATGCCATACTAGTGTCATCACACTCCTTGATTAAGAAGATAACCAACCCATATGGCACACAACGACCTTCACTCGATAAACGTCATCGTCTCGTAATGACGCATCATTTGGTCATGAATTTATTTAAGAACTATATGATAAATTCTTCTTTATCGTACACTAGCATAGTTCTAGGGACTTCATCACAGGACAAGAGTTCAAGGAAGATGAAGGAACCAGATCTAGAGTTTCAGGATTAGATGTTGAAACTTTTTCAAGATCAGACAGCAGAAGACTAAAATAAATCAAAATTTATCTTATAAAATCAGAAAATTTTTAGATTAAGATCCTATTATATGATTATATATGTATTAAATCAATAATTAAAATATGAAGAGCAAGAACTACATGTTGATCATATCAACATGTTTCTATACTACATCTAATGTATGTAAAATATAATAGATCAGATCTATTACCTTGCAAGTTAGATTTTTAACTTTGCTGATCCAGGCTTGAGGATGATGTTGCGAGTTGCATATGCGTCTGGCCTCTAGGAGTCATCCACACAAGCCCAGAATCACGATCAAAAGTCCTGGTCCAGGAAATCAACACAGTATGCTAGTACTGTGCTGATCCTTCTTCGATGGTCGATCAGATGCCTCCTTCTTCTTGATTCGGACTCTTCCAAAGATGAAAAGTAGGAGAAGGAGTTTTAGATATGAGACACTCTCAGAAAACTCACAGATGGAGGAAGGAAGAGGTGAACTCAGCAACCCTAGAAGAAGACCCTCTTCTTCTTCTCTTTGCTCTCACCTAGACACTTAGTTTTGTGTCCATTATATCTCCATGCCCCAACATTCTTTCTCCCTTATTTTCACACATCCCAAAGGTCTCTCAAGGCTCTATAATTTAAAAACTTTAAGAAAAATTCATCTTAAATAATGAGATATGAAGAATCTTTATCTAGGTCAAATACCTAGTCAAGAAAAATCCAAACAAGGCAAGACAAGTGGTGCCCAACTCTTGGGTACCCCCTCCTTCTTTTTTTGCCATGGACCACTAGCAAAGGGTGCACAATATGTGCCATAAAAGTCACAAAAATCTCAAAAAAAATTTGGATAAAATCAGTGCCATAAGGAAAGAGTTTTGGTTTCCTAAAATTCTATCTCATAGAATTTAAAATCCAAATTAATTCCTACTTTGACTTGGTCCACAACCACATTCCATGTAAGAGAGAAAGAGTGAAAAGCTTTGGGTGTGCATGAAGGCCTAGGAGAGAAGTTTTATTGCACAAAATAAGAGAGAGTGGGCATGGGGGGCTAAGGTGGCACAAGGTGGAATCCTAGTCTTACTAAGATTCAATCTATGACTTGTTCAAAATAATTTTTCAAACCAAATTAAACCAAAATCAAATCAACCCAATTAAAATAGATCTTAATCTAATTAAAAACTTAATTTAATTAGATTAAATTAGATTTAAATCTGATTTAATTTTTTAATCAATTAAAAATTAGGTTGACCCAAGTCCTAATTGAACTAGGACTAGTTTTTTCTTGCACATGGCTTATCTAATAAATCAATTAAACTTGATCCAATCTAGCCCAAACTAAATCTAATTAAATTATATTCAATTAGACTTAATCTCAGCCCATTGGCTTAATCAAATTAAGCCAACTAGCAATCGAATTGCTAATCGATCCTCCTGCACACTTGAACTAGGTTAAATGTCAATCGTATTGATCGTTTAACCCTAGAATAATTCTTAATCGTTGATCAACCATCCATCGGATCATAAATTTAATATGTGTGACCTCATAGTGAAGGAACAGATTTAGGATTTCAGGGTTAGATCTTGAAATTTTTTCAAGATCAGGCAGCGGAAGACTAAAATAAATCAAAATTTATCTTGTAAAACCAGAGAATCTCTAGATCTAAGATCCTATTACATGATATTACATGATATTAAATCAAAAATTAAAATATAAAGGGCAAGAACTACATATTGATCATATCAACATATTTCTATACTACATCTAATGTATGTAAAATATAATAGATCAGATCTATGACCTTGCAAGTTAGACGTTCTAACTTTGCAGATCCAGGCTTGAGGATGATGTTACTAGCCGCACACGCATCCGGCCTCTAGGAGTCATCCACATGAGCCCACCAATCACGATCAGAAGTCCTGGTCTAGAAAATCAGCACAGTATGCTAGTACTGCACTGATCCTTCTTCGATGGACGATCTGATGCCTCCTTCTTCTTGATTTGGACTCTTCTAAAGATGAAAAGTAGGAGGAGGAGTTTTAGATGAGACACTCTCAGAAAATTTATAGATGGAGGAAAGGAAGAGATGAACCCAGCAACTCTAGAAGAAGACCCTCTTCTTCTTCTCTTTGCTCTAACCTAGACATCTAGTTTTGTGTCTATTAGATCTCCACGCCCCAAGACTCTTTCTCCTTAATTTTTGCATACCCAAAAGGTCTCTCAATATCTGTAATCCATAAAAATTTTATAAAAAATTCATTTTAAATAGAGAGATATGAAGAGTCCTTGTCTAGGTCAAATATCTAGTCAAGGATTATCCAAACAAGGCAAGACAAAGGGCGCCCAACTCTTGGGTGTCCCCTCCTTCTTTTTCTTCCATGGACCACCAGTAAAGGGTGCATATTATGTGCCATAAAAGTCATAAAACTCTCAAAAAAAATTTGGGTAAAATTAGTGCCATAAGGAAAGAGTTTTGGTTTCCTAAAACTCTATCTCATAGAATTTGAAATCCAAACTAATTCCTACTTTGACTTGATCCACAACTACATTCCATATAAGAGAGAAAGAGAGGAAAGTTTTGGGCATGTGTGCAAACCTGGGAGAGAGGGTTTTGTCACACAAGATAAGAGAGAGTGGGCATGGGATAAGAGAGAGTGGGCATGGGGGGCTAAGGTGGCGCAAGGTGGAATCCTAGTCTTACTAAGATTCAATCTATGACTTGTTCAAATTTGATTTCTCAAATCAAATCAAACCAAAATCAAATCAATCCAATTAAAATAGATCTTAACCAACTAAGAATCTAATTTAATCAGATTAAATTAGATTTAAATCTGATTTAATTTTCTAATCGAATTAGAAATTAGATTGATCCAAGTCCTATTTGAACTAGGACTAGTTTTTTCTTGCACTTGGCTTATCCAATAAACCAATTGGACTTGATCCAATCAATTCAAACTAAATCTAATTAAATTATATTTAATTAAAATTAATCTCAATCCTTTGACTTAATCAAATTAAGCTAATTAGCAATCGAATTGCTAATCGATCCTCCTGCAATACTTGCACTAGGTTAAATATCAATCGTATTGATCGTTTAACCTTAGAACGATTCTTAATCATTGATCAACCATCCGATCGGATCGTGAATCTAATGTGTATGACCTCATAGGTTTGAATCTAAGCTGATAGTATAAAAATAAATTTTTATACCAATCGAAGTGACCATCTAGCAATGGTATCCGACGGTCGGATAGGTCAATATGTAGAACAATATCCTTAGAACCCATGCAGATATAGTTTTCATATAATTCATCCCCTTGACCAAAATGCTCATAGGATACCTCAGAGTTCAACTGTCAACTCTGATCAGGTTGTCCACATTGTATTTTAAAATATCAAATCCATCTGATGGATTACCCTGGCCAAGGTTTTGCTAAATTGAAATACATGACTCATTCTTCTCCAACTCTTGGAGTGGTCAATCCCATCTCGATCATACTCTGACTTCGTAAGTACTTGATTGTGCCCAGAAGCCTTCCATCACTGAATTAGAAATTCAGTTAGTCCAGTACCAAAGCACAGTGAGTTGCTTGCAAATCACTGAGGCGATCTCAGGTCTAAGGGACACTTATACCTATATCCCATCAGAGACATTCTGATAGCAGAATGCTCTGGAGTTAGTCACGTTCAATGATGATGTACCATTAATCTCACCTGTATACCATACCAATGTCTCCACACTCCTTGGTTAAGAGGACAACCAATCCATATGGCCTACAGCGACCTATGCTCGATAGAAGCTGTTATCCTTATTAACAACCTATCATTTAGTCGTGAACAGTTTTAAGGACTAATCGATAAATCCTCTCTTTATCGAACCTAAATAGTCCTAAGGACTTCATCACAACAATAGAGTTCATTAAAAGATGAAAACTTATGATGAAAATATCAAAAATATTTTTTATTTATTAACAAATCAATTACAATATAAGGTTGCTCAACCGTCAACAGGTTGACGATTGACTTTTGGGACATATTTTTCAATAACTCCCACTTGTCCTAAAGCCACTCAGCACATTATCTAATATCCATCTTCGACTTGTGGTTGTCGAACTCTTTTATCACTAGGGCTTTAGTGAAGGGGTAGGCCAGGTTCTCCTTTCCGTCAATTTTTGAAGGTTGATGTCACCTCGATCCACGATCTCCCGGACTAGGTGGAAGTAGCGCAAAATGTGTTTCGTCCACTGGTGTGCTTTGGGTTCCTTTGCCTGAGCTATGGCACCAGTGCTGTTGCAGTAGAGCAAGACCAGACCATTGAGGGAGGGTGCTACTTTGAGCTCGATGATAAATTTTCTCAGCCACACAGCTTCCTTCGTGGTATCCGATGCTGCGATGTACTCTGCCTCACAAACAGAGTCTGCCATAGTATGCTGCTTGGAACTCTTCCAGCAGATGGCTCCACCATTCAGAATAAAGATATAATCTGACATGCTTCTGCTGTCATCATGGTTAGATTGAAAGATGGAGTCTGTGAACCCACAGGTTTCAGATCTGACTCGCCATAAACCAACCATTGGTCCTTAGTATCTCTCAAATACTTAAGGTTGGCTTTAACCACTTTCTAGTGATTTTCTCTAGGATCAGATTGGTATCTACTCACTACTCCTAGTGAGTATGCCACATCTGGCCTTGTACATGTCATGGCGTACATGATAGATCCCACGGTCAAAGCATATGGGACTTTACTCATACGCTCTCTTTCTTCAGGAGTTGTCAGACAATTCTTCTTAGAGAGAGAAATTTATGGCCTATCGGTAGATAGCTTTTTTGGAATTCTCCATGTTGAACCTCTTCAGCACAGTGTCTATATACGTGGACTGGGATAACCCAAGCATCCTTTTAGATCTATCCCTATAGATCTTCATCCCTAATATGTAGGATGCTTCACCCAAGTCCTTCATGGAGAATGCGATGACAACCAAACTTTTATTCCTGTAGTGAGGGGATGTCATTCCCGATTAAGAGAATATCATTTACGTACAAGACAAGAAATACGACAACTAAATCATTTGCCCATTTATAGATGCAGGGCTCTTCTCCATTCTTAATGAAGCCATACGTTTTGATCACCTTATCAAAATGCATGTTCCAACTCCGAGAAGCTTGCTTCAATCCATAAATGGATCTCTGAAGCTTGCACACTTTGGACTCATCTGTGGATGTAACCCACTCAGGTTGTATCATATACACCTCTTCGATCAGCTCTTCATTCAAGAAAGCTATCTTTACATCCATCTGCCAGATCTCATAATCCAGATGGATAGCTATTGCAAGCATTATCCGAATGGATTTGAGCATTACCAAGGAGAGAACATCTCGTCATATCAATACCATAACGTTGACAATACTCCTTAGCAACCAGACGGGCTTTATAGGTCTCTACCTTTCTGTTGCACCCCTCTTCCTTTTGAATATCCATTTACACCCAATGGGTTTAACCCCTTCAGGTTGGTCAACCAATGTCCATACATCGTTGACCTTCATGGACTCTATTTCGGATTGCATGTCTTCAAGTCATTTTTCAGAATCAGGTCTCTGCATTACAACCATATAGGTGATCAGATCCTCATCGTTCTCATCGAGTTCGATGGGATCACCGTCCGGACCAAAAAATCATAGTATCTGTTCGACTGATGCGGTACTCTACGGATTGCCTTAATGGTGTAGATACATTGGGCTTCGAATCTGATCTAATCAAATCTGACTCAGGTTCAACTATTGGTGTCAGTCCTTCTACCTGTTGGACTTCATCAAGTTCAACCTTAGAGGCAACGGTTCCTTCACCAGGAACTCTTTTTCTAAAAAGGTTGCCTTAAGGCTGACGAACACCTTTTGTTCATCAGCATGGTAGAAAAAATATCCTTTGGTCTCTTTAGGTACCCTTTGAATATGCATTTATCAGACCTAGGTCCAAGTTTATCTGTAACTAACCGTTTGACATAGATCGGGCATCCCCAGACCCTAAGGTGTGAAAGTGCTGGCTTACGCCTTGTCCATATCTCATATGGAGTCTTAATTATAGACTTACTTGGAACCCTATTTAACAGATAACAGACTGATTCGAGTGCATATCCTAGAAGGATATCGGCAAGCTGGCAAAATCCATCATGGATCGGACCATGTCTAACAGAGTTCGATTCTCCTTTCAGACACGCCATCATGCTGTGGTGTTCTTGGAGGACTCCATTGGGAGAGAATCCCATTATCTCCTAGATATATGAGAAACTCACCAGAAAGGTATTCCCTCCTCAGTCAGACCAAAGAGTTTTAATACTCTTCTCAGTTTATTTTTTTACTTTATTTCGAAATCGTTTGAATATTTCAAATGAATCCGACTTATGTTTCATCAGATAGACATATCTATATCTGGATAGATCATCCATGAAAGTGATGAAGTAGAAATATCCACCTCTAGCACTTGTACTCATGGGCCCGCATACATCAGTATGTACTAGGCCAAGAGCTCAGTAGCTCTCTTACCTTTTTCAGTAAAAGGTGATTTGATCATTTTACCAAGAAGATAGGATTCACAGGTTGGAAGTGATTCACAATCACTGACTTCGAAGATTCTCTCTTGAGTCAATTTGTTTATCCTGTTCTTTTTATATGACCTAGCCTATAGTGCCATAAGTAGATATCTGATACACTATCTAATCTAGGGTGCTTGCCAGTAGAATAGACTACGTTAACAGGTTGTGATAACATATACACACCATTGTTCAAATATCCACAAAAAATAGTAACACCATTCATAATGATATTACAAACTTATTTCTTTATTGAAATTTCATAATCATTTTTGGCCAGAAGGCCTACAGAAATAATATTTAAAAAAAAAATGGGACAAAATGACAATCATTAAGAACAACGGTATGAGACTCAAATACAAGTTTCAAGATTCCTAATGCTAGAACTGGAACTGATCTTCCATCTCCAACGTTCAGAAACCTCTCACCTTGCTCGAATCTCCTGCTGACCTACAACCCCTGCAACGAATTGCAAATATGGAAGGACTACTGGTATCCAATACCCAGTCAGTTATATCACAAATAGAGAAATTGCAAAGAGTTATCATATAAATACCTTGCCCAGCAACAGCTTGCTTCTTTCTCTGTCTGTTCGGATCCAGAGAGGCAATGTACTGAGGACAGTTCCTCTTCCAGTGCCTCCGCTTCTTGCAAAAGAAGTATTCAGCTTGACTCTTATCGGCTTGATCTTTCTAGTCTGGCCCTGCACTGATGTCCCAGCCTGAACTTGCATTTTCTTCACTTTCTTCTTCTTGTTCTTCTTCCCTTTCTTAAAGGGTCGAGAACTAGAAGATGAACCTCCCACTAAGTTTACCGATTCCTTGTGGAGTTGGTGATCCTTCTCAAAGTTCTGAAGCAACCCCAGTAACTCGTGGTAGTTTACTTCAGGCTTTGTCATTCTATAATGAGTGAGGAATGGGAGATAAGACTTGGGCAGCGAGTTCAGTATTGCATCTTTCCCAAGCTGCTCATGCAAAGAAAAGCCGAGCTTGCTCAAATGCTCCATCAGCTCGATCATGTACAATACATGATCAGTGACAGAGGCACCATCCTGTATTTTGGCGTTGAAGATGGCACAACTAGTCTTGTACCTCTCCGCATCATCGGTGTGCCAAAGACATCCTCCAACACTTGAAGCATGTCCTTTGGCTGAGCTGTCTCAAATCTGTGACTGAACTCGTTGCTCATGGTAGCCAGCATGATGCAGTGCACCGTGGTCCGATCACTGAGCCACTTCTGGTAAGTGTCTCTGACTGTTCCACGTGCATTGGCAACTGGCTCCTCAGGTGCAGGATCATTTATCACATATAAGATTTGTTCATGCTTAGGACTATCTTCAACTTTTGGTACCAGCTACCGAAGTTGGGTCCCACCAACTTATCATTGTCCAACAATGATCGGAGCGATAAGAAAGTGGCCATATCTGCACAAAAAAAATCATAACCTAATTAGTAATTGATTCATTAAACTTAAAGATTTGGACTTTAATCAAAAGATTTCTCTCACTATTTTATTCGAATTGGTAGCCTCTACCTCTAATTCGAGGAATTACCCTAATTTCTTAGTGGGTACTAGAATCACTTAGACTGCACACAAGCTCAACTTTGGTTGGCCAACCCATGTACATCTAAGGTAGGTTCATCATCAATTATTTTTCTAAACAATTTCTAGTAATTTTATTTTTGCCCTAGTTCCTAATCAGTAGGCTTTGGCCTCCACTGAAAAGGTTTGGTTAGGTCTAACCATTAACATGACCATACTTGGCCCATCTAGCCAATGAATGATTAGGCCCAACTTTGGTTGGCTAACCCAACCACATTTAGAAAGATGCAGTCAAAAAATTATATTATGAATGATAATTCCATCAGCCGATAAGCACCAGGCCTTTGGGCCTCCAATGATTATCCAACTGATGGATCCATTATCATCCACTTAATGGGAGGCTATGATCTAGTTATCACTATAACTATTTTATTTTAAGAACCTAAAATTTTAGAAGATTTAATTGATTTAGAGGATGAGGTCAGATGAACCAGCTTATCATGATCCTCTCACTGGCTTCACCAAGTCAGCTTAAGGGAGACCATTAAAAGGGCTGGTCTAGGAGCACCTAAATCAGTCACACTGATTTACCTAGCTGACATGGATCAGCTCGAATAGTCAAGTGATCCGATCAAAACATAATTTCACCAAGAGGCCAGGTAAGTTGATCGGTGGGAGGATCTGCCAAAGCTTGCCTTAACACCATCAGAAATGGCCAGATAAGCGGGCTGCCAATTAAAAACCATCGGTCTGGTTTATCTTAGACACCAACTGGTTTAATTAGTTTCGATTAGGTCAACCTAACAGTTCATGCTAGACGCTTAGTCAAGAATCAAGTCCATTTGATTCTCGTTAAAGATATAGACTTGACCAACTACAACTATTGTGATTGATCTAGAGAATTCTTGACCTAATCTAAGACAATAATTGATTAGATTTAGTCAATTCTCTAATTAAGTCCATCTTTAACCTAACCTTAGGTCTAACCCAATTAATGGACCTAATTTCCACTAACCCATTAACCCAATGTGTTATGGTTTGTGTCTTAGGTTCTTCAATTCACAATCCTAGAACCTAATCAAACAACTTCTTAATTCTCAATTAAGTTTTGGGCTGAGGGTTGGGGTTCGACTTTTCGAAAATAATTTTCATATTTGTAAAATATTTTTACAACATGATTCTACCAATCAAGTTGCATGTTTGATTCATAATCAAAATGCAAGTGAAATAAGCATGAAACTACTTTAGATCTAATCTAAATAGGTTCATGTAATTGAAATAATTTCAACTTTAAACTGCGCAAATTTTTCAGACAAATATATGATGGTTCTTTGCGCAGAAATTATTAACAAAAGATTTTATTTTAGATTTAAATATCTTTTAAATCTAATAAATTATAAATTTAATCTAGATCACATCTAACAAATTTATGATTAAAGATAGATCTACACGAACTAGGACAATCTTTGCACTGTAAGAGGTAATCTTTACAGCAGGACAACCTACAGTTCGTGATTGATCTAAAAATTTTAATTTTAGATTTAACAATCAGATTATAAATTAGATCTAATCTAAAAATAATCTAAGCATGTATAAATAATCATGTATAAATAACTTAGGCTCTGATACCAATTGAAGGAACCAGATCTAGGATTTTAGGGTTAGATCTTGAAACTTTTTCAAGATCAGACAGCGAAAGACTAAAATAAATCAAAATTTATCTCATAAAATTAGAGAATTTCTAGATCTAAGATTCTATTACATGATTATTATATAGTATTAAATCAAAAATTAAAATATAAAGAGCAAGAACTACATGTTGATCATATCAACATGTTTCTATACTACATCTAATGTATGTAAAATATAATAGATCAGATCTATTCCCTTGCAAGTTAGATGTTCTAACTTTGCTGATCCAGACTTGAAGATGATATTATGAGCCGCATATACATCCAACCTCTAGGAGTCATCTACACGAGTCCACGAATCATGATCAGAAGTCCTGGTCCAGAAAATCAGCACAGTATGCTAGTACTATGCTGATCCTTCTTCGATGGTCGATCAGATGCCTCCTTCTTCTTGATTTGGACTCTTTCTAAGATGAGAAGTAGGAGAAGAAGTTTTAGATATGAGACACTCTCAGAAAACTCACAGATGGAGGAAGGGAAGAGGTGAACTCAGCAACCCTAGAAGAAGACCCTCTTCTTCTTCTCTTTGCTCTCATCAAAACACTTAATTTTGTATCTATCATATCTCCATGCCCCAACATTCTTTCTCTTTGATTTTCACACACCCCAAAGGTATCTCAATGCTCTATAATTTATAAAAATTTTAAGAAGAAATTCATCTTAAATAATGAGATATGAAGAATCCTTGTCTAGGTCAAATACCTAGTCAAGGAAAATCCAAACAGGGCAAGACAAGTGGTGCCCAACTCCTGGGTGCCCCCTCCTTCTTTTTCTACCATAGACTACCAGAAAAGGGTGCACAATATGTGTCATAAAATTCACAAAAATATCAGAAAAAATCTGGATAAAATCAGTGCCATAAGGAAAGAGTTTTGTTTTCCTAAAATTCTATCTCATAGAATTTAAAATCCAAACTAATTCCTACTTTGACTTGGTCCATAACCACATTTCATGTAAGAGAGAAAGAGTAAAAAGCTTTGGGTGTGTGTGAAGGCCTGAGAGAGAAGGTTTTATCATACAAAATAAGAGAGAGTGGGCATGGGGGGCTAAGGTGGTGCAAGGTGGAATCCTAGTCTTACGAGGATTCAATCTATGACTTGTTCAAATTTGGTTTCTCAAACCAAATCAAATCAAAATCAAATCAACCTAATTAAAAGAGATCTTAACCCAATTAAAAATCTAATTTAATCAAATTATATTAGATTTAAATCAGATTTAATTTTTTCATCGAATTAAAATTAGGTTGACCCAAGTCTTAATTGAACTAGGACTAGTTTTTCGTTGCACTTGGCTTATCCAATAAACCAATTGAACTTGATCTAATCATGTTCAAACCAAATCTAATTAAATTATATTTAATTAGACTTAATCTCAGTCCATTGGCTTAATCAAATTAAGTCAACTAGTAATCAAATTGCTAATCGATCCTCCTGCAATACTTGCACTAGGTTAAATGTCAATCGTATTGATCGTTTAACCCTAGAACGATTCTTAATCGTTGATCAACAATCCGATCGGATCATGAACTCTAATGTGTGTGATCTCATAGGTCCGAACCTAAGTCAATAGCATAGAAATAAATTTTTATACCAATTGAAGTGACCATCTAGCAATGGTATCCGACGGTCGGATAGGTCGAATGTGTAGAACAACATCCTTAGAACTCATGCGGATATAGTTTCCATATAATTCATCCCCTTGACCAAAATGCTCATAGGACACCTCAGAGTTTAACTGTCAACTCTGATCAGGTTATCCATATTGTATTTCAAAATATCAAATCCATCTGATGGATTATTCTGGCCAACTTTTGCTAAATTGAAATACAGCGACTCATTCTTCTCCAACTCTTGGAGTGGTCAATCCCATCTTGATCGCACTCCGACTTCGCTAGTACTTGACTGTGCCTAGAAGCCTTCTGTCACTGAATTAAAAATTTAGTTAGTCCAGTACCAAAGCATAGTGAGTTGCTTGCAAGTCATTGAGGCGATCTTAGGTCTAAGGGACACTTATACCTATTTCCCATCAAAGACATTCTCGACCGCAGAATGCTCTGGAGTTGGTCACATTCAATGATGATGTACCCTTATATCTCACCTGTATGCCATACTAGTGTCTCCACACTCTTTCATTAAGAGAACAACCAACCCATATGGCCTACAGCGACCTATGCTCGATAGAAGCTATCGTCCTTATTAACAGCCTATCACTTGGTCGTGAATAGTTTTAAGGATTAATCGATAAATCCTCTCTTTATTGAACCTAAATAGTCCTAAGAACTTCATCACAACAACGGAGTTCATTAGAAGATGAAAACTTGTGATGAAAATGTCAAAAATATATTTTATTTATTAACAAATCAATTACAATACAAGGTTGCTCAACTGTCAACAGGTTGATGATTGATTTTTGGGACATATTTTCCAACAGAAGATGTCACTTTGTGATAAAAAATATCAAAATAACTATTATTCAATAATCAATAATTAATATATAAGGATGAACTCAATCACCACACGATTGGTTTTAGGATGAACTCAAAAGTTTGCAATAATCCTAGCAAATCTATAATGACTGAGAAAGGATAGGTAGAATTTTGGTAGTGAATTGAGGATAGCATCCTTACCTAACTGTTCATGCACCAAAAAATCAAATTTGCTAAGACGTTCAATCTGCTCAATCATGTATAATACATGATCGGTGACTGAAGCTCCCTCTCGCATACAAGCATTGAACACTGCACAGGAGGTTTTATGTCTCTCCGCATCCTCAGAGATGCCGAAGGACTCATTCAACATTTGAATCATCTCCTCAGGCTATGCATCCTTGAACTTACGACAAAGTTCATCATTCACAGCTACCCTCATCATGCAATGCATAATCGTGCGATCATTGAGCCACTTCATGTAAGTGTCTCTCGCAGCACGAGGAGCATTAGCTGCAGGTTCTTCAGATGCTTGATCCGTAAGGACATACAAAATCCTCTCGTGCTCCAACATGATCTTTAACTTTTGATACCAGCTATCAAAGTTAGATCTGGTGAGCTTGTCGCTATCCAACAGCGAATGAAGAGATAGTGTGTTGGCCATAACTAAAAGGAGAAAATATTAGCCTATTGGTATATGAATTATTATTATTATTATTATTAATCCTGAAGATATAGACTTTAGTCTAAAGGTTCTCTCACTATTTTTTATGAATTGATAGTCTCTACCTCCAACTCGAGAAATTACATTAATTCCTTAGCGGGTACTAAAATCCACACGGACTGCATTCGGGCCCGAGTGTGGCTCGGCTAACCCTAGTGCATCCATGGGTAGGTTCATAACTAATTATTTCTTCAAATAACTTCTAGCATTGGGTTTTGCCCTAGACATCCCTTCAGCAGGCATGTGGCACCTCCACTGAAAATCCTGGTTAGGTCCAACCATTAACATGACACATCAAGTGCATCCAATAAATGGATGTCCAGGCCTGAGTGTGGCTCAACCAATCTGAGCATTGATCTAAAGGTACATCATGATGGTCATATGATGAATGATAATTTTAATACATAATAGACACCAGGTGTGTGGCGCCTCCAATGCCTATTTGGAATATTGGACTTATTATCATACATCTTAATGAGAGGCAATGACCAAGTTATCTCATAATTTTATCACTTTATGGACCTAATAATTTAGAAGATTTGATTTTATTAATCTGAGAATAAGAGAAGAAGTCGACCTGCAAGCTGCAAATCCTTCCACTGACTTCATCAAGTCATGTAAAAGATTAAACACAAGCTGGTCTAAAGATACCTAAATTAGTCACACTGATTCACCTTAATGGCATTGGTCTGCACCAATCGACTAGTGACCTAATCAAAACATAATCTATCATGTTGGCCAGATAAGTGAGATCAGCGAGAGGGATCTGCCCTTAACTCACCATAGACGTATCTAGGTGAATAGCTCCTAATTAAAAATCACTTGATCGAATCTGCCAAACTTACTTTAGACACTAACTGGTTAATTAGTTTTGATTTGGTACACCAGAAGATTCGGGCTCAACCACGAAGCCATGATCATGGTCTATTTATTAGGGTCAAATACATAGACTTGATCAGACTTCAACTATTGAGATTGATTTAGAGAAATACTGACCTAATCTAATTTAACACTTGATTAGATTTAATTAATTTCTATACTTGGTCCATATGTGTTCCTAACCCTAGGTCTAACCCATTAAAAGAACCTGATTCATGCTAACCCTTTGCTCATCATATTATGTGGTGTCTTAATGATTTTCAATTCTCAATTCTAGATCATTCAAATTTAATTCAAAATTAAGTGTGTGAAACGTGTGTTTTAGTTTGTAGAACTATTCTACAAGAATTTTAAGTGAAGCATACCATATGTTTCAACATATGAAAATAAATTTTCATAATATGTTTAATAATAAAACATACATAGGTATGATCTAAACTTCATTCATACATCTCATGTATCATGACAACTTTTAGATCAATACCAATTACATCATATGTAACATATAATTCAGATCTAAAATAATTTTATATCTAAATTTTATTCTATTAGAATAAATTATAAATTATTTTAGATCTAATCTAAATATATTTATGATCAAAATAATACATAAAAATTTATTCATTTTTTTCTTCATGGAACTGGATCACAACGACACCCCTACATGTCATAAGAAAACCCATCGAATAGGTAAAAGAGAGATTAATCTCTTCAATCTCTTATAATCGGATGATCTGATGATCTCATCAATCCAAGTACTAAGCTACTAAGATCTGTAATCTAATTTTATATATAATTACAATAACATACAATTATTGATAAAACTATTTTATGTCATAAATATATCCTTGATCTCATCAATTATGTTCTTTATTTAATCCAATTAGATTTGATGTATCATATACATCATATCAAATCAAAAACTTATCTTATACTAATTATAAAATATCAATTTTAGATTTGATATCAAATAAAAAAATAATTAGATGTAAATATGAATGCATAAGGAATTAATTTTTGATAAAATTTATTTTCACACAGTGCTAAATTATGATAGGATTCAGATCTAAATATCTATTGAAATAGATTTAATTTAAATCTAAAATAATCTTTACTTCATAAAAAAATAATAAAATTAAAATTTTATTAAAAAATATTTAAAATAAATTTTTAATTCATATTATTTATCATCAAAAATTCAACAACAGCAGAATTCTGTTATAATAGATTTATAATAATCTCAATCAACTATTGATTAGGCACCTCTAATCCAATCAAAATCAAATTAAAAATTTTATATAAATAGATTTAAATGAGATTTAATGTTATACAAAAAATTTTAATTATATATTATGTAAATAATCATAAAAATTTTATTTTGTATGCATATATTTCAGGTCTGCTCTAATACTAGTTGAAGAGAAGGAAACAGTTTTCCTCCAGAATGCCCAGGTTGTATCTAAAATATTTTTCTAATATTCTACTTATTTAAGGATCAAATTTTTATCTGAATTATAGTAGAATCAAGGATCAAATCTCAAATTATCTGATATAAACCTTCACGGAGGTCTGGATATGCAGATCCTCTACTTCGCATGCACGTCAAATGCTGTAGAAAAGCAGGATGAACTCTCATCCAATTGGCTTCGCATACACAATCAATCGAGAGATGAGATGTAATGATGTGATATCTTACACCAGCAGATAGGATACCCAAGAAGGTTTCACGTCCAAAGAGAGGAGGCGGCAACAAAGGGAGAGATGTAGAAGATGAAGGATCTCTCTCTTCACATGCCTGTCTCTCTCTCTTTTTCTCTTCTCTCAATTTGATTTATTTGCTATTCTATTCTCTTCTTTTATTCATAGGTAGAGACTCTCTCTATTTATAGATGATTCTCATGATCCAATGAGAGGAGGACTCTTTATTCAAATCTAATTTGAATTGGTCCAATACTCATGAAAGGACTCCTATATGAGATATAATTGCCATCACTTACGATATCAACTTTGCACCCACTCCCACACCCACTTGGGATGCCCCAAATAAGTACCAAACTAATTTTTGGTCATGCTTGATGAGTGGATTTTTTCAGTGCAAGTAGGAATACTTATATCTCATCAAAACAAGTTCGATTTGAATCCGATTCGAAGCCGATTTGAAATAATTTTGAAAGGCTGTCAATCCTACACTTTTTAGGACTTTAGTACCAAGTCTAACTTAAATTTTAGATATATTTAAGTCTAACTAATTCAAATCTAATCTAAAATTAGTTAGTACTTAAATCCAATCTTTCATATATTTTATGGATCATAGATAGAAATTGTTCATCCCCGGGATTGAACCTGAACTTTATGTGTAGTGCTAGCTAGACATAGTCAACTCTTCAATCTCATTTGACCCATAACTCAATTCTCAATTAAATTAACTTATATGTTCAATCAAGTCAAGTACTTTCAAATTAGATATATAAACATAGGTCAATTTCTTCCTACTTTGTCTGACTTGTGTGCGTGACTCCATAGATTCAAACACTAAGCCGGTAGCACAGGAACTAATTCCTGCATTAATCGAGATACCATCTAGCAATAATTTTCGACATCCAGATAGGTTGAATTATCACAAAAGAATATTTCAGAACCCATACTCATGGTTACCGCATAATTCATCTTTTTGACCTTGGATGCTCGAGGATGGTCTTAGATTAACTATCAACCGAGATTGCTTCATCCATATTGTATTTCAACCTTTCAAATCCATCTCATGGATTACCCTGATCAATGCTTTACTAAATTAAAATACAGTGATACATCAACTCCAATAATCCAGAGGGGTCAATCCCATCTTGATCTATACACAGACTTCGTAAGTATTTGACTGTACCCAGTAGCCTTCTGTCACTGCATTAAAAATTTAGGTAGTTTCGCATCAAAGCACAGTGAGTTGCTTGCAAGTCACTATGGTGATTTCAGGTCTGAAAGATATTTATACCTTTGTATTTCGCAAGCAGCTCTTGACAGCAGAATACTCAGTAAGTGAGTCACTTGTTCAGTGACGATGTACCCTTACATCTCACCTGTATGCCATACCAGTATCACCATACTTCTTGGTTAAGAGAACAACCAATCCATATGGCACACAACGACCTTCACTCGATAAACGTCATCGTCCCGTAATGACGTATCATTTGATCACGAACTTGTTTAAGAACTATACGATAAATCTTTTCTTTATCATATACTAGCATAGTTCTAGAGACTTCATCACAGTACAAGAGTTCAAAGAGGATGCCACTTAATGATAAAAAATATCAGAATTACTATTATTCAATAATCAATAATTCATATACAAGGATAAACTCAATCATCATACGATTGATTTTAGGACATAATTTTCAACATAAATCGTGTCAAGCAGACTATGACCCAAATAAGTGAAAGAGAAATGAGCAATTAGTTATGGATCAAGGTGCTTATATGATAATACCTTGTAATTTCTCTATATATGATACTACTATCTGGGTATTGGATACTGAAAGTCTAGTTCACATATATAATTCGTTGCAAGGACTTCAAGTTAGTAGAAAATTTGAGAATGATGAGAGATTCCTAAATATGGAAGATAAAAATTAAGTTCCAATCCAGGCTTTAGAAATTATCGAGCTTGTTTTCAAGTCTAATAGTATCATTTTAACTGATTGTCACTATTGTCCATCTTTCTTGATGAATATAATCTCTATTGGTCTTTTGGCCAAAGATGGTTATAGTTTATCAATAAAGAATGATTATTGTGATATCATTATGGATGATGTTACAATAATGCGAGGATAATTAAGAAATGACATCTATATATTGTCACAGCCTATGAGTGTAATATACACTCTAAATAAATATCCAAAATTAGATAATGTCATAAATGTCTACTTTTGGTATGACAGGTGTTGGAAATTGTGTCTTAAAACCAATCATGTGACGATTGAGTTCACCTTATATATGAATCATTGATTATTGAATAATAGTTATTCTGATATTTTTCATCATAAAGTGACATCTTTCTTGAACTCTTGTACTATGATGAAGTCTCTAGAACTATGCTAGTGTATGATAAAGAGAAGATTTATCATATAGTTCTTAAATATATTCGCAACCAAATGATACGTCATTACGGGATGATAACGTTTATCGAGTGGAGGTCGTTGTATGCCATATGGGTTGGTTGTCCTCTTAACTAAGAAGTGTGATGACATTGGTATGGCAAACAGGTGAGATGTAGGGTACATCATCATTGAACAAGTAACTCACCTACCAAGCATTCTGCTATCAAGAGCTGCTCGCAAAATATATGGGTATAAATATCCTTCAAACCTGAGATCACCATAGTGACTTATAAGTAACTCACTATGCTTTGGTGCCAGACTATCTGAATTTCTAATGCAGTGATGGAAGGCTACTAGGTACAGTCAAGTACTTGCGAAGTTTGTGTGTGGTTAAGATGGGATTGACTCCTCTGGATTATTGGAGTTGATCTATCGCTATACTTCAATTTAGTAAAGTCTTGACTAGGATAATCTTTGAGATAGATTTAAAAAGTTGAAATACAATGCAGATGAAGCAATCTCAATTGACAGAAAACCTAAGACTATCCTAGAATATCCAGGATCAAAAGGATGAATTATGCGGTAACCATGTGTATGGGTTCTAAAATATTCTTTTACAATAATTCAACCTATCTGGATATTGAAAATTATTGCTAGATGGTATCTCGATTAGTATAAAAATTAGTTTCTATGCTACCGACTTAGTGTCTGAACCTATGGAGTCACGCATAGAAGTCAGACAAAGTAGAAAAAAATTAACCTATGTTTATATATCTAATTTGAAAGTACTTGACTTGATTGAACATATAAGCTAACTTGATTTATAATTAAGTTATGGATCAAACAGGATTAAAGAGTTGACTAGCAAGCACTATATATGAGGTTCAGATTCAATCCTGGAGACGAACAGTTTTTGATCTATGATCCATAAAACATATGAAAGATTGAATTTAAGTACTAATTAATTTCAGATTAGATCTGAATTAATTAAACTTAAATGGGTCCAAAATCTAAGTTAGACTTGGTACAAAAGTCTTAAAAAATTTAAGATTGACAACCTTTCAAAATTATTTTGAACTGGCTTCGAATCGATTCGAATCGAACTTATTTTGGATGATATATGAGTATTCCTACTTGCACTGGGAATACCCCTTCATGAAGGATGACAAAAGCCTAATTTGATACTTATTTGGGGCATCCCAAGTGGGTGGGGGAGTGGGTGCAAAGTGGATGTCATAAATGATGGTAATTATATCTCATGCAGGAATTCTTCTTTTATAAGTATTGGATCAATTCAAATCAGATTTGAATAAGGAGTCCTACTCTCATTGGGTCATAAGAATCATCTATAAATAAAGATGGTCTCAACCTATGGATGCATAGAAGAGCAATAGCAATAGCAATAGCAAATAAATCAAATTGAGAGAAGAGAGAAAGAGAGAGAGGTGTGTGAAGAGAGAGGTCCTTCATCTTCTTCTACATCTCTCCTTTTGTTGCCGTCTCCTCTCTTTGGGTGTGATTCCTTCTTGGGCATCCCACCTACTGGTGTGAGATGTCACATCAGTATATCTCATCCTTCGATTAATTAAGTTACGAAGGTAATTGGGTTGGAGTTCATCCTGCTTTTCTACGGCATCTGACGTGCATGCAAAGTAGAGGATCTGCACATCTATACCTCCGAGAAGATTTATATAAGATAATTTAGGATTTGATCTTTGTTTTTATTATGATTCAAGTAAAGATTTGATTCTTAAATAAGTAGAATATTAGAAAAAAATTTTAGATGCAACCTGGGTATTCTGGAGGAAAACTATTCCCTTCCCTACAATTGGTATCAAAACAGGTCTGAAATATATATATGTAAAATAAAATTTTTTAAGATTATTTATATGAGATATAATTGAGATTTTTTATAAAATATTAAATCTCATTTAAATATATTTATATAAAATTTCTTATCTGATTTTGATTGGATTAGAGATGCCTAATCAATGGTTGATTGAGGTAGTTATAAATCGGTTATAATAGTATTCTGCTGTTGCTAAATTTTTAATAAAAAAATAATATAAATTAAAATCTATTTTAAATTTATTTTTTATGTATTTATATTTATATCTAATTAATTTTTTTTTGATATCAAATCTAAAATTAATATTTTATAATCAGTATAAGATATATTTTAGATTTGATATGATGTATATGATGCATCAAATCTAATTAAATTAGATGAAGAATATAATTGATAAGATCAAGGATATATTCATGACACAAAATAGTTTTATCAATAATTGTATGTTGATGTAATTATATATGAAATTAAATTTTAGATCTTAGTAGTCCAGTACTTGGATTGATAAGATCATCAGATCGTCTGATCATAAGAGATTGAAGAGATTAATCTTTCTTTTACCTATTCGATAGATTCTTTTATGACGTGTAGGGGTGTCGTTGTGATCTAGTTTTATGAAAAAAAAGTGATTAAATTTTTATGTATTATTTTGATCATAAATATGTTTAGATTAGATCTAAAATGATTTATGATTCATTACAATAGGATAAAATTCAGATATAAAATTATTTTAGATCTAAATTATGTGTTACATATGATGTAATTGGTATCGATCTAAAAATTGTCATGATACATGAGATGTATGAATGAAGTTTAGATCATACCTATGTATATTTAATTATTAAACATATTATGAAAATTTATTTTTATATGTTGAAACATATGGTATGCTTCACTTAAAACCCTTATAGAATAGTTCTACAAACTGAAACATACGTTTCACACACTTAATTTTGAATTAAGTTTGAATAATCTAGATTTGAGAATTGAAGATCATTAAGGCACCACATAATATGATGGGCAAAGGGTTAGCATGAATCAAGTCCTTCTAATAGGTTAGATCTAGGATTAGAAATACATATGGATCAAGTAGAAAAATTGATTAAATCTAATCAAATATTGAATTAGATTTGGTCAGTATCTCTAAATTAATCTCAATAGTTGAAGTTTGATCAAGTCCATGTGCTTGACCCTCATAAATGGATCATGATCATGGCTCCATGGTTGAGCCCAAATCTTCTGGTGTGCCAAATCGAAACTAATTAACTAGTTGGTGTCTAAGATAAGTTTGGTAGATTCGATCAAGTGGTTTTTAATTAGAAGCTATTCACCAAGATGCGTCTATGGCGAGTTAAGGGTATATTCCTCCCGCTAATCTCACTTACCTAGCCAACATGGTAGATTATATTTTGATTAGGTCACTAGTTGATTCATGCAGATCCATGTGATTAAGGTGAATCAGTGTGACTGATTTAGGTGTCTTTAGATCAGCTTGTGCTTAATCCTTTACATGACTTGGTAAAGTCAGTGGGAGGATTTGCAGCTTGCAGATCGACTTCTTCTCTTATTCTCAAATTAATGAAACTAAATCTTCTAAATTATTAGGTCCATAAAGTAATAAAGTTATGGGATAACTTGATCATTGCCTCCCATTAAGGTGCTTGATAATAAGTCCAATATTTCAAATCGGTATTGGAGGCTCCACACACCTGGTGTCTAGTATGTATTGGAATTGTCATTCATCATATGACCAACATACCTTCAGATCAATGCTCAGGTTGGTCGAGCAACACTCAGACCCAAACATCCATTTGTTGGATGCACTTGATGTGTCATATTAATGATTGGACCTAACCAAGATTTTCAGTGGAGGTGCCACACGCTTGCTGAAGGGATGCCTAAGATAGAACCTAATTGTTAGAAGTTGTTTGGAGAAATAATTGGTTATGAACCTATCCATGAATGCACTAAGGTTGGTCGAGCCATACTCGGGCCTGAATGTAGTCCATGTGGATTCTAGTACCTGCTAAGGAATTAGTGTAATTCCTCAAGTTGGAGGTAGAGACTACTAATTCGTTAAAAAGAGTGGGAGGACCTTTAGACTAAAGTCCATATCTTCAAGATTAAAATATAATTCATATACTAATAAGCTAATATTTTCTCCTTTCATTATGGCCAACACACTATCCCTCCGTTCATTGTTGGACAGTGATAAGCTCATCGGACCCAACTTCGATAGCTGGAATCGAAAGTTGAAGATTGTGTTGGAGCACGAGAGGATTTTGTATGTCCTTACAGATCAGGCACTCAAAGAACCTACAGCCAATGCTCTTCATACTGCAAGAGACACTTACATGAAGTGGCTCAATGATCGCACGACTGTGAGTTGCATAATGAGGGCAGCAATGAATGACGAACTTAGTCGTAAGTTCAAAGATGCGCAGCCTGAGAAGATGATTTAAATGTTGAATGAGTCCTTCGGCACCCTTGATAATGCAGAGAGACTTAAAATCTCCTGCGTATTGTTCAATGCCCGTATGCGAGAAGGAGCTTCAGTCATTAATCATGTATTGTACATGATTGAGCATATTGAACGTCTTAGCAAACTTGGCTTTCTATTGCATGAATAATTAGGCAAGGATGCTATCCTCAATTCGCTACCGAAATTCTATCTATCCTTTCTCAGTCATTATAGAATGGCGAAGCCTGTAGTAAACTACCATGGTTTGCTAGGGTTACTGCAGACTTTTGAGAAGGATCACCAGCTCCAAAAGGAGCCAGTGAATTTAGTGAGAGGTTCATCTGTAGGGCATCAATCCTCTAGGAGAGAAAAGAAGAAAAAGATATAGAAATTCCATACCATCGATCCCAAGCAGAGCAAACCGTCAAAAGTTGACAAAAGCCAAGCAGAGTGCTTCTTCTGTAAGAAGCTAGGTCATTGGAAAAGAAATTATCCTGCTTATATAACCACCCTTGACCTAAACAGACCTAAGAACAAGAGAAAGAGGTAAGTGGTTACTTCACAAGGTATTTATATGATAACACCTTGTAATTTCTCTGTTTGTGATACTACTATCTAGATATTAGATATCGAAAGTCCTATTAATATATACAATTCATTGCAGGGACTATAGGTAAGTAGAAAATTTTGAGAGGACAAACGGTTCCTTAACGTTGGAGATGGAAGCTTTGTTTTAGTTTTGGCCTTGGAAATTTTGCAGCTTGTCTTTTGAGTCCAGTAGTGTCATGTTGGATGATTGTTATTATTGTCCCTCCTTTATGATGAATGTCATCTTTGTAGGCCTTTTGGCCAAACTTGATTATAAGTTTATAATAAAAGATGATTTTTGTGATATCATTATGAATGATACTACAATTATAAATAGACAATTGAAATATGGCATATACATACTATCACAACCTGTTAGTGTAATGTATATACCTATTAAATGCTCCAAAATAGATAATGTCAGTGAATCCTACCTTTGGTATTGTAGGCTTGGTCATGTGAATAAGAATAGGATTGACAGGTTGATTAAGGAACGTATCCTTGAGATAGATGATTGTGAATCATTGCCTACCTATAAGTCCTATTTACTTGGTAAGATGACTAAGTCACCTTTTAAAAGAAAAAGTGAGAGAGGCAACGATGTCCTAGGTCTAATACATACTGATGTATACGGGCCTATAAACATAAGTACCAAAGGAGGATAGTACTACTTCATTACGTTTACAGACGACCTATCGAGGTATAGGTATGTCTATCTTATAAAGCATAAGTTAGAATTATTTGAAATGTTCAAACGATTCCATGCTGAAGTAGAAAAATAAATTGAAAAGAGTATTAAGATCCTTCGGTCAGACTGAAGAGGTGAATACCTCACCATATTATTTCTGACATATCTGGAAGAGAATGAGATTCTCTCATAATGGACCCCTCCTGAAATACCACAACATAATGGTGTGTTTGAGAGGAGAAATTGAATCTTGTTAGACATGTCCGATCCATGATGGACTTTTTCAGTCTACCAATCTCTTTTTAGGGATATGCTCTAGAGGCTGAATGCCACATTTTGAATAAGGGACACAGCAAGTCTATCGATAAAACTCCATTTGAGATATGGACTGGACGTAATTCAGTGCTCTCACATCTTAGGATCTGGGGGTGTCCAACTTATGTCAGACGTTTAAAGATAGATAAGCTTGGACCGAAGTTCGATAGATATTTGTTTGTAAGGTACCCAAAGAAAACTAAAGAGTACTACTTCTATCTCGTTGCAGAACAAAGAGTATTTGTCAGCAGTCGGATAATCTTTTTGGAAAATGAGTTTCTTGGTGAAGGAGCTAATGCCTATAAAATTAAACTTGATGAAGTTTATGAGGTGGAAGGACTGACACATACAGAATTGGATTTGATTGGTGAATCGAATCTGAAGCCAATAGAGGCACCATTAAGGAGATCCAATAAAGTACCATGTCAGCCAGACAGATCCATGATTTTCTGATCTGGGACGGTAATCCCATTGAACTTGATGAGAATGATGAGAATCCGATCACCTATATGGGGCCATGCAAAGGCTTGACTCCCAAAAATGGCTTGAGGCTATGAAGTCCGAGATGGAGTCCATGAAAATCAATAGTGTATGGACACTAGTTGATCCGTCTGAAGGGATAAAATCCATAGGGTATAAATAGATTTTCAAAAGAAAAATAGGAGTGGATGGAAAGGTAGAGATCTATAAAGTCCGTCTAGTTGTCAAGGGTTACCGTCAGTATTATGGTTTTGACTATGATGAGACGTTCTCTCCTAGGGCAATGCTTAAGTCCATCCGGATTATGCTTGTTATCGCTGCACACTTAGATTATGAGATCTGATCGATGGATATCAAAATCACTTTTCTTAACTGAGAACTGGAAGAAGAGGTGTATATGATACTATCTGAAGGGTTCACATCCACAGACGAGTCGAAAGTGTGCAAGCTAAAAAGGTCTATTTATGGACTCAAGCAGGTATCGAAGAGTTAGAACATGTGTTTTGATAATATGATCAAAATATATGGCTTTATTAGGAACGGAGAAGAGCCTTGCATCTATAAGTGGGCTTCCAATTCTGTGGTCATTTTTCTTGCACTGTATGTGGATGACATACTGTTACTAAAAAATGATATCCCAACTTTGTAGAGTGTGAAGCTGTGGTTATGATCACAGTTCTCCATGAAGGACTTGAGAGAAGCATCCTACATTCTAGGGATGATGATCTATAGCGATAGATCTAGAAGGTTGCTTGGATCGTCCCAATCCACGTACACTGACACCTTGTTGAAGGGTTCAACATGGATAATTCTAAGAAAGGCTATCTTCCAATAGGCCATGAAATTATTCTTTCCAAGAAAGATTTTCTAACAACTCCTGAAGAAAGAGTGCATGAGTAGAATACCATATGCTTCAGCAATGGGATTTATCATATATGCTGTGATATGTACAAGGTCGGATGTGGCCTATTCACTAGGGGTAGTGAGTAGGTACCAGTCAGATTCGGGTGAGAAGCATTGGAAGATTGCAAAAGCAATTCTTAAGTATTTGAAAAATACTAAAGACACAAATAAAGAGGGTCTCTACCTATGGATGCACAAAAGAGCAATAGTAATAGCAAACAAATCAAATTGAAAGAAGAGAGAAAGGGAGAGAGAGGCGTGTGAAGAGAGAGATCCTTCATCTTCTTTTACATCTCTCCCTTTGTTGCTGCCTTCTCTCCTTGGGTGTGGATCCTTCTTGGGCATCCCACTTGCTTGTGTGAGGTATCACATTAGCACATCTCATCCCTCGATTGATTAAGTTGCGAAGGCAATTGGATTGGAGTTCATCCTGCTTTCCTACAGCGTCTGACGTACATGCGAGATAGAGTGTTTGCACATCCAAGCCTCCGTAAAAGTTTATATCAGATAATTTGAGATTTGATCTCCGGTTCCACTGCGATTCAGGTAAGGATTTAATCCTTAAATAAATAGAATATTAGAGAAAATTTTTAGATGCAATCTGGATATTCTGGAGAAAAACTGTTCCCTTCCCTATAGCAGGCTCGGTCATATTAACAAAAGCAGGATAAATAGGTTAGCACAAGAGGGTATCCTCAATATCAATGATTGTGAATCATTGCTGACCTTTGAGTCTTGTCTTCTTGGAAAGATGACTAAGTCACCTTTTACTAAAAAAGATGAACAAGCTAGTGAAGTTCTAGGTCTAATACATAGTGATGTTTGTGGACCTATGAATATTAGTGCCAGAGGAGGGTATAGCTATTTCATTATGTTTACAGATGACCTATCTAGGTATGGGTATGTTTACTTGATGAAATACAAGTCCGAATTGTTGGAAATATTCAAACGATTTCATAATGAAGTAGAGAAATAAACTGAAAAAAGTATTAAGACTCTTCGGTCTGACCAAGGGGGTAAATATTTTTCCAATGAATTTCTAACATATCTTGGAGAGAATGAGATTCTCTCACAATGGACTCCTCTAGGGATACCACAGCATAATGATGTCTTAGAAAGAAGGAATCGAACCTTGTTGGACATGGTTCGGTCCATGATGGGGTTTACAAATCTATCGATCTCTTTTTGGGGATATGCACTTGAGACAGTCTGTTTTGTGCTCAATAATGTTTGAAGCAAGTCAATTAGTAAAACATCATATGAGATATGGTCAGGACGTAGGCCGAACCTCACTTACCTTAAGGTTTGGGGGTGTTGGAAATTATGTCCCAAAGCCAATCGTCAGCCTGTTGACGGTTGTGCTCATTTTTGTATATGTACATGAATTATGAATTAATAAAAATTTTTTTAGTATTTTTTCATCACAAAATATTTCATCTTCTAATGAACTCCTATGTTGTGGTGAAGTCTTTAGGACTATTTAGACTCGACAAAAGAGGATTTGTCGTTTAGTCCTTAAATCTGTTCGTGATCAAATGATACATTGTTACCAAGGATGACAACGTTTATCAAGCATAGGTCATTGTGTGCCATATAGGTTGGTTGTCCTCTTAACCAATGAGTGTGGAGACACTGGTATGGTATACAGGTGAGATGTAAGAGTACATCTGCACTGAACGTGACCGACTCTAGAGCTATTTCTGCTGTCAAGATTTACTCCGATGGAATATGGGTATAAATGTCCCTCCAACCTGAGACTGCCACGGTGACTTGCAAGCAACTCACTGCACTTAGGCACTGGACTACCTGAATTTTTAATTCAGTGACGGAAGGCTGCTGGGTGCAGTCAAGTACTTGACTTGTCGGTGCATGTGTCAAGATAGGATTGACCACTCCAGTTTAAGAGCTGTGTACAGTCGTGTTTCAATTTAGCAAAATCTTGACCAAGGTAGTCCTTGTGAGGAGTCACAGGACTGTTTCAGTTGAGCACGATTCGGATGATCTGATCAGGGTTGACAGTTTAACCCTGAGTCATTCTAAACATAGGGGTCAAAAGGATGAATTATACAGTAACCATATTCATGTAGGTTCTGAGTGTTGTGATTGCGACTCTTCGACCTATCCGAATGTCGGGTACTATTGCTAGATGGTCACTTCGATTAGTACAGGAATTGATTCCTATGCTACCGGCTTAGGTTCAAACTTGCGGGGTCACACACATTAGAGATTCCTATCTGATCTGATGGCTGATGTAGAATCCTACATGTTTGGAACTTAGTGATCGAGAATCAAAATTTTTTGATCATGAGTTCCACACATTATGGGTACCGGGGTCAAGAGTACCACTGGTTGGGACTTTTTGATCAGGGTTACATATCGATGAATTCTGATGCCCGATTGCCCATCGGATTTGGACTCAGTATTTATGAGAGGTTTAATTAGTGATTTGATTGATAATTAACTCAATTTGATTGAGTAATTATTTTTGGATCAAGTCCAATTGAATTGAATTCAGTTGGGTTTGACCCGATTAGGTTAAGAGTTGACCTAATCGTCAAGATGGTTTGGTCCCTGATTTGATCAGGGGTCAGGCTTAGTCAATTCCTGATTTGATTAAAATTTTATTGAGCCTAATTAAGCCTAATTTAATTGGATTTAAATTAGTCTAATTGGACCTAAATTATTTGGTTCAATTAGGTTGGTTTAAATAATTAAACCACCTTGACCCAATCTCCATGCGCCACCTCACTTCCATTGCACCCATTTGAATTCATGAGAAAGAACTTCCCATGAATTATTTTCTCACGCTAAGCCCTCTCCGTGCCCCACTTTAATGTGCCATATGAATGGATAAGGATGATTGGTTGGCTATTAAAATTCAAAATAAAGTTTGAATTTGAATAGACAATCAATCTTTACACCTTATCTCTTTTTTTACGCCTCATTTATTACATGAGAAAAGATTTCTCATGAAATCACTTCATGCACAATTTAAGCCATGCCTCATGCCTTTAGTGGATAAGAGATGAGTTGGTGTCGATTTGAATTCAAATTTTGATTTGAATTCAAATGTGCAATTACTCATCTTTATCTTTTCTTTTGGATAAGACATTTGATATTGTTATAAAAGGAGGAGAAAAGTGGGGCGTGCAAGAAGAAGATTTTTGGAGAAAAATTTTGGAGCGTGAGAAGTCTTGTGCGTGATAAGAAAATCCATATCCTTCTAAGAGAAAAAGAAAGAAAAAAAAGAAAAGTGGGTGCAAGGTTTTCGATGAGTTCCCTAGAGTTTTAGCCTGGGGTTCGGGAAGTGAGAAAGTGAGCTATGAGTGTCGTGAGCCCATAAAATCTCAGAAAGATCTTCAACATCCTCTCAAGCATGTCTGTTGATGATCTGAAGCATTCGAAGAATCAACAGACATCGATCGAAGGAGTTCGATCTGCATCGGCCGTCAAAAGGGCTCTACAACGAGCTAGCACTCGTGAGGAGTTGATCAAACCAGGAGCTTTGTGTGGATGATCCACAGAGGCCAGACATACTGTGTGACTGCATCACGATGATCAGACTCTTCCGATGGTGATTAGATTACGGCGATCTACTACCCGCACAAAGGTATTGTGTTCTGAACACATTACAGTAAAGTGTTTACTGTTTGAATTTAAAATTCAAATTTAAATGCATGCATGCTATATATCATATTTAGATTCTAGTGTAGGATAAATTTATATTAATTAATTAGATTAATTAATATTTTTTCACTGTAAAATTATAATTTTAAAAAAATTTTAAAATTACCATTTTACCCCTGCATTGAATTTTTCATAAATGGTATCAGAGCGGGTTCTTAGATATGATATATATATTTGCATGCATAGATTAAGTTGTAATCTAAAAGTTTAAATTTAAAATTTAAAATTCAAAATTTAAAATTTGAATTTTGAAAGTTGTTCGAAATTTAAAATTCAAAAATTTAAAATTCAAAATTTGAATTTTGAATTTTGAAATTTGAAATTCTAAATTCTAAATTCAAAAATTTGAAATTCAAAATTTGAAATTTGAAATTTGGTTGAAATTTCAAATTTGAAATTCAAAATTTAAAATTTGAAATTTGAAATTCAAAATTTGAAATTCAAAGATTTGAAAATTTGAAATTTAAAATTTGTTTGAAATTTAAAATTCAAAATTTTAAAATTTAAATTTTAAAATTGGTATATTTAGATATACTTGATCCAAGTAGCAAGTAATCGAATTGGGTTGGTTGCCATGGCCGTCCTGTCATAGGAGAAAAGTAGGGTTTAAAGGCCCTCTCCTCCTATTCGATGGGGTCTCCTATGGCGGTAAGGGTGCCACTGTAATTATATCCCATGCAGATGATGCAGTGAAAGGAATTAAATGTAAAGGTTCAATTATGAAATTTATCATGAATGTGTTAGATTAGATCTAAAGGAATATTCATGATTTATTTTGATTGAGTTATTTTTTGTTATGTAATTAGCAATAGGATTGCTATTTATAAAATGTGCTGATCTATTTGTGAAATGAGTCAACATATTTAGTGAACAGAAAATAAAATCTTTCAAATTTAAAAATTATTTTTGAAATATCAAACCCTGACCCATCAGCCCAAATACTTAATTAAAAGAATTAAATGTTGTCTAGTAGGTCTAGAATTATGAATTAAGACCTAAGACAATTGTATAAACTTGTGGGTCAATGGGTTAGATGGATTAGATCCATAATTGGATTAGACCTAAGGTTAGCTTAAAGAAATGGACTAAATTAGAGTAATTGGTCAAATCTAATCAAAAGTTGAATTAGATTAGGTCAAGGATACTCTAGACTCAACTCCAATAGTTGTAGTTGAATGGGTCCATGTCTTTAACTAGACCAAGATGGACTTAATTCATGGCTACGCGGTGGAACCCAATTTACTAAGTTGATCAAATTAAAACTAATGAACCGGTTGGTGTCTAAGGTAAGTTTGACAGTTTGACCAGTGGTTTTTAAGTGGGAGCTACTCGCAGTGATTCGATCTCTGATGAGTTAATAGCTTATCCCCACCACTGATCTCACTTACCTGGCCAACCTGATAAATTAGATTTTGATTAGATCACTTGGTGATTAGGGCTCACCCATGTCATTAGGTAAATCAGTTTGACTGATTTAGGTGCTCCTAATGCCAGCTTTAATTAAATCTTTTTTAACCTGACTTGGTGAAGTCAGTGGGAGGATTGAAATTGGCTGGATATTTTTTTCTCATCTATCCTTTAATAAAATTCTCAAAAATTATTAGGTCCCTAAAAATGATTAAGTTATATTGATAACTAAGTCATAGCCTCCCATTAAGTGAGTGATAATGAGTCCATTAGTTTAATAATCATTGGAGGCCCAAAGGTCTGGTGCTTATTGACTAATAGAATTATCATTCATAATATGATAATTTGCTTTGAGTCTTTCTGATGGTGATCAAGTTGGCCGACCAAAGTCGGACCTGATCATTTATTGGTCCAATTCATCAAATCAAATCATGTTAATGGTTGGACCTAACCAGATCTTTTCAGTGGAGGCCAAAGCCTATTGATTAGGTTCTGGGGCAAAATCAATTACTAGAAGTTATTTAGAGAAACAACTGGTTATGAACCTACCCATAGATGCACATGGGTTGACCAACCAAAGTTGGGCTCGTGTGTAGTCTGTGTGGATTCTAGTACCCACTAAGGAATTAAAGTAATTCCTCGAATTAGAGGTTGAGGCTACCAGTTCCTAAAAATATTGGGAGAAACTTTAGACTAAAGTCCAAGTCTTTAGTATTTATAATTTATGTACTAATAGAGGTCTGGTTTTTCTTTATGCAGCTATGGCCACTACTTTGTCCCTCCGGTCATTATTAGATAATGACAAGCTCATGGGACCTAATTTTGATAGTTGGTATCGAAAATTAAAAATCGTCCTTGAGCATGAGTGGATCCTTTATGTAGTAACGGATTCGGCACCTGAGGAGCCAGCTCTGAACGTTAGAGGGACTGTCCGAGACACTTATCAGAAGTAGTTCAACGATCGCACCACCGTTCGGTGCATTATGCTGGCGGCAATGAATGATGAGTTCAGTCGTAGGTTCAAGAATTCCCAGCCTCAGGAGATGCTTCAATTGTTGAACGACTCCTTTGGCATGCCTGACGACGTTGAAAGGCATAAAACTAGTTGTGCCATTTTCAATGCTTGGATGAGGGATGGAATCTCAGTCACTGATCATGTACTGTACATGATCGAAATGATTGAGCGCCTAAGTAAACTGGGCTTTCCCTTGCACGAGCAGCTCGGTAAGGATGCGATCCTTAATTCATTGCCCAAGTCCTTTTTCTCCTTCCTTACTCATTTTCGGATTACAAAGCCTGCAGTAAACTACCACGGCTTGTTGGGGTTGCTGCAGAACTTTGAGAAGGATCACCAGCTCCATAAGGAGTCGGTGAATATTGTGGGAGGGTCTTCTTCTAGTCGTCGACCCTTTAATAAAGAGAAGAAGAAGAACAAGAAGAAGAAGAATAAGAAGGTGCAGCTGCATGCTGGGACGCCTGCACAGGGTCAGACCAAGAAGTGCAAGCCCGACCAGAGCCAGGCGGAGTGCTTCTTTTGCAAGAAGTAGGGGCACTGGAAGAGGAACTATCCTCTATACATTGCCTCCCTGGACCCAAACAGGCCGAAGAAGAAGCAAGGTACTTATATGATAACACCTTGCAACTTTTTCATTTGTGATACTACTGTCTGGGTATTGGATATCGGAAGCCCTTATCTTATTTGCAATTCGATGCAGGGTCTGCAGGTCAGTAGGAGATTTGATGAAGGTGATAGATTCCTGAACGTTGGAGATGGAAGCAAAGTTCCAGTTCTAGCATTAGGAATCATGAACCTTGTAATCAATTCTCGAAATATAATTCTGAGTGAATGTCACAATTGTCCAAGCTTTTTATTAAATATTATTTTTGTAGGCCTTTTGGCAATGAACGGTTATCAATTTTTAATAAAAGAAAATATTTGCAATATCATTTTGAATGGTGTTACAATATTTGTTGGACAACTTAATAATGAAATTTACTTTCTATCACAACCTGTTAATGTGGTTCAAACCTCTGGTAAACGCCCTAGAATAGATAATATGTCAGAAGTCTACCTTTGGAACTATAGGCTAGGTCATATCAATAAGAACAGGATAAACAGGTTGGCTCAAGAAGAAATTCTTGAAGTAGGTGATTGTGAATCACTTCCAACCTGTGAGTCCTATCTTCTTGGTAAAATGACCAAATCACCTTTTACTGGAAAAGGTGAGCGAGCCAGTGAACTCTTGGGTCTGGTACATTCTGATGTATGTGGACCCATGAGCATAAGTGCAAGAGGTGGATATTTTTACTTCATAACCTTCACAGATGACCTATCGAGGTATCGGTATGTCTATTTAATGAAACATAAGTCGGAGTCGTTTGAAATGTTCAAACTATTCTGAAATGAGGTAGAAAAATAAACTGAAAAGTGTATTAAAACTCTTCGATCTGATCGAGGAGGTGATACCTTTCCAATGATTTTCTGACATATCTTGGGGAGAATGGGATTCTCTCTCAGTGGACATCTCCTAGAACACCACAACATAATGGTGTGTTTGAAAGGAGGAATCGGACCTTGTTGGACATGGTTCAATCCATGATGGGGTTTGTTGGTTGTCGATCTCCCTCTGGAGATATGCGCTCGAATCGACTTGTTACCTTCTAAATAGAGTTTCGAGTAAGTCTGTAACCAAAACGCCATATGAGATATGGATAGGACGTAAGCCAGTACTCTCGCACCTTAGGGTTTGGGGGTGTCCGACTTATATTAAACGTTTAATTACGGACAAGCTAGGACCTAGGTCTGACAAGTGTAATTTTATAGAATATCCAAAAGAGACCAAAGGATATTACTTCTACCTAGCTGATGAGTAAAAAGTGTTTGTCAGCCTTAAGGCAATCTTTTTGGAAAAGGAGTTCCTTGGTGAAGGGACTGTTGCCTCTAAGGTCGAACTTGACAAAGTTCGACAGGTGAAAAAACCGACACAAGTTGCTGAACCTGAACCAGATTTGATTAGATCAGATCCAGAGCCCATTGTTCAAGCACCCTTAAGGCGATCTGGTAGAGTACCACGTCAACCGAACAGATACTATGGTTTCTTGGTCCGGGATGATGATCCTATCGAACTTGATAAAAATGATGAGGATCCGATCACCAACATGGATGCAATGCAGAGATCCGACTCTGAGAAATGGCTAGAAGCCATGAAATTCGAAATGAAGTCCATGAAGGTCAATGATGTGTGGACATTGGTTGACCCACCCGAAGGAGTAAAACCCATAGGGTGTAAGTGGGTCTTCAAAGGAAGAGGGGCACAGACGGAAAGGTGAAAACCTATAAAGCCCGTCTGGTTGCCAAGGATATCGTCAACGTTATGGTATAGACTATGACGAGAGTTTTTTTCTGTGGCAATGCTCAAATCCATTCGGATTATGCTTGCGATAGCTGCCCATCTGGACTATAAAATCTGCAGATGGATGTGAAGACAGCTTTCCTAAATAGAGAGCTGGATGAAGAGGTGTATATGATACAATCTGAAGGATTCACATCCACAGATGAATCTAAGGTGTGCAGACTAAGAGGTCCATTTATGGACTTAAGCAGGCATCCCGGAGTTGGAACATACATTTTGATAGGAGATCAAGACGTATGGCTTCGTTAAGAACGGAGAAGAGCCTTGCATTTATAAGTGGGCTAATGGTCCAGTAGTAGTATTTCTTGTATTGTATGTGGATGACATTCTCTTAATCGGAAATGATGTCCCTGCATTACAGGAATAAAGATTTGCTGTCATCATAGTTCTCCATGAAGGATCTGGAGAAGCTTCCTACATCCTAGGGATGAGGATCTATAGGGATAGATTTAAAAGGTTGCTTGGTTTATCTCAGTCCACGTACATTGATACTATGCTGAAGAGGTTCAGTATGGAGAATTTAAGAAATGCTATCTTCCGATAGGCCATAGAATTTCTCTCTCGAAGAGGGATTGTCCGACAACACCTCAAGAGAGAGAGCGTATGGGTAGGATTCCATATACTTCGGTAGTGGGATCTATCATGTACGTCATGACATATACACGACCAGATGTGGCATACTCACTAGGGGTAGTGAGTAGATACCAATCTGATCCAGGGAAGAATCACTGGAAGGTTGTTAAAACCATCCTGAAGTATTTAAAAAATACTAAGGACCAGTGGCTTGTTTATGGTGAATCGACTTGAGACTTATAGGATTTACAGACTCTAGTTTTCAGTCTGATCACGATGACAGCAAAAGTGTGTTGGGATTTATTTTTACCCTTAATGGTGGGGCTATCTGCTGAAAAGTTCTAAGCAGCACACAGTGGCTGATTCAGTTTGCGAGGGGAGTATGTCGCTACATCAGATGCTGTCAAAGAAGCGATGTGGCTGAGAAATTCATCACGAGCTCGGAGTAGCACCCTCCATTGTTGATCCAGTTCTGCTCTACTGTGACAGCTCTGGAGCCATTGCTCAGGTGAAGGAATCAAAGGCACACCAGCGGATGAAGCATATTCTACACCGCTACCATCTCATCCGAGAAATTATGGATCGAGGTGACGTCAATCTTCAGAAGATCGATGAGAAAGAGAACCTGGCTGACCCATTCACTAATAGCGGTGAAGGAGTTCGACAACTACAAGTCGAAGATGGGTATTAGATACTGCACTGATTGGCTTTAGGTCAAGTGGGAGATTGTTGGAATAGTGTCCCAAAGCCAATCGTCAGTCTGTTGATGGTTGTACTCATTTTTGTATATGTACATGAATTATGAATTAATAAAAATTTTTTGATATTTTTTCATCACAAAATATTTCATCTTCTAATGAACTCCTATGTTGTGGTGAAGTCCTTAGGACTATTTAGACTCGACAAAGAGGATTTGTCATTTAGTCTTAAATCTGTTTGCGACCAAATGATACGTTGTTACCAAGGATGACAAGTTTATCAAGTATAGGTCTTGTGTGCCATATAGGTTGGTTGTCCTCTTAACCAATGAGTGTGGAGACACTGGTATGGCATACAGGTGAGATGTAAGGGTACATCTGCACTGAACGTGACCGACTTGGAGCTATTTCTACTGTTAAGATTTGCTCCGATGGAATATGGATATAAATTCCCTCCGACCTGAGACCGCCATGGTGACTTGCAAGCAACTCACTGCACTTAGGCACTGGACTACTGAATTTCTAATTCAGTGACGGAAGGCTGCTGGGTGTAGTCAAGTACTTGACTTGTCGGTGCATGTGTCAAGATGGGATTGACCACTCTAGTTTAGGAGCTGTGTACAGTCATTTTCAATTTAGCAAAATTGGTAGGTAGTTCTTGTGAGGAGTCACAGGACTGTTTGAGTTGAGCACGATTCGGATGATCTGTCAGGGTTGACAGTTTAACCCTGAGTCTCCTAAACACAGGGGTCAAAAGGATGAATTATACAGTAACCATATTCATGTAGGTTCTGAGTATTGCGATTGGACTCTTCGACCTATTCGGATGTCGGGTACCATTGCTAGATGGTCACTTCGATTAGTACAGGAATTGGTTCCTGTGCTACCGGCTTAGATTCGAACCTGTGGGGTCACACACATTAGAGTTCCTATCTGATCTGATGGCTGATGTAGAATCCTACATGTTTGGGACTCAGTGATCGAGAATCAGGATTCTCTGATCACAAGTTCACACATTATGGGTACCGGGGTCAAGAGTACCACTAGTTGGGACTTTTTGATTAGGGTTACATATCGATAAATTCTGATGCCCGATTGCCCATCGAATTTGGACTCAGTATTTATGAGAGATTTAATTAGTGATTTGAACACTAATTAACTCAATTTGATTGAGTAATTATTTTTGGATCAAGTCCAATTGAATTGGATTCAGTTGGGTTTGACCCGATTAGGTTAAGAGTTGACCTAATCGTCAAGATGGTTTGGTCCCTAATTTGATCAGGGTTGGACTTAGTCAATTTTGATTTGATTAGAATTTTATTGAGCCTAATTAAGCCTAATTTAGTTGGGTTTAAATTAGTCTAATTGGACCTAAATTATTTGGTTCAATTAGGTTGGTTTAAATAATTAAACCACCTTGACCCAATCTCCATGCGCCACCTCACTTCCATTGCACCCATTTGAATTCATGAGAAGAACTTCTCATGAATTATTTCCTCACGCCAAGCCCTCTCCAGCCCCACTTTAATTGCCATATGAATGGATAAGGATGATTGGTTGGCCATTCAAATTCAAAATAAAGTTTGAATTTGAATGGGCAATCAATCTTTGCACCTTATCCCTTTTTTTATGCCCCATTTATTACATGAGAAAAGATTTCTCATGAAATCACTCCATACACAATTTAAGCCACACCTCACATCTTTAGTGGATAAGGGATGAGTTGGTGTCCATTTGAATTCAAATTTTGATTTTAATTCAAATGTGCAATTACTCATCTTTATCTTTTCTTTTGGATAAGACATTTGATGTTGTTATAAAAGGAGGAGAAAAGTGGGGCGTGCAAGAAAAAAATTTTGGAAAAAAATTTTGGGGCGTGAGAAGTCTTGTCGTGAGAAGAAAGTCCATATCCTTCCAAGAGAAAAAGAAAGAAAAGAAAGAAAAGTGGGTGTAAGGTTTTCGATGATTCCCTAGAGTTTTAGCCTGGGGTTCGGGAAGTGAGAAAGTGAGCTACGAGTATTGTGAGCCCACAAAATCTAGAGAGATCTTCAACATTCTCTCAAGCACATCTGTTGATGATCCAAAGTATTCGAAGAATCAACAGACATCGATCGAAGGAGTTCGATCAGCATCGGCCGTCAAAAGGGCTCTACAATGAGCTAGCACTCGTGAGGAGTCGATCAGACCGAAGCTTCATTGGATGATCTACAGAGGCCAAACACATTATGTGACTGCATTGTGATGATCAGACTCTCCGACGGTGATCAGATTTGGCGATCTACTATCCCACAAAGATATTGTGTTCTGAACACATTACAGTAAAGTATTTATGTTTGAATTTGAAATTCAAATTTAAATGCATGCATGCTATATATCATATTTAGATCCTAGTGTAGGATAAATTTATATTAATTAATTAGATTAATTAATATTTTTTGCTGTAAAATCATAATTTTAAAAAAATTTAAAATTATCATTTTACCCCTGCACTGAATTTTCACAGGGGGTGTCTGGCTTATGTCCAATAATTACAAACTGACAAGCTGAATATAGATTCGATAAGTTACTTTTATAGGGTTCTCCAAAAAAATGAGGGGATACCACTTTTGTCTCCCTACTGAACAAAAGGTATTTGTCAGTAGTAAGGCATATTTTTTGAAAATAGAATTTTTAGTGAAGGAACAAGTGCCTCTAGAGTCGAGCTTGACAAAGTTCAACAGGTAGAAGAATCGATACCAGTAACTGAATCTGAATCGAATTTGATAAAATCAAATTCGAAGCCTGATATACAAACATCCTTAAGGCAATCTGGTAGAGTACCACATCAGCCAGATAGATACTTAGATTTCTTGATCCAGGATGAAGATCCTATTGAGCTCGATGAGAATAATGAGGATCCAGTCACCTATATAGATGCAATGTAGAGGTCCGACTCTGAGAAATGTTTGAAGCTATAAAATCTAAAATAGAGTCCATGAAGATCAACAATGTGTGGATATTGATTGATCCACCTGAAGGGATAAAACCCATAGGGTGTAAGTGGGTCTTCAAAAAGAAAAGGGGTGTAGACGAGAAGGTTGAGACCTATAAAGCTCATCTGGTTATCAAGGGATATCATCAACATTATGGTATTGACTAAGATGAGATATTCTTCTGTGGCAATGCTCAAGTTTATTCGGATCATGCTTGCAATAGCAGCATACCTGGACTATGAAGTCTGGCAAATGAATGTGAAGATAGCTTTTTTAAATGGAGAGCTGAATGAAGGAGTGTATATGATGCAACCTAAAGGGTTCACATCTACAGATGAGTCCAAAGTGTGTAAGCTTCAAAGATCCATTTATGGATTGAAGCAAGCATCTCAAAGTTAGAACATGCATTTTGATAAGGTGATCAGAACGTATGGCTTTGTTAAGAACAGAGAGGAACCCTATATACATAAGTGGGCTAATGATTTAGTAATTATATTTTTTATTTTATATGTGGACGATATTCTCTTAATCGAGAATGATGTCCCTACATTATAGAAAATAGAAGTGTGGTTGTCGTCACAATTCTCTATGAAGGATCTGGAAGAAGCAACATACATCCTAGAGATGAAGATCTATAGAGATAGATCTAAGAGGCTGCTCGGACTCTCCCAATCAATGCACATAGATATCATACTGAAGCAGTTCAGCATAGAGAATTTCAAGAAAGGCTGTCTTCCGATAGGTCATGAAATTTCTCTCTCGAAGAAGGATTGTCCAACAACCCCTCAAGAAAGAGAGGTATGAGTAGAATTCTATATGCCTCAGCAATGGGTTCTATAATATATGCCATGACATGTACAAGATCAGATGTGACATACTCACAGGAGTAGTGAGCAGATACCAATCAGATCCAGATGAGAACCATTAGAAGGTTGCAGAAACCATCTTTAGGTATTTGAAAATATTTAGGACTAGTGGCTCATTTATGGAGAATCTGACTTGAAACTCATAGGATACATTGATTCTAGTTTTCAGTCAGATTTGATGATAGCAAAAGTATATGGGATACATCTTTACCCTAAATAGTGGACCTATCTGCTGGAAAAATTTCAAGCAGCACACTGTAGCTGATTCTATTTGCAAGGTGGAGTACATCGCGGCATCCGATGCTGTAAAGAAAGTGGTGTGGTTGAGTAAGTTAATCATCGAGCTTAGAGTGGCACCCTCTATTGATGGTCCATTCTGTTTTATTGCAATAGTACTAGAGCCATAGCTCAGACAAAGGAGTCGAAGGCACATCAAGGGACAAAGCATATTCTGCATCGCTACCACCTTGTCTGAGAGATCGTGGATCGAGATGATGTCGACCTTCAAAAGATCAACGAAAAGTATAACCTGACCGACCCATTAACTAAAACCCTTATGGTAAAGGAGTTAAAGATCACAAAATAAAGATGGGTATACGATACTCTATCGATTGATTTTAGTACAAGTAGGAGTTATTGGAAAATGTGTTCCAAAATCAATCATCAGTCTGTTGACAGTTATACTATTTGATATAATTGTATATAAATTAATTAATAAAATATTTATTTGATAGTTTTCATCATAAGCTTATACATCTTCTATATCGAGCTTTTGTGTTATGATGAAAGTCCTTAAGACTATTTCAAATTGATAAAGGAGGATTTATCATTTAGTCCTTAAATGAGTTCGTAACCAAATGACATGCTATTACTAGGACAATAGACATATCAAGTGTAGGTCGTTGTGTGCCATATAGGTTGGTTATCCTCTTAACCAAGGAGCATGGAGACGTTGGTGTGGCATGCAGGTAAAATGTAGGAGTACATTTCATTGAACGTGACCAACTCCAGAGCACTCTACTGTCAAGAGTCACTCCAAAAGGATATGGATATAAATATCCCTCTGACCTAAGATCACCACAGTGACTTGCAAGTAACTCACTGTACTTTGGTGCTAGACTATCTGATTTCTAATTCATGATTCGAAGGTTTATGAGCACAGTCAAATACTTGTGAAGTCGGTGCGTGAGTCAAGATGGGATTGACCATTCCAAGAGATTAGAGAGAATGCTTTGTATTTCAATTTAGTAAAACTTGGCCAGGGCAATCCTTGTAAGGAGTCTTATGATTTATCAGATTGAGACACATAATGGATGTACTATTAAGAGTTGACAGTTTAAATTTTTCATCTTAGTCAAGTGATTTATCTTATATGATTTTTTTTTTTTTTTTTTTTCAATTTTAGTTTATTTTATCAGATTGAGACACATAATGGATGTACTATTAAGAGTTGACAGTTTAAATTTTTCAATCATCCTAGCATCAAAGGTCAAAGGATGAATTATACGGTAACTATATGCAAATAGATTTTTGACTGTTGCATTCATACATTCAGCCTTTTCGGACGTTGAGTATCATTGCTGGATGGTTACTCTGATTGGTATAGAAATCAATTTCTATACTACCGGCTTACGTTCGAACCTATAAGGTCACACACATTAGAAGTTCTTCTTCAGTCATATGGCTAATCTGAAGAGTCCCAGTGGAAGAGACTCTAGAGAAGAGTCCCACTAGACTTGGACTCTATTATTAATAGAGGATTAATTAATGATTAGATCACTAATTAACTTAATTTGGTTAAGCATTAAAGTTGGATCATGTTGATTGAATTGAATTCAATCAGATCAGGTCTGATTAGGTTATGAGACGACCTAATCGGTAAGGGAGAGATGATCTTGATTTGATCAAATCTATGCTGAATTAGTTTGTTGATTTGATCAAATTTAATTAAGATTATAGGAGCTTAATTATATTAGGTTATCATATTTTATTTGGATTTAATTGGATTGATTTTGAAAGAAATTCAATTGGTTAAACCCTAAAGTCCTAAATGAGTAGGACTCTCTCCCTTGCGCTACCTAAATTATATCATGCCTTTTCTCACCATATGTAAAAAAAATAAAAAATAATCCTTCTTTTATCATTCATTAAGGATAGAAATTGGTTGATTTTGATTTGAATTCAAATTGATTTGAATTTTAACTTAAAACCTTATCCATATCCTTCCACACGTCGGTAACTTCTGAAGGTGCCCATTATGTATGAGAAAAAGAAGTCTTTTTAATTGATTTTTATATCTAATTTTCTTGATAAGTCTCTCTTTAAGTTAGATAAAGGTTAAAAAAGTTGGAGTTAAATTGAAATTCAAAATAGTTTGAATTACAACAAACTCCAGCCCTTATCCTGTCTTATCTGATTTGTGCGATAATCATAAAAAAATTATAATTTTATGTGCTAAACTAATAGAGCTTTTTACTGTGAGATACCAGAGAGAAAGAGGGGCCAAAATTCTTCTTTGGGATATGAGGTTTGGGTGGGTTTCCTTCTTCCTTGCATGAACAAAAGAGGAGACCAATCTCCTCTCGGGTGAGCGACCTAAAACTATTCTAGGGTTTTTACATGAGAAAAAAATCAAAGAGAAGAGAGTCTTCAAATGATTTTTCTCTACCATCTAGCATCCTCTCTGATCCATCTTCATATCAAAAAAGTTCAAGGTGATCGAAGAAGGAGATCAAGTCAGATCTGCCATCAGAAATCGATTGAGTGAGCTAGCACTCCTGCCGAGGGCTGATTGGTCTGAGGGCTTCATGTGGACCATCTATAGAGGCCAGATGCTTGTGCAACTGTGAGCGATCGAGAAGACTTTCAGATCTATATTTTGATCATGGAGTTTGACTATCTACGCTCAGGTATTGGGTTTGGAACCTTAGAAGTGGTAGGTTAGATCTATTACTAAATGCCATTTTTGATTCACATGATTGTCATTTTAGGTTTAATTTTTATGCATATAAATTCATATCATCAATCCATTCATAGGAGTTTTAAGATCAGATCTTATGCATGTATTTATAAATTAAATAGTTTAATCTAATATTCTTCTGCAAAAAATTTTTGAAATACATACATGAAACCCCTGTGCATCCCAACACATATGCCAACCAGTGATCATGGGTTAATTTGATCAAGTAATTTTATCCAATTAGAATATCTTAAGATATAAGAACTCAAAAGAGATCAATATGAACTATTGAGATGCTTCATGAAGGCTTAATAGTATGACTATGCTATTCTACTAGCATAGTGGTTCAAAGCTCCTCTATTGGGTCAACTTGGATTCAAAGCAACAATGTTGACTAGGCCATAATGCATGGTCACATATATCGATCCAATCAAAGCAACTATATTTGATCAAAGGTCTAGCTAGGGCCTAGAGTATAGGTGGCTTAACAGAAAAAAAGCTACAAAATCTAATGATGTTCAATGAAGGCTAATAGGGACCAATATACTGCGTGACTACTAGAAAATTGGGTAGATAGCATATATATATTTCAAAATCTTTTTGAAACATAGTGAAAAATGAAACGGATTAAACCCTTTAACCCACATACATAAGATCAAATCTAATCCTACCTAAGCCCAAAAGAAAAATACATATATAATCTAAAATTTAAGAGAAGTATGAGATCGTATTTCAATACCTTAGTGTGGGTAGATATTCACCACTATCAATGATCACGGATTCATAGATGCTTGAGCCGCACATATTCTGACCTCTATGGGTATCCATCTAGATCAATCTCAAACTGATCTCCTCGTAGTAGATTCTTCTTTCCAAGAAGAATCTTAGCCTTAAAATTTGGATCAACTCCTTGATCTAAATTGTAGGATCAACTTCTTGATCTGCAGTCTTCTTCTTCTTCTTCTCATTCTTCACTCTTGAAGAAAGATCTCCTTAGAGTTTTGATGTGTAAAAAGTGGACACCCAACCCTTGGGCTGGAAGAGAAGAGAGGGAGGAGGAGAGAGGCATGGAGAAGGGAGAGAGAGAGAGACATTTGTTTCACAAAAATTTCTATCTCTTAGAAATTTAGAGACATTCTCTTTATATAGGCACTACCTTGACTCATAATAGAAATCCAATTATCTTAAAAAAGTAGATCCTTATTTTATAATTTTTTTTATTTTTTAATCTGATTTATTTTAATAAAATCAGATATAATTGGCAAATAATCAATCCCTTTTTTAGGTAGGTACAAGGGGTGCCCCATCTCTATAAGCCAGGTATTAGAGTTGGCACCCCACATTAGGGTTTCTTGCCATATGTGAGGGGGCGTGGCCCCTCTCTCTCTCCTCCATGCCAAACCACAAGAAGGGGGTGGCCCCTCTTACCACATCAGGGGTTGGTGCCCCTTGGTCTTGCCAAAAAGAGAAGCAGGCATCTCCCATCTTTCCATCTATTCTACATGCACACTTAAAGATAATTAAGAGATAATGAAGAGATAATATTAAGATAATTATGCCAACTAACTGACTTAATCAAATCTTCTTGGGCTCACAATTAAGAGTCCAATTAAATCCAAATAATTTAGGTTAGGTTCAAGGCTATGGACTTGGTCAAATCAAAATTTCGAAAAAAATTAGGTTTAACCATGAGCTCGCATAGTTCTCATAAACCTAGTAGGATTTCAATAAATCCTAATCTATTAGAACTTCATAAGTCCAATTGACAAATTTGAGATTAAATCCCTTAATGTGTGACCTCATATATTCTATTCTATCTGATAGTGAGATATATTGTGATCTCCATCACAATATCATCGAAACTCTTTTCGATGGATTGGAAATTTTTACTTCTATCCTTCAAGAAACATCGATCATCAAGATGATGCCCGATGAGTCTCACAATCCATAGTGACACCTAGCAGTATATAATGGCAACTCAATAGAATAAAAGTATGAAATCTCTAGATGCAGTCATCATATGATTCAGTCCTTTTATCGTGAGTCCCGATTTGACGGAGGTCATGGAGAACTCGTCAGACTTAATTGTCATCATATACTAGATTGGCTCAACTCGAGTTCATTTATCAATTCTGTAGAAATTCTTTTCCAGTATTTATACTTGCTTTGGTCAAAGACTTTCTTAACTCAATCTCGTAAATTGCATAAAGCTTTTTCTTTTCTACCAAGATCGATAGATTATATTTGGATACATCCTACTCCAAACAGTGAATTTGGAACCTACTGAAGCCAACATACACAGCAAAGATCCAATGGTTAGGGATCAAGAAAATGTACAGTCAAATCCAATAGCCTCACTGCGAATAGCCAATGATATCATAAATCAAAGGACCGTCACACCACTGCAGCATCAAGAAGATCACTGAAGAGTGAGTAGACATCCATGTGATCTTCTGTTGGTCATACTCAGTATAAGTTATTCTCTAACAACCACCCACGCCTTCACCCCAGTGTCCCTACACTGCAGATCCAAGACTCATCTGCCTACAAGGGAGGTGAACTATGCATCGATCTCAAATGAATTGATCACTGTTCTCTATGATGATTCTTTGGTTGGAAGCATTTAAAAATTAACCACTAATTAATGTATATCTCAAATTCTTAATACTTTAAAAATATACAAAAATCATCTTTATTAATTTCTAGGATCAATTATGGACATATAAATATAATAGAAATAAAAAAATCTTTTATTGATAATAAAAAAATTACAAGTTTAAGCCTTGAAATTACATAATGTATCAGCCAACAATTAACTTATAGGGCAAAATCCAACAAACTCCCACTTGACCTAAAGCCAATCAACCATATATCTAAGACCCATCTTCTCAAGGTGAGCTTCGATCTTCAACTGGTTGAAAGGCTTGGTCAGTGGGTCCATCACATTCAGCGTAGTGTTGACTCTCTACATTTCGACAAACTTCTTCTCGAGGTATTCGCATATGATGTGAAATCATTGCTCTATATGCTTGGACTTTTGGTGAGATCTGGGCTCCTTAATAAGGGCTATGCGCTGTTGTTGTCGCAGTATAGTACAATAATATTTGATGGCATCACACCTAGCTCCTCAACGAACTACTTAAATAAAAAAGCTTCCTTAATAGCTTCAAAGATGGCGATGTACTCTACTTTCATGATCGAATTTGTAATAATTGACTGCTTGAAACTCTTCCAGCTAACCACACCATCATTACATAAGAAGATACATCCTGATGTAGACTTTTGATCATCGACATCAGTCATAATGTCTAAATTGATGTATCTCTCAACTTTTAGCTCCAATCCTCTACCAAAGATCAACATCATATCTTTAGTTCTTCTTAAGTACTTTAGGATATTTCTAATAGCAATCTAGTATTCTTCATCTAGATTCACCAGATATCTACTCGTGACACTCACGGTAAGTGCTATATTAGGACATATACAAAATATAGCATACATAAGATTTTTTATTGCCGAAGCATAAGGGATCTTGCTCATGCACTGAATCTCCTCAAGTGTGTCAGGGCACATCATCTTAGAGAGATGAATACCATGTCTAAGAGGCAAAAATCCCTCTTGGAGTTTTCCATGCTAAACCTTTTCAGTAGTTCCTCTATGTATATATGCTGTGAGCGTCCTATTATTCTCTTAGGTCTATCTCTATTAGACCTTTATACCAAGAATATAGAAAGCTTCTCTAGGTCATTCATGATGAACTCTTTCGACAACCATACTTTGACTGACGTTAGCATGAAAATATCATTTTCAATCAGGAGGATGTCATCTACATACAATATGCAGAATGTGATAGTACTCTCACTAACTTTTTTGTGCACACATGGCTCCTCATTTTTGATGAAATTAAATATTTTGATCACATCATTGAAACGAGTGTTCCAATCCTAAAATACTTTCTTAAGTCCATATATGGACCTTTACAGCTTACAGATCTTATGATCACTATCACTAAATGTGAAACCCAGAGGCTACTCCATATAGATGTCTTCCTCAAGATATCTATTTAGAAAGACAGTTTTCATATCCATCTATCAAATTTCAAAATCATGAAATATTGCTATCGTAAGTAGATTATGGATAGATTTCAACATGGCTACAGATGAAAAAATTTCATGATAGTCAATACCTTCACGTTGACTATAATTTTTTATAACTAGCCTTACCTTATAGGTCTCTACCTTACCATCTGATCCAATTTTTCTTTTGTAAATTCATTTATACCCAATTGGTATAACACCTTTGTTGAGAATTATGTCCTAAAATTAATCATGTGATGATTGAGTTTATCCTTATATATAAATTATTATTTAATGAATAAAAATTATTCTGATTTTTTTATCATAAAATAATATCTTTCTTGAACTTTTGTGCTATGATGAAGTCCTTAGAACTATGCTAGTGTACGACAAAGAGAAGATTTATTGTATAGTTCTTAAACATATATGTGCCCATATGATACGTCATTACGAGATGATGATGTTTATCGAATGGAGATCGTTGTGTGCCATATGGGTTGGTTATCCTCTTAACCAAAGAGTGTGGTGACACTGATATGATATACAGGTGAGATGTAGGGTTACATCATTGCTGAACAAGTGACTCACCTGTTGAGCGTTCTGCTGTCAAGAGCTGCTCGAGAAATACATGGGTATAAATATCCTTCAGACCTGAGATCGTCATAGTGACTTGCAAGCAACTCACTGTGTTTTGGTGATGGATTATTTGGATTTCTAACGTAGTAACGGAAGGCTACTAGATACAGTCAAGTACTTGTAAAGTCTGTATATGGATCAAGATGGGATTGACCCCTCAGGATTATTGAAATTGATGTATCACTGTATTTCAATTTAGTAAAGCTTTAGCTAGGATAATTCATAAGATAGATTTGAAAGGTTGAAATACAATACGGATGAAGCAATCTCGGTTGATAGTTAATCTGAGACCATCCTAGAGTATTCAATATCAAAAGGATGAATTCTAAAATATTTTTTATGATAATTTGACCTATCTAGATATTGAGAACCATTGCTAGATAGTATCTTGATTAGTACAGAAATTGGTTCTTATGCTACTGACTTAGTGTTTGAACTTATGGAGTCACGCACATAACTCAGACAAAGTATGAAAGAATTAGCCTATGTTTATATATCTAATTTGAAAGTGATTTGATTGAACATATAAGTTAATTTGATTGAGAATTAAGTTATGGATTAGATGAGATTGAAGAGTTGACTATGTCTAGCTAGCACTACAAATGAGATTCAGATTCAATCTCAAGGATGAATAATTTTTGATCTATGATCTATAGAGCATATGAAAGATTAAATTTAAGTGCTAATTAATTTTAGATTAGATCTAAATTAATTAAACTTAATTAGGTCTAAAATTTAAGTTAGACTTGGTATAAAAATCCTAAAGAGTTTGGGATTGACAGTCTTTAGAAATTATTTCGAACCAGCTTCAAATTGGATTCGAATCGGATCCATCTTGGATGAGAATGAGTATTCCTACTTGCACTGGGAATACCCTCTCATGTAAGCCAACCAACATCTGATATGGAGTTGGTTTGGGGCATCCCATGTGAGTGAAGGAGTGGGTGCAAGTTGATTGTCATATGTGATGGCAATTCTATCTCATGTAGGAATTCTTCTTTCATGAGTATTGGACCAACTCAAATTAGGTTTAAGTTAGGAGTCCTACTATCTTTAGGTCATGGGAATAATATATAAATAGAGAGGGTATCTACCTATAGATGCATATTAAACAAATCAGATTGAGAGAAGAGAGAAAGAGAGAGAGGCATGTGAAGAGAGAGGTCCTTCATCTTCTCCTACATCTCTCCCTTCATTGTAGCCTCCTCTCCTTGGGCGTGGATCCTTCTTAGGCATCCCATCTACTGGTGTGAGGTGTCACACCAGCATATCTCCTCCTTCATTTAGTTGCTTGCGAAGGCAATTAGATTGGAGTGAATCATCTCGCTTTTCTGTGGCATCTAACGTGCATGTGAAGTATAGGGTCTGGATATCCAGACCTCTGCAAAGGTTTAATCCAAATAAATTGAGATTTGATCTTTAGTTTCACTGTAAATCAGGTAAAAATTTGATCTTTAATCATGTAGAAGAATAGAAAAAAAAAATTTAGATGCTACCTGGGGCTTCCAGAGGAAAACTGTTCCCTTCCGTTCAACTAGTATCAGAGTAGGTCTGAAATATATACATATAAAATAGAATTTTTTGAGATTAATTATATAAATATAATTAATATTTTTTATAAAATATTAAATCTCATTTAAATCTATTTATATAAATTTTTTATTTGATTTTGATTGGATTAGAGGTGTCTAGTTAATGGTTGATTGAGGTTGTTATAAGTTTGTTATAATGGAATTCTACTGCTGCTGAATTCTAGATGAAATAATTATTTTCATAGAATTTTAATATTGTTGTTTCTCTTATGAAGTAGAGTTTATTTTAGATTTAAATTGAATTATTTTGATGGATATTTAGATCTGAATCTTATCATACTTCAGCACTGTGCGAAAACAAATTTTACCATAAATGTATTCCTTATGCATTCGTATTTGCATCTAATTAATTTTTTATATGATATCAAATCTAAAATTAATATTTTATAATCAGTATAAGATATATTTCAGATCTGATATGATATATATCATACATCAAATCTAATTAGATTAGATGAAGAATATAATTGATAAGATCAAGGATATATTTATGACATAAAATTATTTTGTCAATAATTGCATGTTGATGTAATTATGTATGAAATTAGATTTCAGATATTAGTAGCCTAGTACTCTGATTGATGAGATCATCAGACTGTCCGATCATAGGAGATTGAAGAGATTAATCTCTTTTTTGCCTATTCGATGGGTTCTCTTATGACGTGTAGGGGTGTCATTGTGATCCAATTTCATGAAGAAAAAAAGTGAACAATTTTTTATGTATTATTTTAATCATAAATATATTTAGATTAGATATGAAATAATTTATAATTCATTATAATAGAATAAAATTTAGATATAAAATTATTTTAGATTTGAATTGCGTATTACATATGATGTAATCGGTATTGATTTAAAAGTTGTCATGATGCATGAGATGTATGTATGAAGTTTAGATCATACCTATATATATTTAATTATTAAATATATTATAAAATTTAGTTTTCATGGGTTGAAACATATGGTATGCTTCATCTGAAATCTTTGTAGAATAGTTCTACAGACTGAAACACACATTTCACACACTTAATTATGAATTAAGTTTGAATGATCTAGATTTGAGAACTGAAGATCATTAAGATATCACATAAATTGATGGGCAAAGGATTAGTATGAATCAGGTCCTTCTAATGGTTAGATCTAGGGTTGGAAATTTATATGGATCATGCAAAAAAATTGATTAAATCTAATCAAATATTGAATTAGATTAGGTCAGTATTTCTCTAAATCAATTTTAATAGTTGTAGTTTGATCAAGTCTATGTGTTTGATTCTAATAAATCGAACATGATCATAGCTCCATGGTTGAGCTCGAACCTTCTTGTGTGCCAAATCAAAACCAATTAACCAGTTGGTGTCTAAAGTAAATTTGGCAGATTCGATCAACTAGTTTTTAATTGAGAGCTATTCATCTAGATGCATCTACGGTGAGTTAAGGACATATCCCTTCCACTGATCTTATTTATCTGGCCAACATGATAGATTATATTTTGATTAAATTACTAGTTGATTTGTACAGACCCATGCCATTAAGGTGAATCAGTGTGACTGATTTAAGTATCTTTAGATTAGCTTGTGTCTAATCTTTTACATGACTTGATAAAGTCAGTAGGAGGATTTGTAGGTTGCAGGTCGACTTATTCTCTTATTCTCAAATCAATAAAATCAAATCCTCTAAATATTAGGTCCATAAAGTTATGGATCAACTTGGTCATTACCTCCCATTAAAGTGTGTGATAATGAATCCAAAATTTCAAATAGGCATTAGAGGCACCACACACTTAGTGTCTATTACGTATTGAAATTATCATTCATCATATGACCATCATGATGTATCTTCAGATCAATGCTCAGGTTGGCCGAGCCACACTCGAGCTAGACATCCATTTGTTGGATGTACTTGGTGTGTCATGTTAATGGTTGGAGCTAATCGAGATTTTCAGTGGAGGCACTACACGCATGCTGAAGGGTTGCCTAAGGCAGAATCCAATTGCTAGAAGTTGTTTGGAGAAATAATTGGTAATGAACCTACCCATAGATGCATTAGGGTTAGCCGAGCCACACTCAAGCCCGAATGCAGTCCATGTAAATTTAATACCCGCTAAGGAATTAGTGTAATTTCTTGAGTTGGAGGTAGAGACTACTAATTCATAAAAATAGTGGGAGAACCTTTAGACTAAAGTCTATGTCTTAGGATTAAAAAATAATTCATATATTAATAGGCTAATATTTTCTCCTTTCAATTATGGCCAACACACTTCCTTCCATACGCTGTTCGACAGCGACAAGCTCACTTGACCCAACTTCGATAGCTGATATCGAAAGTTGAAGATCATGTTGGAGCACGAGAGGATTTTGTATGTTCTTATCGATCAGGCACCTAAAGAACCTACAGTTAATGCTCCTCATGCTATGAGAGACACTTATATGAAGTGGCTTAATGACCGCATGACTGTGTGTTGCGTGATGAGGACAGCTATGAACGACGAACTTAATCGTAAGTTTGAGGATGTACAACCAGAGTAGATGATTCAAATATTGAATGAGTCCTTTGGCACCCTCTGAGGATGTAGAGAGATACAAAACCTCCTGCACAGTGTTCAATGCCCGTATGCGAGAGGAGGCTTTGGTCACCGATCATGTATTTTATATGATTGAGCAGATTGAATGCCTTAGCAAACTTGGCTTTTTATTGCATGAACAGTTAGGCAAGGATGTTATCCTCGATTCATTACCAAATCCTACCTACCTTTCTCAGTCATTACAGAATGATGAAGCCTATGGTAAACTACCATGATTTGTTAGGATTACTGCAGACTTTTGAGAAGGATCACCAGCTCCAAAAGGAGTCAGTGAATTTAGTGAGAGGTTCATCTATAGGACGTTGATCCTCTAGGAGAGAAAAGAAGAAAAAGATATAGAAATCTCATGCGTCGATCCCAAACAAAGCAAACCATCAAAAGTTGATAAGAGCCAAGCAGAGTGCTTCTTTTGTAAGAAGATGGGTTATTGGAAAAGAAATTATCCTACTTATATAGCCACCCTTGACCCAAATAGGCTTTAAGACAAGCGAAAGAAGCAAGCAGTTGCTTCACAAGATACTTATATGCTAACTCCTTGTACTTTCTCTATTTGTGATACTATTACTTGAATATTGGATAACGGAAGTCCTATTAATATATACAATTGTTGCAGAGACTACTAGTAAGTAAAAATTTTGAGAGGACGACCAGTTCCTTAATGTTGAAGATGAAAGTCTTATTCTAGTTCTGGCTTTGAAAACTTTGCAGCTTATCTTCAAGTCAGTAGTGTCATGATAGATGATTGTTATTATTGTCCCTCTTTTCTGATGAATGTTATCTCTAGGCCTTTTGGCCAAACTTGGTTTCAAGTTTATAATAAAGGATGATTTTTGTGATATCATTATGAATGATACTACAATTATGTGTGATAATTAAAATATGACATACACATAATATCATGGCCTGTTAGTGTCATATGCACACCTAGTAAACACCCCAAAATAGATAATGTGAGCGAATCTTACTTTTGATCAGCCAAGTACAAGTACAAAAAATTTTAAAAAAATAATAAAATAAAATAAAACTGTAACAAGATCTAAAGTTGATCAGCCAAGCCTCGTTGGAAAGATAGTTGATGATCTCTCCATCTTTCATCATACTCCGTAGAGCGAACAGCTTTTCTCCTTCTTTTTCTTGGGTTCCTAAACCTATCTAATTTTTTTTTTTCTATACTTTCTACTTAATTTTTTTGCTCTCAAAGCTTATTCCTGGATCTCTTATTTATAGATAAATTTTTATAATTTTTTGATAGGAAAAGGAGTCCTAAAACCCTTAGAAATCATATTAATCCTCTTAGGAATATTCCTGCCATTGGATGGAGCTTGAACCGTCTAGATCTGCCCAAAATCCATAGTTTTAATCCTTATCAAAGTCGGATCGAATCTCAGCCATCCGATTATACCTGGATTGGTTTTGGACCATCGGATCGTGCTGATAATCTCTTATTCTCAATTGGGAGCGTCCTCAGCCGTCGGATCTCATGATGGATTCATTTTCGGCCGTCCGATCGTGCAAAAATCTCTCTTTATAAATCGATAATGGATGCTGACTGTCCGATCTGGTTGGGATGAATTTCAGCCATTGGATCATGCAAAATAGCTTCCACTGCCCGTAGACCATGCCTGTGGACCACGTAGCATTTTCGATGGACTGCACCCTAGCTCTATGGACTGAGCGGCCGGTCCACCATACACCGAAGATTATTTTCTTTATTTTTTAGGATATTTTAACTCTGTTTTTGCTCTGATTTTTACCTAAAAAATTGAAAAAAAATATGCATTAAATTCTTCAAAAATTTTTCTTCATTTTGGTGCTTAAATTACTCAATTAAATTAACATCTATTTTTTATAAATATATCTAATTTTGTATTTTTTTCAAAATTACTTATTTTTTAAAAAATTTAATAAATTCATGAAATTAGGATTTTTAAGAAATGTTAGCATCATAAATTACCAAAAATATCTTCAATAAATGTAAAAATATACCACTTATCATACTTTCCAACTTGAACTTTCTCATCTTCGAGTAAAGAAAGAATTTAGAATCAAGTACCGTTTAACTTAAAATCTTAAATTTCACCAAATAATTTTCAAAAGACCCTTGATGTTCAGTAGAGTGTAAATGAGGTATGTCATTAGGGTATTAAATACTAGTCAATATGAGAGTTAAACTAAGAACACTAAACTTTTTTTGAACTTTTTAAATTATCGCTACCTTTATCTCCAAATCATTCACCTTCACATGGACAAGTATATTGTTACTTTCATCCTTATTTATTAATTAATTTTTTTTTAAATTGTACTACTATTGAGTGTCTTAACCCTTAATTTTTTGTTTGACCCATGTAGTGAGTTTTCAATCATTGACTCCCAAACAGATGGCTTTAGGGCACTAGATATAAAATACCCCTCGAACCTACTTGCTCGAATCAAATAGGCTACGAGTTAAAACTAGTTTTACAATAAATCTTCTTTGCCCTTCATACCTTTTGACTCAAAACTCAATACTTGCTTAGGTAAAGAGGCCCAGTTACTCAGCATGAAGTACTTGAAAACTTTTTTTTTTAAATATATGAAGAAACATATAGTTACTTTACACAAGTCCATAAAAAGTAAACTCTTCTTTGATGCTGGTAGAAAAATTTAGAAATACTCAAAAAAAATTATTTAAGTTCTAAACTTAACTCTTTATTAAGTTTTCTTAATACTTGATCCTCAATATCTCACAAACTCTCTGATCTATGCATCATTTTCTTTTAAAAATGCTTGGTTTAACTTGATTCTTAAGTATAATCAGATGCTTAAATACTAAATACTAATTACTTGAGGATTTAAAAAAAAAAATTATTCTCCCTCCAACTTAATCAACATTGTCCTCAATGGAGTAGGAAATATGAACGGTGCATGTAAAGAGAAAGAAAAGGAGAGATATCATCTGATTCATAAGTCTTTTCAAAACTGATTCTCCCCCTAACTTAGCTAAGATTATTTTCAGATCCCTACAAAAGACACAAAGCAAGACTTGATTATCCTAAACAAAATGCAAAAGAAAGCAATGACAAAAGTAAAAATTGAAAACTTGAAAACTGGGTTGCCTCCCAGAAAACACTAAGTTTACCGTCTTCAGCCAGACCATACTGTTCAGTTTAGTGTGGGTCTATTAATGCTATTTGGTCAATATTTTGATTTAATGATATCCCTTCTATGTATGGTTTTAATCTTTGACCATTTACCTTAAAAAAATTTTCAGATTTAGGATCATAAAGTTTGATTGCACCATGTGGAATACTTGATTTACAATATAAGGTCCATCCCATCTCGATCTTAATTTCTCTGAAAATAATTTTAGCCTTGAATTAAATAACCAGACTTGTTGATTTGGCTCAAAGATTTTTCTTGAAATATGTTTTTCATGAACGACTTTCATTTGTTCTTTATAAATTCATGAATTTTCATAAGCCTCTTATCTCAATTCATCCAATTCACTCAATTGCAACATTCGGTTGAAACCAGCTTGTTTTAAATCAAAATTTAATGCTTAATTGCCCAATATGCTTTGTGTTCAAGTTCTATCGGAAGATGACATGCTTTTCCATAAATCAATCTGTAGGGAGACATACCAATAGGATTTTTATAAGCAATCTTATAAGCCCATAATGCATCATCTAATCGATCTGACCAATCTCTACGATCAGGCCTAATAGTCTTTTGAGGATGTTCTTAATCTTCCTATTGGATACTTCAACTTGGCCACTTGTTTACGGATGGTATGGTGTAGCTATCTTATGTGTGATCCCATACTTTCGTAGCAAAGTTCGAAAATGATGGTTTTGAAGTGGGTCCTCCATCGCTAATGATAGCACATGGAAATCCAAACCTAGAAAAGATATTCCTTTAGACAAATTTTATGACTACTTTATGATCATTGGTTCGTGTTGCTATTGCCTCAATCCATTTAGAAACATAGTCAACAGCCACCAAAATATATTCAAAACCATTGGAGGGTGGAAAAGGTCCCAAAAATTAATTCTCCAAATATCAAAAATTTCAACTACCAAGATGGGATTCAAAGGCATCATGTTTTTCTTTGAAATATTTTCTAACGCTTGACATTTGAGACATTCCTGGGTAAAATTATAAGTATCCTTAAACAATGTGGGCCAGTAAAATCGCTTTGCAATACTTTGGCCACAGTTTTTCATCCAGAAAAATATCCTCCACAAGCAAGAGTATGACAAAATTTCAAGATACTCAATTATTCAGTCTCAGAAACACATTTATGAATGATCTGATTAGACAAATTCGAAAAAGCTCAGGATCTTCCAAAGATAATACTTGATTTGAGCAAAGAATCGATCCTTTTCATTTTTAGACCAACCATCAAAATTTATCCAACTGCTAAGTAATTCACAATATCTGCAAACCAAGGGACCTTTGTATGTGAAACTACAAAGTTGTTCATCTGGAAAAGATTCATCAATTGATACAGGTTCACAATCTTTAACTAAGATCCTTGATAGGTGGTCTGCTACAACATTTTTAGATCCTTTTTATCTCAAATTTCAATATCAAACTTTTGTAGCAGTAAAATCCATCTAATCAATCATGGTTTGGCATCTTTCTTTGAGAGCAGATATCTCAAAGCCGTGTGATCTGAATAAATCATGATTTTTGATCCTAATAGGTATGATCGAAACTTCTCCAAGGCAAATACTACACCTAGCAACTCTTTTTGATTGTGGTATAATTCATCTGAGCTTCATTCAGAGTTCTACTAGCATAGTAAATCACTACAGGATATTTGTTTACCCTTTGGCCCAAGACAGCTCCTATGGCAAAATCAGAAGCATCGCACATAATCTTAAAAGATAGTGACCAGTTTGGTGGTTGAATGATTGGAGCTTTGGTCATAGCTTCTTTCATAAATTCATAAGCTTTAAGACATTCTTCATCAAAGTTAAAGGGGACATCCTTAGCAAGCAAATTACATAGAGGGCGGGATGTTTTAGAAAAGTCTTTGATGAAACGATGGTAAAATCCTACATGACCAAGGAAAGATCGAATTTGTTTGACAGAAGTGGGTGGAGGAAGTTTAGAAATCAGCTCAACCTTTGCTCTATCAACCTCAATCCTTTTCTTGAAAATAATATGCCCTAATACGATTCTCTCTTTAACCATGAAATGGCTCTTCTCCCAACTTAAAACTAAATTGGCCTCAATGCATCGTTTTAACATTTTCTCCAAATTGTTGAGGTAACTTTCGAAAGATTCCTCAAAGACTGAAAAATCATCCATGAATATCTCTAGAAAATCTCCTACCATGTCTGAAAATATTGACATCATGCACCTTTGAAAAGTTGTGGGTGCATTACATAATCCAAAAGGCATTCTACAAAAAGCAAAGGTTCCATAGGGACATGTAAAGGTGGTCTTTTCCTGATCTCCTGGATAGATTGCTATCTGATTGTATCCTGAGTATCCATCTAAAAAACAAAAATATTGTTGGCCAGCTAATCTCTCTAAGATTTGGTCAATAAAGGGTAGGGAGAATGATCCTTACGGGTGGCTGCATTAAGTTTTCTATAATCTATGCAGACATGCCATCCAGTAGAAAGTTGTGTTGTACAAGTTTTCCATGGTCAGTGCAGACAACCGTGAGTCCAGATTTCTTTGGAATGACTTGAGTGGGACTCACCCAATGGCTGTCAGAAATAGGATAAATGATACCAGCATCTAACCATTTAATTACCTCCTTCTTGACTATATCTTGCATATTCGGGTTGAGCCATTTTTGTATTTTTCGATGGGTTTGGCATTATCCTCTGTGTAAATATGGTGCATGCATATTGATGGACTAATATCTTTTAAATCAGCAACGGTCCAACCTATGGCCTCTCTATGTGCTTTTAATACATTTAACAATTGTCTTCCTGTTCGTGGGTTAGGTCAGAGGCAATGATTATTGGCAGAGTTTTCTCAGGTCCTAAAAATGCATACTTGAGTGATTCAGGCAAAAGTTTCAGTTCAAGTTTGGTGGGGCCTGGATTGAAAGACGTAGCGGTTCAAATTTTAACTTAGGTAAAGGCTCAATTTTTATTGACCAAGGTAGTGATTGTGCTAAATGAGGTGAATCAAGCAAGGCATTCACCTCCTGATCTTGGATTTCATCATTGAATTCATCCTGAATATCATCTTCTTTCAAATCTAAGAGAAATCAGTTTCAACTATCTCATCTATCAGATCAATTAATGAACAGCTTTTCTCCTTTTGAGCATACTTCGAGGCATTAAAAATATGGATTCTCACCTTTTGATCCCCAAAAAAAATATCCATAGCTCCTATTTTACAATTAATATTGCATTGGCAGTGGCTAGGAATGGGCGACCTAAAATTATGGGATTTTGATTCAACTCTTGGGAAGGTTCCATATCAAGTATGAGGAAGTCTACTGGAAAATAGCATGTATTGACTTTAACTATAACATCTCAATCAGACCACATGGAGTCTTGACAGATCTATCAGCTAGTTGTAAAATAACCGACGAGGGTTTCAGTTCTCCTATCCCAAATTTTTCATTGATCGAGGTTGGAAGTAGGTTGACACTAGCTCCTAAGTCTAACAAGGCTCGGTCAAAGGTGATGCCTCCTATAACACATGAAATCAAAGAAGCACCAGGATCTTTCATTTTCTGAGGTAATGGATTTAACAAGACTGCACTAACATCTTAGATAACATGATTCTCTTTATTGTTTGTGGCTCACGCTTTTGGGTGCAAAGTTTCTTAAGAAATTTAGCGTAGGCTGGGACATGTTGAATTGCATCGAGGAGGGGTAGATTAATGTGAACTTGTTTAAACAATTCCATCAGTTCCTCATTACTTCTTCTTGCTTTTTACTGAAAGAACCAGCTTCTAAGGCTGAAGAAAATGGGACTTTTGGTCTATATGTCTCAGGTAACTCATCTGCTTTCTTCTTTTCTTTATCTTTTCTGTTTAGATCAGTAGCAATTTCTGCCTCTGGTTCTTCTATGGGTTAGTCTCAGTTTTAATCTCTTCTTCCAAATTTTTATTTGGGCTAGCATCAGTACTAGCTTCTCTCACTTGATCTTGGTATGGATCCTTAAAAATCCTACCACTTCTAAGTTTAGTAATTGCTTTGGCATTTTCAAATTGAGGATTTGTAGATGGGACATTGGATTGATGACTAGATCCAGGTGGTTGATGAGTGGATGGGTTGTTCCTAGGATTTGGTACTGGTTGGCTTGGGAGTTAACCTGGTTCTCTCCTCATGGTAGACTTAGTTAACTATCCTAATTGTGCTTCTAGCCTAGCGATAGATTATTGTTGGGTCATGATCAATTGTTGTAGTTAGTTTAATCTATCATCAACTACATTAGTCTGTTGAGGAGGTGGGTATAGTGGCTGATTTTGATATGGTGGCTGGATAGATTGACTGGGCTGACCTCTATTGTAGGCATAATTCTGGTATGGAGGCCTACTCTGAAAGTTTTGCAAAGAAAGAATTTGGGTCTGAGCCTGAGTCTGTTGGGGTCTCCAAGAAAAATTAGGGTGGTTCCTTCAGTCTGAATTATATGTGTTAGAGGATGGATCATTGACAGGTTTGGATAACCTTGAGCAGCTTGAACTTGTTCTTGAATGAAAGGTGGAAACTGTGCAACCGTTGGACATTCGCTCACATGATGGGCCAGGCTAGCACAAATAAAACAAATCTCCTGATAATTAGGTGGTGGTGTTATTGTGCAGGAGATTGTTGATCTAATAATAGGAACTGATCAAATTTTTGGGCAAGAAGGCGACTTTATCTAATCTTTGGGCTATTAGATTCAGATCGGCCTTAGGACTAGAGTCTGTTTGCTTGATCTCAAAAATTTTGTCCACTTTTGGTGAGGGATTGATCTTGAGTAGGAGGATAATGAAGCATGATTGATTGAATTTTCACTCAAATTTCAAATAAAGTGGAGGCTTCATCCTCACTTTTACTCATGAATGCACCCCCACAAGATGCATCTATGATAAGTAGTATATTTTTGTATTTATTGAAGGTATTTTTGGTAATTTATGGTACTAACATCTTAAAAATTCTAATTTCATGAATTTATTGAATTTTTTTAAAAAATAAAGTGATTTTAAAAAAAATATGAAATTAGATATATTTATAAAAAAATAGATATTAATTTAATTGAGTAATTTAAGCACCAAAATGAAGAAAAATTTTGAGGAATTTAATGCATATTTTTTTCTAATTTTTAGGAGAAAATCAGAGCTAAAATCCCTAAAAAAATAAAGAAAATAGCCTCCGGTGTACGGTGATCGGTCAATCGGTCCACAGAGCCAGGGCACGGTCCATAGGAATAGTTACGTGGTCCACAGGCAGGTTCATAATGAGAATAAGATCTTGGGCACGATCCAACGGCTGAGATTCAATCCAACCCAGATCCGACGGTTCAGACTCGTTGCCGACTTTGAATAGGACTCTTTTGCGCGATCCGACAGCCAGAACTTCATCAGAATCCAGATCGGATGGCTGACATTTGATCAGACCCTAATAAGGATTATAACTCTGATTTTTTAGCAGATCTGGGCGGTCCAAAGCTGATCCGACGGTCAGGAATATTTCTAAGGAGATTTATATGATTTCTAAGGGTTTTAGGACTCCTTTTCCTATCAAAAAATCATGAAAATTTTATCTATAAATAGGGGTCTGGGAATAAGCTTTGGAGAGAAGAAAAATTGAGTAGAGAGTATAGAAAAAAATAAAAAAAAATAAAATAGCTTTAGAGACCCAAAAAAGAAAGAGAAAAGTCGGTTCGCTCTACGGAGTACGACGGAAGATGGAGAGGTCATCAACCATCTTCCTGACGAGGCTTGGTTGATCAACTTCAGATCCTTGTTATAGTTTTATTTTTATTTTATTATTCCTTTTAAATTCCTTGTACTTGAATTTAACTTCAATTAATGCAAAATTTATTTTCTTGCACTTTAAATTCCTATCTTTTATTTTTTTTGCACATAGATGCTAGGATCTAATTAGTAGATCTTAGTACCAATTTATTTTTATACTTTTTAAATTTTTATTATTTATTTTTGTTGTAAGTAGATGCTAGGATCTAGTTAGTAGATCTTAGTACCCGATTTATTTTTCACACTTTTAATTTTTTTTCTGACTTAAATTGCTTTCTCCAAAATTTTATTTTTTTTATAAAATCAAAGATTTCAAATCAAAATCTACTTCTCTGTGGATTCAATCCGACTCACTACTTTCTACATATTTTTAATTTTTATTGAAGTCAAAATTTGATTGATAATCACGGTGTCTTAACGACAGCATCTTGATCGTATCAATTTTTGGCACCGTTGCCAGGGAAGGCACCAATTTTAATGTTTGATTTTTTTGATTTTTTTGTGACTATTGCTTACTAACTTTTTTATCTTTTTATAGAAAAAATTCAAAAATTCAAAAAAAAAAAGGGAGATAGAAAGCTTCCAAGTTGGTGAGATCAATCCTAACCCTAACCTTAACTATTTTTTTTAGTATTAATTATATTTTTTTTAATTAATCTAAAATTCATCCACATAAACCTAATAAAAATTGTATGACAAGAGTAAAAACTTAATTTTTAGAGCATTGATCATTGTAGATTTATTTTTGGTGATTGCTGGAGATAAGGTAAGCTTTCAAGTTTTATTAGTTTCATGTATCTAATTTAGTTGCATAGAACCCTTGTTTGAAATTGGTTGTACATATTCATCTCAAATCAATTTAAGGGCAACACCCATAACAAGATAAGGTAAGAATTTCATCACCCTTCTTGGCCCAAAAACAACCAACCAGCATTCCACATTAACCTAGCCTAACTAAAATCAAGTAGACATTGGCCCCTAGTATTAATCGAGTTTAGTTTTGAGTATTGTGGTGAAGTCAAGTGCAAAGTAAGTTCGAACTCACCCTGAAACTAGTGTCTAAGGCTAGAGGTTACAAAGGCTCTGCCTAAGTGGACTCGTGGTTATTTAATTGGTTCCGTTAGCTTACCTGCCAATTCAATTGGTGTTTAAGGCAAGCAACGGGGGGACCCCCACGATCTCACCTCTTATCTGGCTAGTTAAAAAAAGTGAGAATAAACCAATTTGTATCTAGACTAAGCCACTCTACATCAAACTGTTAGGTCTAAGAAACCCGTAGATGTCTAGGTTTAACTATTAGCTAACTTGATTGCAATTAACACTTAACCACAACTAATTCTTCTCATCTTACATCTTTAGGTCTAAGATTTTTCTTAAGGACTCACCTTTAAAACATTTTTCTTTCTTTCTTTTCTCTTCTTTTTCTCCTCCTTCTTTTAAAAAAAAAAAAATTCTCAACAACACACATAATAGGGTTTGCACTAATACATGCACGGTATAATTTTTTCTGACCTAGTTGAACCTAATTCTGAAATTGAATGACTGATCCATGCTAAACATGATAATCAAATGGCTAGAAATTCTAAGAACCACCTAGGCAGATGAAAAAATATTTTATTTCTTCCACCTATAATCCATCAATATTTCCATCATTCTGTGAGATCAAATATTCAGACTCTAGTCCTAAGGCCGATCTGAACCTAATAGCCCAAAGATTAGATAAAGTCGACCTTCTTGCCCAGAAATTTGATCAGTTCCTAGCATTAGGTCAACAATCTCCTGCACAATACATACCACCACCTAATTATCAGGAGATTTATTCTATATGTGCTAGTCCGCCCATCATGTGAGCGAATATCCCACGGCTGCACAGTTTTCACCTTTCATTCAAGAACAAGTTCAAATGCTCAAGGTTACTCCAATCCTGTCAATGACCCATTCTTAAATACATATAACCAAGATTGGAGGAACCATCCTAATTTTTCTTGGAGATCCCAACAGACTCAGGCTCAGACCCAAATTCAATGTTCCGTTAGCTTACCTGGCCAATTCAATTGGTGTCTAAGGCAAGCAACGGGGACCCCCACGATCTCACCTCTTACCTGACTAGTTGAAAAAAGTGAGAAAAACCCAATTTGTATCTAGACTAAGCCACTCTACATCAAACTGTTAGGTCTAAGAAATCCGTAGGTGTCTAAGTTTAACTATTAGCTAACTTGATTGCAATTAACACTTAACCACAACTAATTCTTCTCATCTTACATCTTTAGGTCTAAGATTTTTCTTAAGGATCTCACCTTTAAAATATTTTTCTTTCTTTTCTCTTCTTTTTCTCCTCCTCTTCTTAAAAAAAAAAATTCTCAACAACACACATAATAGGGTTTGCACTAATACATGCATGGTATAATTTTTTCTAACCTAGTTGAACCTAATTCTGAAATTGAACGACTGATCCATGCTAAACATGATAATCAAATGGCTAGAAATTCTAAGAACCACCTAGGCAGATGAAAGAATATTTTATTTCTTCCACCTATAATCCATCAATATTTCCATCATTCTATGAGATCAAATATTCAGACTCTAGTCCTAAAGCCGATCTAAACCTAATAGCCCAAAGATTAGATAAAGTCGACCTTCTTGCCCAGAAATTTGATCAGTTCCTAGCATTAGGTCAACAATCTCCTGCACAATACACACCACCACCTAATTATCAGGAGATTTGTTCTATCTGTGCTAGTCCAGCCCATCATGTGAGCGAATGTCCCATGACTGCACAGTTTCCACCTTTCATTCAAGAATAAGTTCAAACTGCTCAAGGTTACTCCAATCCTGTCAATGATCATTCTTAAATACATATAACTAAGATTGGAGGAACCATCCTAATTTTTCTTGGAGATCCCAACAGACTCAGGCTCAGACCCAAATTTTTTCTTTGTAAAACTTTCAGAGTAGGTCTCAATACCAAAACTATGCCTATAATAATGGTCAGCCTAGTCAACCTATCCAGCCATCCTATTACAATTAGCCGTTATACCCACCTCCTCAACAGACCAATCTAGCCGATGATAGATTGAACCAACTTTAACAAATGATCATGACCAATAGCAATCTCTCGCTAGGCTAGGAGCACAAATAGATCAATTAACTGAATCTACCATGAGGAGAGAACTAGGTCAATTACCAAATGAACCAATACCAAATTTTAAAAATGATCCACCATCCACCAACTACCTGGACCAAGTCATCAATCCAATGTCCCACCTAAGAATCTCCAATTTGAAAGTGATAATGCAATTTCTGAGCTTAAAAGTGAAAAGATTCTTAATGACCTATACCAAGACCAGGTGAGTGAGGCTAGTATTGATGCTAGCCAAAATATGAATTTAGAAGAAAATGTTAGTACTGAAGCTAACCCAATAGAAGAACTTGAGCTTAGTACTGATGCTGATCTAAGTGAAGAAAAGAAGAGAGTGGATGAGTTACCCAAGCTATATTCATCAAAAGTTTCATTCCCTTCAGCCCAAAAACGGTTCTTCCACTTTAAAATTACCTCCTCCAGAACTGAAATTACCCTTGGTCACATCTGAGTACATATATTTAAAATCAAAAGACACCCTTTCAGCACCCATTACTTCAAACTTAACTCCTAACCCAAAAACTCAATTCTTGAGCATTTTAAAAGAAAAATAGGAGAAATTCTCAACAAACAAGGGTCTGTGAATGGGTTTGTGAATTTTCTTTCTAAAATTAAAAATAGAGATGTGAAATACTTTCTTAAGATTGGCAACAAACTACTGAAATTTATTATAGGCCATCTTTTTGAGATTGGCAAGCCAAAACCATTGAAATTTGTCAATCCAATATTCGACACGAGATAGGTGAGAGAATCTTCATATGGTCTGGCTGAAGACGGTAAACTTAGCGCTTCCTGGGAGGCAACCCAGTTTTCAATTTTTGCTTTTATCTTTGCTTTCTTTTGTATTTTGTTTAGGATAATCGAGTCTTGCTTTGTGTCTTTTGTAGAGATCTGAAAATAATATTGGCTAAGTTGGGGAGAGAATCAATTTTGAAAAGACTTATGGATCAGGTGATATCTCTCCTTTTCTTTCTCTTTACATGCACCGTTCATTTTTCCTACTCTATTGAGGATAATGTCGATTAAGTTGGAGGGGATAATAAAAAATTTTAAATTTTTAAAATCCTCAAGGAAGTTAGTATTTAGTATTTAAGCATATGATTATACTTAAGAATTGAGTTAAACCAAGCATTTTTTAAAAAAATTGATGTATAGATCAGAGAGTTTATAAGATATTGAGGGATCAAGTATTAAGAAAACTCAATAAAGAGTTAAGTTTAGAACTTAAATAGTTTTCTTTGAGCATTTCTAAATTTTTTTTTTACTAGCATCAAAGAAGAGTTTACTTTCTATGGATTTGTGTAGAGTAACTATATGTTTCTTCATATATTAAAAAAAAAAGTTTCCAAGTACTTTATGTTGAGTAACCGAGCCTCTTTGCCTAAGCAAGCATTGAGTTTCACGTCAAAAGGTATGAAGGGCAAAGAAGTTTTATTGTAAAGCTAGTTTTAACTCGTAGCCTGTTTGATTCGAGCAAGTAGGTTTGAGGGATATTTTATACCTAGTGCCCTAAAGCCATCTGGTTTGGGAGTCATTGACTGAAAGCTCGCTACATGGGTCAAACAGAAAGCTTAAGGAGTTAAGACACTCAATAACGGTACAACATTAAAAATAATAATAATAATAATAATAATAATAATAATCAATAAATGAAGGACAGAAGTAACAATATACTTGTCCATATGAAAGTTAACAATTTAGAGATAAAGATAGAGATAATTTGGAAAAGTTCAAAAAAGTTTAGTGTTCTTAATTTAACTCTCATATTGACTAGTATTAATACCCCAATGATATATCTCATTTACACTTTACTGAATATCAATGGTCTTTTGAAAATTATTTGGTGAAATTCGAAACTTTAAGTTAAACGGTACTTAATTCTAAATTCTTTCTTTACTCGAGGATGAGCAAAGTTCAAGTTGGGAAGTATGATAAGTAGTATATTTTTATATTTATTGAAGATATTTTTGATAATTTATGGTGCTAACATCTTCTTAAAAATCCTAATTTCATGAATTTATTGAATTTTCTAAAAAATAAAGTGATTTTGAAAAAAATATGAAATTAGATATATTTATAAAAAATAGATGTTAATTTAATTGAGTAATTTAAGCATAAAAATGAAGAGAAATTTTTGAAAAATTTAATGCATATTTTTTTCTAATTTTTCACGAGAAAATCAGAGCAAAAATGGAGCTAAAATACCCTAAAAAAATAAAGAAAATAGCCTCCAGTGTATGGTGGACCGGTCAGTCGGTCCACAGAGCCAGGGCACAGTCCACAGGAATAGTTATCGGTCCACAGGCATGGTTACAGTGAGAATAAGATCTTGGGCGTGATCCAATGGTTGAGATTCAATCCGATCCAGATCCGATGGTTTAGACTCGTTTCCGACTTTGAATAGGACTCTTTTGCGCGATCCGACGGCCAAAACTTCATCAGAACCCAGATCGGACGGCTGACATTTGATCCGACCCTGATAAAGATTATAACTCTAATTTTTGAGCAGATCTGGGTGGTCCGAAGCTGATCCGACGGCTAGAAATATTTCTAAGGAGATTTATACGATTTCTAAGGGTTTTAGGACTCCTTTTCCTACCAAAAAATCATGAAAAATTCATCTATAAATAGGAGGTCTGGGAATAAGCTTTAGGAGCAAAAAAATTGAGTAGAGAGTATAGAAAAAAATAAAAAAAATAAAATAGCTTTAGGAACCCAAGGAAAAGAAAAAGAAAAGTCGGTTCGCTCTACAGAGTAGATGAAAAATGGAGAGGTCATCAACCATCTTTTCGATGAGGCTTGATTGATCAACTTTAGATCTTTGTTACAGTTTTATTTTTATTTTATTGTTCCTTTTAAATTCCTTGTATTTGAATTTCAACTTCAATTAATGCAAAATTTATTTTTCTACACTTTAAATTCCTGTCTTTTATTTTTTTTGCATATAGATGCTAGGATCTAATTAGTAGATCTTAGTACCAATTTATTTTTATATTTTTTAAATTTTTATTATTTATTTTTATTGCAAGTAGATGCTAGGATCTAGTTAGTAGATCTTAGTACCCAATTTATTTTTCGCATTTTAATTTTTTTTTTGACTTAAATTGCTTTCTCTAAAATTTTATTTTTTTTTTATAAAATCAAAGATTTCAAATCAAAATCCTGCTTTCTCTATGGATTCGACCCGACTCACTACTTTCTACATATTTTTAATTTTATTGAAGTCAGAATTTGATTGATAATCACGGTGTCTTAATGACAGCATCTTGATCGTATCAATCTACCATCTGTCTGTATTGGTCACCTAAACCCTCATAAAAAGCTTGAACAATTTGCCACTTAGATAGACCATGGTGTGGGTATTTTCTAAGAAGTTCCTTAAGTCTCTCTCATGATTCATGAATTTGTTCTCCTGAAAGCTCAGCAAATCTAGTGATGGCTTGCCTCATGGTGTTGGTTCGACCTATGGGATAGAATTTCTTAAGAAACTCATACTATATTTCAGCCCAAGTTTGGATTGGTCTCCCTATTGTGCCAACCAGTACTTGATTTTGTCTTTAAGTGAGAAGGGAATAAGGTCAATCTAAGTGCATCATCAGTAAAATTTTGAATTTTCACCATGGAATAAATTTCTAAGATCTCATCCAGATGCTTGTAAGGATCTTCATTAGTATTCCCATAGAAAGACAGAAGCATCTGGATTGTGGTCAACTTGATCTCATAGTGGCTTGCAGGATATCAGGTAAGTGGATACAAGTCGATGGATTATAGGTGGAAGGAATAAAATATTCCTTCATCTGCCTAGGTGGTTCTTTAGGATCTCCAGCCATCTAATTTTCAGATTTAATATGAATCAACTGTTCAATCTCAAAATTAGGTTCAACTAGATCAGGATAGAGAGATCTTCTACCTTGCATATATCAGTGCCAACCCTAATGTATGATTCAAGTTTTATTTTTGTTTCATTTTTTTTTAAGAGAAAAAGGAGAGAGAAGAAAGAAAGAGCCATAGACCTAGATACGTAAGGTGGGAAGAATTAGTTATGGTTTAGTGTTAATTATAATCAAGTTAGCAAATAATTAAACCTAGACACCAATGGATTTCTTAGACCTAACAGTTCGATGTAGAGTGGCTTAGTCTAGATACAAATTGAGTTTGTTCTCACTTCCTTCAACTAGCCAGGTAAGAAGTGGGATCATGGGGGTTCCCCTGTTGCTTGCCTTAGACACCAATTGAATTGGTCAGGTAAGCTAACGGAACCAATTAAATAACCATAAATTCACTTAGGCTGAGCCTTTATAACCTCTAGCCTTAGACATCAGTTTCAGGAGTGAGTCCGAACTTACTTTGTACTTTACTTGACCACAATACTCAAACTGAACTCGATTAATACTAGGAGCCAATGTCTACTTAATTTTAGTTAGGCTAGAGTTAATGTGGGATGCTGGTTGGTTGTTTTTGGGCCAAGAAAGGGTGATGAAATCCTACCTTATCTTGTTATGGGTGTTGCCCCTAAATTGATTTGAGATGAATATGCACAACTAATTTTAAATAAAGGGTTCTATGCAACTAAATTAGATGCATGAAACTAATAAAACTTGAAAGCTTACCTTGTCTCCAGCAATCACCAAAAGAAATTCTAAGATGATGAATGCTTCTAACAATTAAATTTCTATTCTTGTCATGCAATTTTTATTAGGTTCATATGGGTGGATTTTAGATTAATTTGAAAAAAATATAGTAATTAATACTAAAAAATAATTAGGGTTAGGGTTAGGATTGATCTCACCAACTTGGAAGCTTTCTATCTCCCTTTTTTTTTAAATTTTTGAATTTTTTTCTACAAAAGGATAAAAAAAGTTAGTAAGCAATAGTCACAAAAAAATCAAAGAAATCAAACATTAAAATTGGTGCCTTCCCCGGCAACGGTGTCAAAAATTGATACGATCGTGATGCTGTCATTAGGACATCATGATTATCAATCAAATTTTGACTTCAATAAAAATTTAAAATATGTAGAAAGTAGTGAGTCGGATCGAATCTATAGAGAAGCAGGATTTTGACTTAAATTTTTGATTTTACAACAAGAAAATAAAATTTTGGAGAAAGCAATTTAAGTCAAAAAATAAAAATTAGAAGTGCAAAAAATAAATCGGGTACTAAGATCTACTAACTAGATCCTAGTATCAACTTATGAAAAATAAAAGACAGGAATTTAAAGTGCAAGAAAATAAATTTTGCATTAATTGAAATTGAAATTTAAGTATAAAAAATTTTAAAAAAATAATAAAATAAAATAAAACTGTAACAAAGATCTGAAGTTGATCAGTCCAGTCTCATCGAAAAGAGGGTTGATGATCTCTCTATCTTTCATCGTACTCCGTAGAGCGAACCGGCTTTTTTCTTTCTTTTTCTTGGGTTTCTAAGTCTATCTAATTATTTTTTATTTTTTTCCATACTTTCTATTCAATTTTTCTGCTCTCAAAGCTTATTCCTGGATCTCCTATTTATAAATGAATTTTTTATAATTTTTTGGTAGAAAAAAGAGTCCTAAAACCCTTAAAAATCATATTAATCTCCTTAGGAATATTTCTGACCGTCGGATGGAGCTTGAACTACCTAAATCTACCCAAAATCCATAGTTTTAATCCTTATCAAAGTTGAATCGAACCACAGTCATCCGATCGTGTATGGGATTGGTTTTGGGCCATCAGATCACACTGATAATCTCTTATTCTCAGTCAGGAGCATCCTCAGTCATCGGATCTCATGATGGATTCATTTTCGGCCATCCGATCGTGCAAAAATCCTTCTTTATAAATCGATAATGGATGCTGACCATCGATCTAGGTCGGGATAAATTTTAACTATTGGATCACGCAAAATAGCTTTCACTGCTTGTAGATCACGTAGCATTTTCGATGGACTGCACCCTGGCTCTATGGACTGAGCGGCCGGTCCACCGTACATCGAAGGCTATTTTTTTATTTTGTAGGATATTTTAGCTCTATTTTTACTTCAATTTTTATCTGAAAAATTGAAAAAAATATGCATTAAATTTTTCAAAAATTTCTCTTCATTTTGGTGCTTAAATTGCTCAATTAAATTAACATCTATTTTTTTATAAATATATCTAATTTTATATATTTTTTTAAAATCATTTATTTTTTAAAAAAGTTCAATAAATTCATGAAATTAAGATTTTTAAGAAAATATTAGCACCATAAATTATCAAAAATATCTTCAATAAATATAAAAATATATCATTTATCAAACACCACAGCATAATAGTGTGTCCGAAAGAAGGAATCAAATCTTATTAGATATGGTTCGATCCATGATGGACTTTGTGACTCTTTTAATCTCATTTTGAGGATATGCTCTAGAAACTGCCTGTTATATTTTAAATAAGGTGTCCAGTAAGTCTGTCAATAAAACTTCTTTTGAGATATGGACTGGACGTAAGTCGATACTCTACATCTTAGGGTCTGGCGTTGTCCAGCTAATGTCAAGCATTTAAAGACAAATAAGTTTAGATCAAAATTTGATAAATATTTGTTCATAGGATATCCAAAAGAAACTAAAGGGTACTATTTCTACCTCACTGCAAAGCAAAAGGTATTTGTCAGTAGCTGGACAATTTTTTTCGAAAAGGAGTTCCTTGGTGAAGGACCTAATGCCTGTAAAATTGAACTTGATGAAGTTCATGAGGTAGGAGGATCAATACGCACAGAATTGGATTTGATTGATGAATCGAATCTGGAGCTAGTAGAGACGTCATTAAGAAGATCTGATAAAGTACCACGTCAGCCAGATAGTATGATTTTTTGATCCAGGATAGTGACTCCATCGAACTTGATGAGAACGATAAGGATCCGATCACCTATATGGAGGCCATGCAAAGGCTCGACTCCCAAAAATAGCTTGAGGCTATAAAGTCTGAGATGGAGTCCATGAAGATCAATGGTGTATGGACACTAGTTGATCCACTCAAAGATAAAACTCATAGGGTGTAAATAGATTTTCAAGAGAAAAAGAAGAGCGGACGGAAAGGTAGAGATCTTTAAAGCTCATCTAGTTGCTAAAGATTACTGTCAGCATTATGGTATTAACCATGACGAGATGTTCTCTCCTATGGCAATTCTCAAATTCATCCAGATTATGCTTGCTATCGTTGCACACTTAGATTATGAGATCTGACAGATGGATGTCAAAATTGCTTTCCTTAATGAAAAGTTGGAAGAAGAAGTGTATATGATACAACCTGAAAGGTTCACATCCATAGATGAGTCGAAAGTGTGCAAGTTGAAAAGATCTATTTATAGACTTAAGCAGGCGTCTAGGAGTTAGAACATGCATTTTGATAAGGTGATCAAAATGTATGGCTTCATTAAGAACAGAGAAGAGCTTTGCGTCTACAAGTGGGCTTCTGATTCTGTAGTCATTTTTTTTGTACTATATGTGGATGACATACTATTATTAAGAAATGATATTCTAATTTTGTGGAGTGTGAAGTTGTAGTTATCATCACAGTTCTCCATGAAAGACTTGAGAGAAGCATCCTACATCTGTAGGATGAAGATCTATAGGGATAGATCTAGAAGGATGCTTGGACTGTCCCAATCCACGTACATTGATATCTTGTTGAAGCGATTCAATATAGATAATTTTAAGAAAGGCTATCTTCCGATAGACCATGAGATTACTCTTTTCAAAAAGAATTATCCAACAACTCCTGAGGAGAAAGGGTGCATGAGTAGAATACCATATGCTTCAGCAGTAGAATCTATCATGTACATTATGATATGTATGAGGCCAGATGTGGTCAATTCATTAGGGGTAGTGAGTAGGTACCAGTCTGATCCGAATGAAAAGCGTTGAAAGATTGCAAAAATAATTCTTAAGTATTTGAGAAATACTAAAGACCAATGGCTCATCTATGGAGACTCTGATCTGAAACTTGTGGGATATACTGATTTCAATTTTCAATCAGATTGTGATGATAGTAGAAGTATGTCAGATTATATATTTACTCTGAATGGAGGAGCTATTTGCTGGAAGAGTTTCAAACAATATACTGTGGTCGATTCTGTATGCGAAGTGAAATATATAACTGCATTGGATGCTGCAAAAGAGGTGGTGTGGTTGTGAAAGTTTATCAGCAAGCTGAAAGTTACACCTTCCATTGATGGTCCTGTTCTGCTGTACTGTGACAGCTCCAGTATCATAGCTCAGGTTAAAGAACCAAAGTTGCACCATTGCACCAAGCATATTCTGTACCATTATTATCTGGTACAGAGATCATGAATCGAGGTGACGTTGAGCTTCAGAAGGTTGATAGAAAAGAGAACCTAACCGACTCTTTCACTAAAGCTCTCGGTATCAAAGAGTTCAATGACTTCAAATGAAAGATGGGTATAAGATATTGTCCCTATTGGCTTTAGTCCAAGTGAGAGTTGTTAAAAATTATGTGCTAAAATCAATCATGTGATGATTGAGTTCATCCTTATATATGAATTATTGTTTAATGAATAAAAGTTATTCTATATTTTTCATCAAAAGTAACATCTTTCTTGAACTCTTATGCTGTAGTGAAGTTCTTAGAACTATGCTAGTGTACGATAAAGAGAAGATTTATTGAAAGAAAAATCATCTTTTTTCTTGTAGGATCTTCCAGATCTAATGAGATCTAGGACGAAATATTTTTTTAAAAAAATATTCTACTTTATTTCAGATCTAAGGTCTATTAGATTGAATCTTTTATTTAATATTTAATCTAAAATTAAATCTAAAACTTGAGGATTAGAGAAATACCTCTAGGGTAACTAGATTACCCTGTAGATGATCGCAGCAACGCCCGAGGTTCTAAAATAGCCAAGCAGTCGCCTGGCCTCTACCGGTATCCACTCAAGTAGGATCTGATCATCTTCTCCTCATAAATTTTGCTCTAAAAATTAGATCTAGATCTGATTTGCAAGATCTTCAAAAGATCTTCTGAAGTTGGAGCAGCAGCTTCTCGACAAATCCCTACAGCCTTTTGATCAGGGAGCCACCACACCTTGGACAAGCACTAGATGGATGCCCAACCTCTTGGACATGAAGAGGGGAGGGAGAGGAGTAGAGGGGGCATGGAGAAGTGAAGGGTTTCATATTTTTATGGGTATTGAGTAGATTCTCTAAACCCTAGATGCAGATAGGGTTTAAATAGACCCTGCTGTGCCATGCAGTGCCACATCATTCGACCAATCAAAAAATTTTAATTAATTCTGAAAAAATTTTGATTGATGGAGTGATATCATCTGATCATATCAGATAAAACCCCACCAAACCCTCCTACTGTTGGTGCCAACACTAGATAAACATAATGAGATTGGCGCCCAACAGTTTGAGTCGATCAAGGCATAGAGTCCTCATCTCATGGGACTCTATCCTTATCCACTTGGGGCGCACGCCATATCTGATTATGGCACCTACTTTGAGGGTAAAATTAGCAGGTGACACTCTATAAAAACTCTCCAATGACCTCTTGCCAAGTGGCCTTCAGTCCAAGGTCCATGGGTCAACGTTTGACCGATGTCCTAAAACAAAAATGGCAGGTGACAGGAATTAGCAGGTGTTGTCTTAAATTAATCTCATGAATTAAGACATGATTTTTTTGAGCTGGACTGGCTTCAGTCAGACTGAGAGAAATCTTCTCAAGATTCTCTGGGTGAGTCAAATCATATTTGGCTCAGTCGAGATAGAAAAGATTATACGAGGAGAAAGTTAGGCTCAATCGTGTGCTAGCACGATTTTTTTGAACCTAATTGGATCTAATCCAAATCAATCGAACTGGGCTAGCTCAATTGATGACATTCAGACCCTAACTCTTGTTTATGTGATTCAGTTAGGTTCATTTCTGTATGGTAATGAGACGTGTCATGATCTCATCATCGACATCATCGAAACTCCTTTCAATGGACCAGAACTCTTCTGATTCCGACAATTAGAATGATCGATCATCAAGATCATTCTAATTGCTCTCAAAATCTACCATGACACCTAGCAGTATATGGTGGCAACCATCAGAAATGAAGACGAACCTCTCAGTGCAGCTATCTGTGTGATTGAGTTCTTCTATCATGAGTCCCGACTGAATTAGGGTTAAGGTGAACTCGTCAAACCCAACATTAGTCATATGAATCAATCGATCGATCCAAATCCGATGTGAAACTTAATGAAATTTTTTTTCCATTATTTCACTCTGCCATGGCCATGGGCTTAAGGACTCGATCTTTCGATCATCATAGGACTACTCCTCTCATCTACTGAGGTTGATAGATTCCATCTTGGTGCAATCTGGTTCCTACAATGAATATGCTACAGCCAACATACACCTCAAGTTTGAATGGTTAGGAGATCGAGTTATGGTGTAGTCAAACTATAACACACTCAAGGTGAACTATCGATGTACCTCAGGTCAAAGAACTAGACACACAGCTGCAGCATCGAGCTAGTCATCGACGAGAAGGTAGACTTCCTTATGACTGCTTGAGGTGGTTATGCTCAGTACTCTCATTCTCAAGAATACCTGTACTCTCACTCGGTGTCTCACACCGTAGACTCAAGACACATCTACCTAAGAAAGCGATCGTACACCAACCTTCCGGATCGATCACCATCCTCATGATGATCCTATGGTCAGGAGCTGTTTATGAGTTAGTTATGTAAATTATGCCTTAAATTTTCAACTCTTGAAAATATGAATTAACATTCTACTAACTCAAAGGATGTATCACAGACATGATGTACACAATGTGATAGTAGAATAATCCTTTTATTCATTTATAGTCAAAATTATAAATTTGCCCTCACATTTGTACAGAAATATGTCAGCCAATCTGGCATCTAGGGCACACATCTAACAAACTCCACTTGACCTAATGCCAATTGGCTACATATCTAAATCCCATCTTCTCAAGGTGGGCTTCGATCTTCTGCTGGCCTAATGGCTTTGTTAGTGGATCTGCCACATTGTCTGTGGAGTCGACTCTTTTAACCTCGACATAACCTTTTCGAGGTAATCACGGATCAGATGGAATCGCCGCTCGATATGCTTGACTTCTGGTGAGATCTTGGCTCCTTAGCTAGGGCTATGGTGCCATTATTATCCAGTAAAGAGGGATGGCATCTGATGACATCACTCCAAGCTCGCGGCAAACTTCTTGTACTAGAATGCCTTCCTCGCAGCTTTCGATGCAGCAATATACTCTGCCTCCATGGTGGAATCAGTAATTACCGTCTGCTCGAATTTTTCCAGCAACTGCACCATCATTGCAAATGAACAGACTCTCAGATGTTGACTTTCGATCATCTATATCAGACATAAAGTTTGAGTCTGTAAATCCTGAACCTGGAGTTCTCTATTCCCAAAGACTAGAAACATATCCTTAGTCCTTCTCAAGTACTTAAGGATACATTTCACAGAAGTCCAGTGCTCTTCGCCTAGATTCGACTGATATCTGCTTGTGACACTTACAGCATGAGCTATATCAGGTGTGTACATAGCATGGCATACATGAGGCTCCCTATTGTGGAAGCATAAGGGATCTTGCTCATGCGTTCAATCTCCTGAGGTGTTCTAGGGCACATCTTCTTGGAGAGATGAATGCCATGTCTAAAAGGTACTAAACCTCTTTTGAAATTTTTCATGCTAAATCTTTTTAGCACCTCCTCTATGTACATCTTCTGTGAAAGTCCCAGCATCCTATTTGGTCTATCTCTATAGACCTTAATACCCAGTATAAATGATGCCTCTCCTAGATCTTTCATAGAGAACTCCTTAGACAACCATATTTTGACTGAGGTCAACATGAAAATATCATTTTCAATCAGGAGGATGTCATCTACGTACAGTATGAGAAAGACAACTGTGCTCCCACTGACCTTCTTGAATACACATGGTTCCTCCTCATTCTTGATGAAACCAAACATTTGGATCACATCATTGAAATGAGTATTCCAGCTCTGAGATACTTGCTTAAGTTCATAAATGGACCTTTGCAGCTTGCAGACCTTGTGATCATCATCAATGGATGTGAAACCAAGCGGCTGTTCTATATAGATATCTTTCTCAAGATATCCATTTAAGAATGCCTTTTCACGTCCATCTGTCATATTTCATAATCGAAATAGGCTGCAACAGCAAGCAATGTGTGGATGGATTTTAGCATGGCTACGGACGAAAAGATATCCTGATAGTCAATGCCTTTGGCTGACTATAACCTTTCGCTACGAGCCTAGCCTTGAATGTCTCCATATTCCCATCTGTAACTATCTTTCTCTTGAAGATCTATTTACACCTAATAGGTACAATACTTCAGGTGTATCTACCAAGGTCCAGATTGGTTTGAGTGCATCGAGTCAATTTTGATCTCATTGCCTCTAACCATTTCTCAGAGTCGATATCTGATATCGCCTCATCATAGGTCTTGGGGTCATCACCATGAGCCCATTTTCTGTGAGGAACATTTCCTCTACATTCTCTTGTATAGCACTTAAGTACCTTTCAGGAGGATGGAAAACCCTAGTCGATCTACGAGGTGAAAGAGGTTGTGTTAGGACTGGTTCTAATTGATTGGGTTCCTCAGGTTCTTTAGCTTGTTGCTCTTGGGAGATATTCTCCTTGAGCTTAATTATTCTTCCGATGCCACCATCTTGAATAAACTATTTTTTAAGAAAAATAGCATGTCGATTCATAATCACATTGTGATCTTTTAGAATATAAAATAGTATCCTAATGACTCTTTAGGATATCCTATGAACTAAGCTCTAAAAGACCTGAACTCTAACTTGTCCGCCTGTTGTCTCTTGACATGAGCCGGACAACCCAAATTCTGAGATGACTCAGACTTGGCTTCTTACCATGCCATATCTCATACGATGTGGTAGGAAGATTTTAGAGGAAACCTATTCAATACATATATTGCTGTCATGAGACAATGTCCCCAAAGAAACTCAGGGAGGTCCATGAAGCTCATCATAGAACGGACCATATCTAATAGGATCCGGTTCCTCCGTTCTGAAATCTCGTTGAGTTGTGATGTTTCAGGTGGAGTCCATTGAGAGACTATGCCATCATCTTTAAGATAGTTTAGGAACTTCTGACTAAGGTATTCACTCCTCGATCTGATCGAAGAACCTTAATGGGCTTTTCTGTTTGTTTTTCTATCTCATGCCTAAATTCTTTGAACTTTTCAAAGGCTTCAGACTTGTGTTTCATTAGAAACATATACCCGTACCTAGACATATCATCGGTAAAGGTAATGAAGTAGACATAGTTGCCTCTAGCGATACATCAAATGGGCCGCACACATCTGTATGTACTAGGCAAGTAGGTCTGTGGCCCTTTCCCCATGTCCCACAAAAGGGAGCTTGGTCATTTTGCCTTGAAGGCATGATTCACAAACTGGATATGACTCGAAAGTCAATGAACTCAATAGCCTGGATTTCTCTAATTTGTTAATCCTGTCTTCGCTATATGACCTAGCCTTAGGTGCCACAGATACCTATCATTTAGACTATCTCTAGGTCTTTTAATTTCCATGGCATTCACATTTTGCTTGATATGAAATACAGATACATCAATATGTAGCTGATAGAGATCATTAATAAGAAATCATTTGTAACTTTATTATTTTTATAAAATATGTTACAATGGTTCTTATGAAAGCTAATCACATAGCCTTCTTGTGCTAAACATGAAACAGAAATCAAATTCCTGCTTGCTGCAGGCACATAGTAATAATCTCTAAGAACTAAATCTAATCCTAATGTAATCTCAGAGAGTAGGTTTTTACGACCACAGCAGCAACTCTTCCTCCATTCCCGATGCGTAGGATAATATCCCCATCCCTCAGCCTCCTGCTCTCCTTACGACCCTGCATAGAAATGCACAAATGAGCACTAGAACCAGAGTCAAGTACCCAACTGGATGCAGAGGAAACCATAAGATTAGATTCTATAACGAGCATACCTCCAGAAGGACCATCCTTCTTGTTCTTCAGGGCGGCCAGGTACTGAGGACAGTTCTGCTTCCAATGGCCGTCTGAATTGCAGTGGAAATATTTTTCTTTTCAGCAGCCTTCTTCTTCGGTTCCATCTTCTTCCTTTTCCCATCCACCTTCTACTTCTTCGCAGATTTTTTTTCTTTCCAAAAAACTTTCTCTTGGAAGAAATCCGCTCCACAGTAAGGACTGAGCCTTTTGAACTCTTCAAAGAAAGCTCAGCCGTAACCAACATGTTCATTAACTCAGCCAAGGTACACTGCATCTTATGCATATAAAAGTTTATGATGAACTAACCATATGCATCAGACAAGGACTGAAGGATCACATCAATCTGAAAATCTTGTCTAAGATGATACCGAGCTTCTCAAGCTCCTCAAGATCCTTGATCATTGTCAAACAATGATCTTGGACTAACTACCCATCATGCATTTAGCCTTAAAAAGTCTTTGGCAGACTTGATACTTGGCTGTGTGACTTTGTTTACCAAACAACTCTTGTAGGTGAGCCAACATTTGGGGTAGTCATAATATTCTCATGCTGGCGCTGAAGTCATCAGACATTGCACCCAACATGTAGTACCTGGCTTTGTTATCTTCATCCGTCCACTTTTCCAGAGATGCTCTCTGTTCAGCAGTCGGACGTGTGGCATGGTAGGTGGGTCCTGGTTCAAGATATGAGTCAGTTTTTTGAAACCAGAATAATTCTGTAGTTCCTCAATCAGTCCTTAAAATTGGATCAGTCAATATGTGGGTGTCTAGTATTTTGGTCAGGGGGTTGGATACAGACATGTTTCCTGTAGAGAGTCAAAATTTCTAGTTAGATTTTATAATCAGACTTAACCAATTTGTTTAGAGATTTTATTTTTAAACAAATTTGGATCTCACTATTTTCTCAGATCCCTACACTCCCTAGGTAGAGATGTGAAAATCTTCGTGATTAGCGATTTCTAGTGGGTGGTGCGATCTCACCGACTGGCTCATCACCTCACCTAACAGTTATTGATAATGGGTCAACCGATGAGTGGACAACTCTTGTCCAATGATTCTCTAATCATGGTGCATCCAAAACTTGATCTCTAATTCATGAAGCTCACCGTGTCCGAATATTGCTCCATTCCTTAGTTAAGTTAGACCCACCATTTGCATGAACTAGATTCCTGATTGAGTCCCTCACCGTATCTAAAATATTGAGCACAACCCATCCTCTAATCCGTAGCATCCAATGCCTAATGGACATGGTTGCATCTTCCCGGTGCAACTGAGCCACTGTAACCAGCCGAGAACAATCAACCTCGGAAGAGCCCGCACATCCACAATGGTGGAAGACCTTAGACTTAATATTTTTTTAGGAAGATTTGATTTAGATCTCATTAAACTTGACTTGACATAGTCATAACAATTATGACTAACCTAGTGACATGGGTTAGCTCGAATTGTTAGCCACCTCTAATCAGAACTGGGTCGACACATATGGCCAAGTAAGTGAGACCGATGGGAGGGATATGCCATTAACTTGATAAGAACGCATTCGAGTCGAGTAGCTCCCAATTAAAAACCAGTCGGTCGCATCTGCCCAACTTACCTTAGACACCAAATTATCGAACCAGAACCAATTGGGTTAGTCTATAATCCAGGCTCTAACCACTGAGCCAAATTAGGTCTTAACTTGATCGAGTCACATCTAAATGTGATTCGATCTTGACCTATACATAATCCTATTAGGCTGGTCAATTATTAGCTTTCATGATCCCACCTAACCAACTTTTGATTCGATTTGATCAACCGCTAGACCTAATTGAGCTACCCAAGCTCGAACCCAATTTTATGAAAATGGCTTAGATCTAAAATTCTTAATTTTAACCTAATTTGATTTCATAGGCTTAATTCATTAATTAAGTCTTGGGTTCATAAATAAAACATGTAAAATAAATCCTAGGGTTTCAGGATCTAGGGTTTTGCAGAAAAGTAAGTTTGATTTCTGATTAAGGATGAACGCGCAGACCCCTACACGCCATAAGAACACCCCATTGAATGGGAGGAGAGGGTCTTAAACCCTACTTTTTCTTATGATCAGACGATCATGAGGAACATCTTAATCAAAATTTGATTTAACTACAAAACTAGTTAGATCTAAGTTACATATCACATATATAATTTCAGATCTAACTTATACATGCTTTGCATACATCTCAAATATTAAAATCTGATCTAATTAGCATGCTTTCAGATCTGATACATCACATGTAATATCTAAAAAATAAGATTTAAATTGAACTATTCAATATAAAATCTATTCTAGACAGTTACTAGAATAATTCTATAACTAGTCTAGGCATGCAGCAGATCAATCTTATGAATTAATTAAATTTTATTTTCTATTTTTTGATCTAAATATAATATTTATAATATCAAAAAATCAAAAAATAAATTAGATCTAATTTATATTTTAATCATATTAAAATATAAAACTTAAGACTATTCATAGTTTAAACTATTCCTAGTCTAGTCATGCATCTCATACATGTTAGATCTACTTAGATTTAATTTTAAATTTTTTGATTTAGATCCAATCACATATGATATGATACCTAAAATCACTAATATAAAATAAATAAAAATAAAAATTAAATCTAAATTAGATTGAAATAGAGCCATCAATCTGGCTCTGATATCAGTTGAAGGGAAAATGTCTTTTTCTTTGTAAGATCTTCCAGATCTAATGAGATCTGGGGTAGAATATTTAAAAAAAAAATTATCCTACTTTATTTTAGATCAAGATTATTAGATTTAATTTTTATTATCTAATATTTAATCTAAAATTAAATCTAAAACTTGAGGATTAGAGAAATCCTCTAGGGTAACTAGATTACCCTGTAGATGATCGCAGCAACGCCTGAGGTTTTAAAATAGCCACACAGTCATCTGGCCTCTATCGATATCCACTTAGTAGGATTTGATCATCTTCTCCTTTCAAATCTTTACTCCAAAAATCAGATCTAGATTTGATCTGCAAGATCTTCAAAAGATCTTTTGAAGCTGGAGCAGCAGCTTCTCAACAAATCCCTGCAGCCTTTTGATCAGGGAGCCACCACACCTTGGACAAGCACTAGATGGATGCCCAACCTCTCGGACATGAAGAGGGGAGGGAGAGGAGCAGAGGGGGCATGGATAAGTAGAAGGGTTTTATGTTTTTGCTAGGTATTGAGCAGATTCTCTAAACCCTAGGTGCAGACAGGGTTTAAATAGACCCTGCTGCGCTATGCAATGCCGCATCATTCGATCAATAAAAAATTTTAATTAATTCTATAAAAATTTTGATTGATGGACGATATCATCTGATCATATCAGATAAAAACCCCACCAAACCCTCCCACTGTTGGCCCAACACGGATAAACATAGTGAGATTGGCACCCAACAGTTTGAGTCCATCAAGGCATAGAGTCCTCATCTCATGAGACTCTATCCTTATCCACTTGGGGCTCACGCCATCTCTGATTATGGCACCCACTTTGAGGGTAAAATTAGCAGGTGGACACTCCACAAAAACTCTCCAATGACCTCTTGCCAAGTGGCCTTCAGTCCAAGGTCCATGGGTCAACGTTTGACCGATGTCCTAAAACAGAAATGGCAGATGATAAAAATTAGCAGGTGTTGTCTTAAATTCATCTCATGAATTAAGACAAGACTTTTTTGAGTTGGACTGGCTCCAGTCAGACTAAGAAAAATCTTCTCAAGATTCTTTGAGTGAGTTAAATCACATTTGGCTCAGTTGAGATAGAAAAGATTACACGAGGAGAAAGTTAGGCTTAATTGTGTGCTAGCACGATTTTCTTGAATCTAATTGGATCTAATCCAAATCAATCGAACTGGGCTAACTCAATTGATGACATCCAGACCCTAACTCTTATTTGTGTGATCCAGTTAGGTTCATTTCATATGATAATGAGACATGTCATGATCTCATCATCGACATCATCGAAACTCCTTTCAATGGACCAGAACTCTTCTGATTCAGACAATTAGAATGATCGATCATCAAGATCATTCTAATTACTCTCAAAATCTACCAGTGATACCTAGCAGTATATGGTGGCAACCCATCAAAATGAAGATGAACCTCTCAGTGCAGCTACCTGTGTGATTGAGTTCTTCTATCATGAGTCCGACTGAATTAGGATTAAGGTAAACTCGTCAAACCCAACATCTGTCATATGAATCAATCGATCGATCCAAATCTGTTGTGAAACCTTAATGGAAAACTCTTTTCCATTATTTCACTCTACCATGGCCATGGGCTTAAGGACTCGATCTTTCGATCATCATAGGACTACTCCTCTCATCTATTGAGGTTGATAGATCCCATCTTGGTGCAATCTAGTTCCTACAATGAATATGCTATAGCCAACATACACCTCAAGTTCTGAATGGTTAGGAGATCGAGTTATGGTGTAGTCAAACTATAACACACTCAAGGTGAACTGTCGATGTACCTCAGCTCAAAGAACTAGACACACAGCTGCAGCATCGAGCTAGTCATCGACGAGAAGGTAGACTTCCTTATGACTACTCGAGGTGGTCATGCTCAGTACTCTCATTCTCAATGAATATCTGTACTCTCGCTCCAGTGTCTCCATACTGTAGACTCAAGACACATCTACTCTAAGAAAGCGATCATACACCAACCTTCCGGATCGATCACCATGCTCATGATGATCCTATGATCAGGAGTTGTTTATGAGTTAGTTATGTAAATTCATGCCTTAAATTTTTAACTCTTAAAATATGAATTAACATTTCTACTAACTCAAAGGATGTATCACAGACATGATGTACACAATGTGATAGTAGAATAACTCTTTCATTCATTTATAGTCAAAATTATAAATTTGCCCTTACATTTGTACAGGAATGTGTCAGCCAATCTGGCATCTAGGTATACATATAACATTTATCGTATAGTTTCTAAATATGTTGCAATCAAATGATACATCATTATGGGATGATAATGTTTATCGAGTGGAGGTCGTTGTGTGCCATATAAGTTGGTTGTCCTCTTAACTAAGGAGTGTAGTGACACAAGTATGGCATATGGATGAGATGTAGGGGTACATCGTCACTGAACAAGTACTCACCTGCTGAGCATTCTGCTATTAAGAGCTGCTCACGAAATATATGGGTATAAGTATCCTTCATACCTGAGATTACCATAGTGATTTGCAAGCAACTCACTGTGCTTTGATGCCGGACTATCTAGATTTTTAATGCAGTAATGGAAGGCTAGTGGGTACAATCAAGTACTTGCGAAGTTTGTGTGTAGATCAAGATGGGATTGACCTCTCCAAATTATTAGAGTTGATGTATCACTGTATTTCAATATAGCAAAGCCTTGGCCAAAGTAATCCATGAGATGGATTTGAAAGGTTGAAATATAATGCAGATGAAGCAATCTCAGTTGACAGTTAATCTGAGACCATCTAAAAGCATTCAGGATCAAAATTGATGAATTATGCGATAACCACGTGTATAGATTCTGAAATATTTTTTTACGATAATTTGACTTATTTGGATATCGAGAACTATTGCTAGATGATATCTCAATTAGTGCAGGAATTGATTCCTGTGCTACCGACTTAGTGTTTGAACCTAAGGAGTCACGCACGCAAGACAGACAAAGTAGGAAGAATTGGCCTATGTTTATATGTCCAATTTGGAAGTACTAGACTTGATGAACATATAAGCCAACTTAATTGAGAATTAAGTTATGGATCAAATGAAATTGAAGAGTTGACTATGTCTAGCTAGCACTACACATGAGGTTCAGATTTGATCCCAAAGATGAACATTTCTAGTCTATGATCCATGGAGCATATAAAAGATTAAATTTAAATGCTAATAAATTATAAATTAGATCTGAATTAATTGAACTTAATTAGATCCAAAATTTAAGTTAGATTTGGTACAAAAGTCTTAAAGAGTTTGGGATTGACAGCCTTTCAAAATTATTTCGAACCAGCTTTGAATTGGATTCGAATCGGATCCATTTTGAATGAGATATGAGAATTCCTACTTATACTGGGAATACCCTCTCATGTAGGCGATCAACACCTGATATGGAGTTGGTTTGGGGCATCCCATGTGGGTGAGAGAGTGGGAGCAAGTTGATTGTCATATGTAATGTCAATTCTATCTGATGTAGGAATCTATCTTTCATGAGTATTGGATCAATTCAAATTCGATTTGAGTTAGAAGTCCTACTCTCATTGGATCATAAAAATTATCTATAAATAAAGAGGATCTCTACCTATAGATGCATAGCAAACAAATCATATTGAGAGAAGAAAGAAAGATAGAGAGAGGTGTGTGAAGAGAGAGATCCTTCATCTTCTCCTACATCTCACCTTTTGTTGGTGCCTCCTCTCCTTGGGCATGGATCCTTCTTGGGCATCTCATCTGCTGGTGTGAGGTGTCACACCAGTACATCTCTTCTTTTATTTGGTTGGCTTGCGAAGGCAATTGAATTGGAGTTCATCCCACTTTCTTGCAGTGTCTGGCATGCATGCGAAGTAGAGGGTCTGCACATCCAAGCCTCTGTGAAGGTTTAATCTAAATAAATTAAGATTTGATCTCTGGTTTCACTGCAAATTAGGTAAAGATTTAATCCTTAATCATATAGAAAAATAGAAAAAAAATTTAGATCTTACTTGGGGCTTCCGGAGGAAAATTGTTCCCTTCCCTCCAACCTTTAGGTGAATCTACTAGGAACCAAACTTAGTTGGAATACATGGAGTCAATTTCTGATTTTATCACTTCCAACCATTTCTCAAAGTCTACACTAATATTACCTCATCGTATATTTTAGGATTATTCCTAATATCCCTACCTCCCACCAAAAATATTTTCTCTAAATCTTTTGTAAGAATACCTAAGTACCTTTCAGGAAGACAGGAGATCTTACTTGATCTACAAGGTGGAAGAGGTATTACATCTACTGGCTTATTATTGGTTTAGGTTCTTAAACTTGATGCTCTTCAGAGACTTTCTCTTTGAGCTCAATCTTCCTCCCACTACCTTCATCTTGGATAAACTCTTTTTTAAGAAGATGGCATGATGGCTCACAATCACATTGTGATCCTCAAAAAGATAAAAATAGTATCTCATGATTTTCTTAGGATATCCTATAAAGCGAGCCTTAAAGGATCTAGCCTCTAATTTGTCCACCTGCTATCACTTGACATGGGTCGAACATCTCCAAATCTTGAGGTACCTAAGAGTTGACTTCTTACTATGTCATAATTCATATGGTGTGGTAGGAAGAGATTTAGAGGGAATCTGATTTAAAAGATGAATCATAAAAAATAAAGCATATACCAGAGAAAGATAGGAAGGTCTATGAAGCTTATCATAGATCGGACCATATTTAATAGGATTTGATTCCTCCTTTCGGATATCCCATTGAGCTAAGATATCCATGGACGTGTCCACTGTGAGACCATACTATTGTTCTTGATATAGATCCAAAATTTTTCACTAAGGTATTGCCCTCAATCTGATTGATGAACCTTTATGGATTTTTTGGTTTATTTTTCTATTTCATGTCCAACTCTATAAACTTTTTAAAGATTTTAGACTTTCGGTGCATCAAATACACAAATCTATATTATGAATAATCATCGATAAAAGTTATGAAGTAGATATAGCCACCCTTGATTTATATATCAAATGGATCACATACGTCAGTATGTATTAGGGCTAATATCTCAGTGGCCCTTTTTCCTTATCCCACAAAAAATAGCTTGGCCATTTTTCTTAACAACATGATTCACAGACTAGATAATATTCGAAAGTCAATGATCCGAGAAAATCATCTTTCTCCAGTTTGTTAAGTCTGTTCTCTTCAATATGGTCTAGCTTAAGGTATCACAGATACTTATGGCTAATCCTATCTCTAGATCTCTTAGACCCTATAGCATTCACTATTTATTCATTAATATTTACACTCGCATCCGTATGCAAATAGTAAAGATTGTCAATCAAAAAAATACATGCAACAATTTTATTTTCAAAATAAATTAAATATATTTTTATTGAAATAAAAATTATAGTTATCTTGTACCAATACAGAGATAGAAACTGGCTATAGGTACATAATAACAGTCTTTTAAAAGTATGCTAAGTCTTAATAATATCGTAGAGGGTAGGTTCCTATAGCCACAATAGCAACCCTTGCTCCATTGTCGATCTGAAGAGTAATCTCGCCTTCTCTCAGCCCTCTCACTTCTTCAAGATCCTGCATAGAAGTATACAAATGAGCATTAGAACTAGAATCAAGAACCCAACTAGAAGAAGAGAAAATCATTAGATTAGTTTTAATAATGAGCAATTCAGATGTACCTTCAAAAGATCTATCCTTCTTTTTGCTTTTTACAGTTGCCAGATAGGCCGAACAGTTCCTCCTCCAGTGGCCTTTGATATTGTAATAGAAATATTTTTCTTTATCATCGATCTTCTAAGAAATTATTTCTTGGGCTTGGCCTCATTCTTCTATTTTTTTGCAGGCTTTTTCTACTTCTTAAAAGAAGACTTTCCTTCAGAGAAAGCCCACTCCACATCCAAAACTATGCCCCTTAAACTCTTCAAGATGCCCTCTGTAGTTACCAACATATTCAATAAATCAGATAAAGTGGAATCGATTTTATTCATATGATAGTTTATGATGAATTATCCATATGAATCAGGAAGAGACTAGAGGATCAGATCCACCAGCAATTTCTTGTCCATGTTCATTCCAAGCTTCTGAAGCTCCTCTATATTCTTGATCATTGTTAGATAATAATCATTGATAGACTACCCATCATGCATCTTTGCTCTGAAAAATCTTTGGGAGATCTCAAAGCAAGCTGTGCAACTCTGCCCATCAAATAACTTTTGCAGGTGAGTCAGCATCTCCCTGACAGTCTTCATATCTTCATGCTATTACTGAAGATTATTGGACATAGATGCTAAGATGTAGCACTTTGCCTTGTTATCTTCATCCATCCATTTCTCAAGTGTAGCTTGTTGATCAGCGGATGGACGAGTAGATAACACAAGCACTTCCTAGTCTAGGACATAGATGAGTTTCTTGGAGCTGAGAATGATTTTCAAATTTTGAAGCCAGCTTTATAATTGGTGCCGATCAACTTAGAGAATAATTCTCAAATTTTAGAGACAGTCTTTATAATTGGTGCCGATCAACCTATATATGTCGAGAATTCAGGCTAAGGGATTGGTGCTCGACATGGTTATCTACAAAGAGAATAGTTTCTAGTTAGATATTTATACTTATAAGATTTTTTGTTCTAGGGACTTTAAAAACAAACAAAGGCTCCTACTATTTTTCGAATCTCCCATACTTCTTGGGTGGAGAAATAAAAATCTATATAGAATCGATTTCAAGTGGGTATTGTAATCCCATTAATCTATACACACCTCACCTAACTGTTATTGGTGAGTACAGACTAATAAGTAGATAACACTTTGTCCATTGCTTCGCTAAGCAAGATGCTGTAGGCTTGGTCTCTAAGTCGTATGGCCTCACTTAACAGTTATTGACATATTTTTTAGTTAAGTCAGACCCATTATTCACCAGCGGATGCAAAGCCATCATTGGGATCCTCATCTAACAGTTATTAGGCCCAACCCCATCTCTATCTCGGGACATCAAATGTCAATAGAGTGATTGTACCATTCCAATGCAACTGAACCACTGTAATCAGCCGAGAACGATCAATGCCAAAAAGGCACCCACATCTCTACAATGATGGAAGACCTCTAGACTTGATATTTAGTGAGAAGATTTAGGTTTAGATTTCTTCCAAATCAGTAGATCTGATTTAGAATTAAAAATATTTTCATTCATCGAAAAGAGTTTCGATGATATTATGATGGAGATTACAATATATCTCACTACCAGATAGAATGGAAGTACGAATCTCTAGGTGCAATTATCATATGATTCAGTCTTTCTATCATAAGTTCTAACTTGACAGAGGTCATGAAAAACTCGTCAGACTCCATCATCAGTCATATACTAGATTGGCTTGACTCGAGTTCATTTATGAATCCTGTGGAAACTTTTTTTCGTATTCACAGTTATTTTGGTCAAAAAATTTTGAACTCAGTCTTGCAAATCACATAGAACTTTTTCTTTTCTATCAAAATCGATAGATTCCATCTAGGTGCGTCCTACTTCAAACAACGAATCTGAACCTACTGAAGTCAATATACACAATAAAGATCTGAATGGCTAAGGATCAAAAAAATATGCAGTCAAATCCAGTAGCCTTGCTGTGAATAGCCAATGACACCATAGGTCAAAGGACCACTCACACCACTGCAGCATCGAGAAGACCATTGACGAGTGAGTAGAATCCATGTGATTCTCATATTGATCATGTTCAGTGTAAATTATTCTCTAACAACACTCACACCTTCACCCCAGTGTCCCTACACTACAGATCTAAGATTCATCTACCCACAAAAGAGGTGAACCATGCTTTGGTCTCAAATAGATTGATCAATGTCCTTCATGATGATCCTTTGTTTGGAAGTATTTAAAAATTAATCACTAATTAATATATGTCTTAAATTTTTAATACCTTAAGAATATATAAAATTTATCTTTATTAATTTCTAAGACAAATCATGGACATATAAACATGATTGAAATGAAAAAATCTTTTATTGATAATAAAAAAATTATAAGTACAAGTTTAAGCCCTAAAATTACATAATGTATCAGCCAATAATTGGCTTATAGGGCACAAATCAAATAGTGACTACTAAGACGGTCCAAAATTGCTCATCTTGGAATCAACTAAAGTTGTAGGGTGAAGATCGTGGGGTCTACCCAATTGTTAGAAATTCTATATCGGGGCATGCATGTATGTTTCATTTTTTTTCTAACATCATAGTAGAATATAAGATTAAAACTTTTTTTGATCTACATCATGTATGTATAAAACATAAACCACACGGATCTACTTCATATGCTGATATTGAACATATGCTGAAATTGAATATGTGATTGAATCACATATCTACTTCACAATTTCTTCCTTCAAATTTGGATTTGAAAGAGAAGAGACTTTTTAGCCATGCAAGTGCTCAACCTCTATGGGTATCCACTCAGGATCAGCTTGGAATAGTCCTCTTTGAAATTAATTTTTTTTCTCTAAGAAAAATCAGCCGACGAATCTGAATGAAACCTAAGTCACGATCAACTCTTTGATCTTTTCCTTGATCTTTCTTCTTCTCTTCTTCTCTTACTTTTCTTCCTTAGATTATGAAGTAACCAGAGAATAGAAACCAGCAAACAAGAGGAAAGCCCAACTCCATTTGAGTGTGGAAGATGGAGGATGTCCAATATAGTGGATGTTGGAACTCCAAGGGAGAAAAGAGGGAGGAGAAAAGGGGGCATGGGCTCTCCAAGAGGGTTGGCTGCTGGTTGAAGTGCATAGAGATCTTAGGGAAGGCTCCTTTAAATAGGCATAAGGTTTGAAATCTATTCAAAATCAAACAACCACTTAATACAAGTCCTACTTGCATTATGAATCCTTATTCTTTTAGTTATTTGACTCTCTTTAAGAGATCCATTAGGCCCAACTATTGGAGTCTTTGCACTCACAAAAACACACTCATATTTCACCCATGGGATGCCCCATATTGGTTCCGCATGCCCTCTAATGGGTGGACACGTCCAACTTGATTGAATCAAGTGGCACCCAATCAAATCTATCAAGAAAACTAATTAAGAACTTGCCCCCTTAATTCATTTGATCCAAAATCCTAGGCACCCAATAATTGAAGCCCAATAAATCTAATTTATTTAGATTATTAGTAAATAATTAAATTTAAATTGATCTTATCAAATAAAAAATTTAAATATAAAAAAAAAATTGAGTCCAACTATATGCTAGCAAGGTTACCTTGAACCCAATAGGATTTCTCTAAATCTAATTGAGACTTCATAAGTCCAATTGCTTATTTCAGATCTAATTCTTTTTGTTGTATGACCCATAGATTCAATTCTATCTAGTAGTGAGATATACAATGATCTCTATCATAGTATCATTGAAACTCTTTTCAATAGGTCGGAATAATTTCACTCTAACTCATTAAGGATTATCATTCTGAGCAATCCTAGTGAGCTCTCACAATCCATCATGATATCTAACAGTATGTAATGGTAATCCAGTGCAACTGAAAAGAACCTCAAGGTGTAGTTCACGTATGATTCAGTCCCTTTATCATGAGTTCTGACTAGATGGCAGGTCATGGATAAATCATCAAATCTCATCCTCAGTCATATGATAGATTCAATTAGCTCAAGTCCAATTGTGATCCTTATGAAAATTTTTTTCCATCAATCATACTGCTGTGGTCACAGACTCTCAAACTTAGCTTCTCAAATCTTATAGGACTACTCCTTGCTATCAAGGTCGATAGATCCTATCTTGATGCGCACCCTACTCCTACAATGGATCAACTGTCGCCAACATCCACTACAAGAGCTCATTGAGACTATGTTTATATGTCAATCAAACTACAATAGCTCACTACGAGCAGTCGTACCATCACAGGTCAAAATATCATTCACACAACTACAGCATCGGGACAATCACTAATGATCGAATAGAAATTTAAGTAATCTCTCATTTGGTCATTCTCAGTACTAGTTGTTTTCTAACAACTACTGCACTCATCGTTCTGTATCTCTACACTATAGACCAGAGATTCATCTATCTCGAAAGAAGTGATCTGTGTACCAATCTATCTGGATCGATCATCGTCCTCCTAATGATACTATGATCGAGAGCATTTAGAAATTATATATATATCTCTAATTCTCAATACTTTGAGAATATGTATTGAAATATTAATTCTTTGGACGATTCAAGGACACATCATACTTGAATAAAAATTAAACTTATCCTTTTATTAATCAAATCAATGTATTAAGTATAAAATTTGTCCTAACTTTATTATAATATGTCAACCAATATGGCTTCTAGGACATACATCTAACACCAATATCATACATAGAAACAGTAGAGAAAGAAAATCTAGATAGAGAAAAAAATAATCTAGAAAGAGAAAGTTTATAGAGAGAGAAACTTTCTAAAGAGAAACTTGCAAGGGAAACCAAAGAGAAGGTGGGGAAGAGAGAGAAAGGAGAGAAGAGGAAAGAGAAATTTTCTCTCTCTCTCTCTCTCTTTCTTTTTCAATCTTTTCTTCTCTTCTCTTCTTTTCTCTTTCTTCTCTATTTTTCTCTTGCAAAATAGGAGACTTCTTATTTCCCTCTTTTCCAAAATAATGGAGCTTCTACCAATGGTGGTAGTGGTCGAGGATGCAGGCCAAGACATCACAGTAAGGGGATCCCAAACCGATGGCTGGCAATTATTGTTGGCAAAAATATTTTAATGAAAAATAGCCAAAAAAATAGGAGAAATCATAGGCTCAGTTTTTGAAGGAAAATCCAGCAATAGCCTACTAGAATCAAATCTTCTATGGGTTAAGAAGGTGTGAAGAAAGATTAGCAAGAGGTTTAGGAGAATGTTACCTTACACCCATTGATGATTTAGCAATGAACACAATGATCCCAATAACAAGGCACCATGAGCAAGAAAACAAATGAAACAAAGAAAAGGAGAGGAAGAAGAGCCCTTAGCATGGTGTTTCTTAGGTGGCTTATGAAAGATTTATATTAGTGAAATCCCTCACCAATCAGAGTTTGAGGAGCAGGTGAAGTCCTTCTTTATGTCGAACTCAAATAGAGGCTTTGCCCCATTTCTATTGATGCAAGCCTTAGGGCCTTGCTTTGCACCAGGCCATGGGCCAAAAGGCCAAGCCACAACCAAATAAATTCTAGGCTGGTCAAATGGACTAAGCCTGGTCTATTCTTTGGGCTAGGGATTTGCATTGTTCCCACCTAAAAGAATTTCATCCTTAAAATTTCTTACTTGTGCTTTCAAAAAACTAGAGATTCATAGTTCTGATCTCATCTTCAAACTTTTAGTTATTTCTAATTATTGATGTAAGTTCATTATTAAATCATTTTATAAAAAAAAATTAATACCTCAAGAGTTGGTCTAAATCAAAATCATTCATCTCGTATAATCAAAATTGATTTTAATTTCAAGTAAGAATATCAAATTTCTTGCCAAAAACAGTAACTCCTTTTGATTTCATCAATCTATCAAATTATAATCACTCTAATCTATTATCAATAGATAAACATTCAAATATACATATAAGATTAATAAATAATCTAATAATCTTTCTAAGAAATAAAGAAGTATAAACTTCAATTCTAAGAGAAAAAAATATACATCAAAATATTTTAGGTCTGAAATCAAAAATTTGATAGTCCACTAGCCCTAAACTTAAGATGTTAAAAGTTCTCTTAGTAGAATAGATAAGCGACCTGCCAATGAAAATCACATAGTGATACCAAAATAATCAAGAATCAAACAACATTGTCTTTTACTTTATTAACAAAATTTTTTGTAAGGAAAACCAAATCAGATCACCATAAACTTCCTAATTCGAACAACTAATATTGTTGACTATCTCAAAATAATCAAATTATTATTCTTCCAGTACACGCTATAATTTAAACCATCAAATTTGCTGGATTCACTAAACAACTTCAACTAAAATACTACTCTATATTGTAGAAAAGATCCAACTCTCATATTTCAAGTAAACCAAAGAGAACTTTTGATCCTCATCCCTAAATTGCCTTAAGCACATCCATCTTGATTAACCATTGAGTTGATTGCCATATTCATAACCATTATATATGACAATTACCATAACATAAACATGAATTAAATCTTGATTCTCTTGTCAATTTAGTTAGATGATTCAAAACCAAACCTCTATAAGTAAAAGCAACTAGAAAAATATTCTCAATGATCCACCCAGTTAGAAGGCCTTAAATCAAACATGTAAATAAAATCAGCTCTGTCATCTCTCTAAAAGTTTCTTTCATGCAAGCCCCTCAAAATCAAATTCTCCATGCAATATTAGTTTTTAACAACGATCTCAACAACAATGTCAGAAGAATCTCTAAATCAATTATAAAATAAAAATTTTGATTTGAAGTTTCACACACCCTCTATAATCTTCAACATAATATAAATAAGATCCATTATTTTGATTCAAAGTTTAAAATTATCAATGATTCAACCCAGATATATACATTATGATCAATTCCTTTAATAAGAAAATAGACTTATGAGCAATAGCTCCAAATGCATTTTCCATTTATATACTAGTTTTGCATATCATCCACTCATAAGTTCAAATCTCAAAGAATATTTCAATCAGATCATAAAATCTTTCTTAGCTCAAAACTTACATAACATCTTATAAATAAATCTTAATTTGTCTAAATAATTAACTTCAAAATTAGAAACCATATCATAGTATTACGCCCATATCAAATTTGAGCTCCTAGATCCACTTAAATTAGTCATGGACACATAATCACATTGCATGATAATATTTCATGGTCAGTCCTTCTAAACTTAATTTAGATCAAAGTTCAACTATCATAACATGATTCCTCAAATTATCTATACTTCCATCATATGTCAAACCTTACAAATCAATTTTATCATAATTCCCTAGTGATCATTTCATATATAATCATAAAGCTTATAAAATTCATTAAGGTAACTTATATTACAATCAATTATATATCTACATCTCAATATCACTACTATCTATCCATTTACACTCATTTCATGTTCAATTCTATATCTTATGTTTTATCTACTTATACTCTAATACCATATTAATTATCATGCCTACTATCCGAGATTGTGAGCTAAGGGTTGTGGCAATCACCACAGACTCATGAAAAACTTTCTCCAAAGGTATATAAATTCCAAACACAATATGATTGCATCATAATGAATTAACTTAAACAACTGAAAGTCAAAATTCATTTAATTAACCAATTCAACTGCTAACTAAATTCAAAAGTTTTACATCAAGTCAATCTAAACTAAAAATTCAGAAATAGCAAAAATAAATCTAATCCAACTATTTTGATACTGTCAAATTTTGTTTCTAATCGCACTTCCAAGCAATACCCCCAACCATAACTAAGTATCTAAATACAAAAGAAAAAAATAATAAGCTTGATAGCCTAGTAAGTGATGAACACCTCAACTAGACAATCTATATATAATGTTCAATGAATAAACATAAGAATATAATTCATGAAATCAAATTCTTTCAAATATATTTTACATATCTATCTCATTGCTAATAAGTCATTTTATAGCAGTTCCATTTATCACTTTATTGTGAAAGACCAGATCAGCCCATTCTACCATAAGCACCTCTATATTCTGCTGAGTAGGATTCGGGTTAAACAATCTACCGAAGCTGTGGGATGTAAAAATGCATCGGTAGGAGAGCGTTCTATCTTAGAGGGAAGCACCTATGCAAGTAGATGTGGATGAAGCAGAAGCAAGAATGTTGGCTTGAGTAATGCAAACATTGGTGAGAATCCAATACCTTGAAAATCTAAGGGTTCCTCCACAAGGTTCGTCCACAGAGGGTGTGTCAGGGCATAAGATCAGGATGCAACTAGATCTAGTAGAGTATGAATTGACGATTAGAACATATATGGATAGAACTTATAATGGAGTCTCAAAAAATAAGTAATTTTTTTCTGAGGATACCTACGTAGTGTAGTGTCAGTCGCACATTCATAATAGCATTCAGACTGATGTGCCTTCCAAAACTAGGGGAGTTTCCTTGCTCCTATTGCGTATGATTAGCCAGCCTTGCGACAGCAAAAGGATTAGGACGTTCCCCCATGCTATGGTTCTCTTTCTTGATTTGGAAGTCAGGCGGGTTTGAAAGGAAGGGTTTTTGATGGTCGGGCCCCCTCCCACTAGTCCAGCTAGCTAGTGAGCAGTTCTTTTGAGCGGAAAGCAGGCTAGGCCCTACTAGCGGGCATCTCTCAGGGGGCGTGAAGAGAGATTAATGAAGAAAAAAAAGATCGAAGCATAATTTACTTAGAAAAGAAAGAGGGCCTTTCCGTTACCTCTGGAGGTAGGAAAATCATGAAGAAAATCTTTCCATTCGGTGGGCCAGCTACTATCTAAAGAGGCGACTTGCTTTGGTAAAGACAGAAGGAATGAGTATTAGCTTCAACAAATCATTACCCCTCTTAAATCTTCTCTTCCATATTTATTTATTTATTATTTGTTATTTGATTTGTTATTTTTTGTGCGTAATGCAGATTAATAATAGTTTTGCTATTGATAGAAATTCTCTTATTGAGACCCTATGGATCAATTGAAACCTCAGAGTCATACTAGAACATTTGGAAGTACTGAATATACCCATAATTTTGAGTTTCATATTACTTTTTCCAAAACACATGTAAGAGCCACACTTCCTTTACTGCCTTCACTTTTGGCTATCTTTTTGCACATTTGTAAAGATGGTCTCTTAGAAGTTGACTATTGGTCTATCCTCAAGTCCGGTGTGCTACAATTTCATAAGAATTGAGTTAGTCAATTTCACTATTTCATATATCGAAAAAAGGTATGATAGGACGTATCCGCCGAAATAAATATGATTGCCTTGACAAGATGTTCCCTTCATTCTTTCTTTATGTTGTTTAAGAAATTTGATTCTTTTGGAGTTATAAGTTCTTTAGCTATGACCATACTTACATGCTATGATAGGATCCAAATACAAACAATGAGCTCAATAATAATCAAAGTGCTAATGCATAACCTCCATTGGTAGGATCAAAAATATCAATGCCTAATCCTTATTAGCATGATCCACTAAACCAATGCATAACCTCCATTGGTACAGTCAACTAAACTAATGCATATAGAGTCCATTGAACCAATGCATAATCCCATTGGTAAGGTCGAACCAATGCATAACCCCATTGGCAAGGTCTACTGAACTAATATATAACTCCCATTGATAGGGCCGACTAAACATAGTTAGGTTGAGAGCTCAAATCCGATGCATAGAAAAATATTTTTTCAAGATTTTATATATACACACACACACACACACACACACATATATATATATATATATGTATGTATGTATGTATGTATGTATGTATATCATAATTGCAGTCAACATATGCATATTCTATCATAAATCACTATCTATAATATTTCAAAAATCTCAAATTTGTAAATTATTCTCCATTCAAATATAGTTTCATAAATCACACATAAATTAGAAACTAATTATTTACATCAAAAAAATATTTAAATAAAATACTTGAAATGATGGTTCATTACTTATCTTTGTAGAAATAGTAAATAGACATATTCAATCAATCCTTGGAGAACATATCATTCAAAATATATATTTTTATCAAAATTTAATCATAAATAATTAAAATATCCTAAGTTCTAACACCTTCACAAATTGGAAAAGTGATAGCATCCAACGTTTCGATTGGTCCAATTTATCTGATTATGATTAGACTAGAATACAGATGATTCAACAAAGATCGAGATGTTCAAACCAATAGTGCTTGACAAGAGCCAATGTGGAGATAGGTATGTCGTCCGATGATCACAATTTAATTTGATCAAGTAACTTTATCCAATCAGAGTCTCTTAAAATATAAGAACTCAGCAAAGATCAATAAGAACTAGATTCTGAGATACTTGATGAAGGTTTGGTGGTATTGATATGCTGTTCTACTAGCATAATGTTTAGAGCTTCTCCATCGAGGTCAACTTGGATTTAAAGAGAAAGGGCTAACTAAGGGGTAATGCTTGGAGATACATATTGATCCAATCAAAGCAACTACATATGATCAAAGGTCTTCGTAGTGTATAGGTGGTTTAATAAAAATTGAAAGCTACAAAATCTAATGGTGTTTGATAAAGGTCGGTAAGGAACAATACACTACATGCCTATTAGTGTAGTCCTAAATTGCTTACTAGACTAGAATCAATTTAAGTCATAGAGTAAATGTTGTGCACATGCTTCCCAGGATGTAGGACAAGGAATACATTAGTTGTTGTGCTCACGCACTCCAGGACATGGGACAAGGAATACACCAGCAACACACTAAAGAGGGATGGCTACAAGAATCCCTCCTTAAAGATGGTGGCTAGGATTTTAGCATGCAAACAGAGAGAAGGAGAGAGAGATTGAGGAAGAAAAGTTATGATATTGTTCCACATTGAATATGTTATTATACATGATTTATATACCCTGAGGTTTTCACACAAACCCTAATAAATCCCAACTAAAAAACTCTCCGGACTAACTCAAATGACTCACCAAATCTATGTATACCCATGGTTAGATCATGCACTCATTTCTTGATTGAGTCTCCTTAAGACCTATCAAACCAGACCTTAAGATCTTAGGATCAAAACCTATCCCAGCCCAAACTGAAATCCAGCACTATTCTACTCTACGACTCAAGCTAGCTCGATCAGACCCGAGTTGGCTCGATTATCGTGCTAGCAGCATGTCATGAAATACTACTCTCTGTTTGGCCTTTAAGCCAACTCTCTCAGGGATCCGAGTGGCTCGAACTGATCCGAATTGACTCCTTCATGATCCAAGCCAACTCCACTGATGACAGAATCCCTTTGCTTTATTCCTCACTTCACCTTACGTCCCAAATATCTGGAGCTCCAACCAAGCTTCTCGAAGTCCTCAGTAGCACGAACCTTAAGCCCATGGAAGCTGTGCTCTGCCTCCACCATAGGACCACTTTCGTCCTAGCAAATTTGGAGTCTATCACCCCGACTCCATTTGTGGTCATCTCCAAGGCTATGGGAGCACCACAAAATTCTAACAATCTCCATCTTGGTGCCCTCAAAGCCCTGACGATCATTGCTCTTCATCGAGTTTGATCCTCTGCATGACCTGATCTATGAGGAGTGAAACCAATTGTGCAGACCTCCTAGCCACTGCAATATATCTCAGCCCTGGAGCTATCCAAGAGACCGCCATCACCTCCCTTATGACTGAAAATCTCATCCTATATCCGAACATCTCTTTTTTGGTTCTTTCATCCATGACTGTACCCACCAATGATCCAGCAGCTACATCCACTGCTATCATCGTGATTCCACCTGTCACAACATCCAGTAACTTCACCTATCACTGCTCCGATAGATCTAACCACCCTACTCCACCTGCGACTCCAATCACTGCATTTCCAGTGATGCAACCCATGGCTACCCATTGCTGCCCCAGTGGCTATGATCACCACTATCCCAACGGCTACGATCACCACTGCTCCTGTGACATGCTCCACTGCAACATCAAAAACTTTGGAGTGACTACAGCTCCAGTCCCCTACCTCCAACCCTACTACGGCCCATGCTGGTGGAAGCCTCCTCATAGATCCCTGGATCCTTTTCCACCATTGTAGCATTAAACTCTAATGCATACACCTCTAGGCATCTCCTGATGCCTGCTCACTGCTACTCGAGTGTCTGAAAAACTCCACCTCTCTTTACACCTCTCCCTTAGAGCCTATGCCATGGCCATGGCCTTCCTCATCACCTATGAAGGAATCTCTCTCTGGTGCTCCTCCTTCTCCATGTGTAGATACACCAGTCCTTGTGCTCTACCTTCTTATGATCCGACGACCCACAACTGGCAATCTGATAAGCAAATCATAAACTATCCAATCTACACTGACTGGACCTTTGACTGATCCTCTATCGCTAAAGCAATCACCTCAGTTTCCTTGGACACAATAAATCCCTCTAACTAGTACAAACAACTCCTCAGCCTCCTCCCTCTCATCACAATCCTATCACCCTTGGAGACATTAAGAACCCCTAAATTACTTCTAAAAGTATAGCATTTTTCCTCCAAATACCCAAGTGATACTATGCTCCTCCTAAGATTCGAGATATGATGCATATTTATCAATATCCATAACCTCCTGTCAAACATCCTCAGCTTGATAAAACTTACTCCTGCAACACCATAAGAGCTCCCATCTCAAAGTATCACTCGCTGCTCCTCACCCACCTGTATGTAAGAAGTGAACCACACTCTGTGAGGTGTACAGTGATAAGAGCTGGCCGAATTAGTACCCAATGATCTGCCTCTTCTCTGTGTCCAGCCGATAACATCAGTAAATCATCTGATACATCACTCTCAACTGCTATACTGGATGACTCTGATCTGAAACTTTCTCCTTTTTTCTTCCTCTATGGACAATCTCTCTCCAGGTGCCCTAACTTTCTGTACTAGTAGCACCATACCTCCTTATTATTCTTCAGAGATTTTACCTCTCTACTGCCTCACATCTATCTTTCCTCCTCCTATGCTCTCATTGGCACCATGTTATCAAAAAATGCCTGTACTACTTCTCCCATCCGCTCCATCTACTCGAATTAGTACCATGATCTGCCTCTTCTCTATGTCCAGCGATAACATCAGTAAATCATCTGATACATCACTCTCAACTGCTATACTGGATGACTCTGATCTGAAACTTTCTCCTTTTTTCTTCCTCTATGGACAATCTCTCTCCAGGTGCCCTAACTTTCTGTACTAGTAGCACCATACCTCCTTATTATTCTTCAGAGATTTTACCTCTCTACTGCCTCACATCTATCTTTCCTCCTCCTATGCCTCTCATTGGCACCATGTTATCAAGAAAAATGCCTGTACTACTTCTCACCATCCGCTCCATCTACTCGTTCGTCCGAAGGACCGACACTATCTCCTTATAAACTAGTGTCTCTTCTCATACAATAGAATCGTCACTAGCAGATCAAAGCTCTCGATTAGTAAGCACAGCAACATCATGGACTTATCCTCCTCCTCCAGAGTCACACCCAAATCGAGTAAATTGATACTCAACTAGTCAAACCATTGAACATGCTCTAATATATCTCCACCTTCTTCTGTTTGAAGGCTATAGAGCTATTTTTTTAATATGAGTTTGTTGCGCATGTTTCTCCCCATGTACATGGTGTGCAACCTTGACCATGATCCCTTGGGTGTCTTCTCTTCCAGCACAATATGGAATATTGAATCAGTCAAGTACCATTGAATCAGCAAATAGACCCTCTTCTCTAGAGAACTCAAAGCCCAATTTGTCATCCCCTCTAACTTTTCTTCCAAAGTCAGATCCAGCTCCTGCTGAACCAATAGATCCTTCACTCTAATTGTCCATATCGAGAAATTTTTTTTTCATCAAACTTTTCAAAATTGACCTTCATCCTGCTGTTCATGATGTCTCAAACCATAATCACAAACACCATAGATCTATTTGAAGAAAAAATACTTTGCTAGAAAATCTAACAAAGAACCTCACTGATCTTTTCAACAACTTCTAGCATCTTTTTCCTTTTCCATGCTACAACCTGACTCTGATACCAATTATTGTGCACACGCACCCCAAGATGTAGGACAAGGAATACACTAGCAACACACAAAGAGGGATATCTATGAGAATCCCTCCATGAATATGGCGGCTAGGGTTTTGGCGTGCACAGAGAGAAGGAGAGAGAGATTGAGGGAGAAAAGCTATTTTATTCATTCCACACTAAATGTGTTATCATATATGGTTTATATCCTAGGATTTTCACACAAATCCTAATAAACTCGAACTGAAAAGCTTCCTAGACTAACTCAAATACACTCATCCAAATTCATGTATACCTATGGTCTGATCAAGCATTCACCCCTTGAGTTAGTGCCCTTAAGACCCATCAAACCAGTCTTAAGTCCCTAGGATCAAAACCTATCTCAGGGTCAAAGAGAAATCCCACACTATTCTGTTTTGTGACTTGAGCTAGCTCGGTTAGACCTCGAGTCAACTCAATTGCCATGTCAACGGTGTGCCATGAAATGCTGCTCTCTATTTGACCTTTGAGCCAGCTCTCCTGGGGTTCAAGTTGGCTCAAGCTGGTCCAAGTCAACTCCTTTAAATCTGAGCCAACTCCACTGATGGCAGAATCTTTTTACTTGATTCTTCATTCCACCTTGAATTTCAAGTATTTAAAGCCCTAATCAAGCTCCTTGAAGTTCTCACTAGCATGAACCTCGAGCTTGTGGAAGCTGTGCTCCACCTCCATCCTAGGACCACCCCCGTCCTAGCAAACCCGGAGTCTCTCGCCCTGACTCTACTTGTGGTCATCTCTAAGGCTATGAGGGCACCATAGAATCACAATATTAATGACCCTATGGGGTCCACCCAACATCATACAATGAAAAGTAAGGAAAGAAAATCCAAGTAGAGAGAGAAAAATAACCTAAAGAGAAAAAATTGTAGAAAAATAAACTTTTTAAAGAGAGAAAATTGTAAAGAGAAACTAGAGAGAATCTAAAGAGAAAGTGGAGATGAGAGGAAGGTTGGAAGAGGAGAGACAATTTTCTTCTCCATCTCATTTTTTTCTTTTCTTTTCTTCTCTTCTCTTTCTTCTCTCTTCTTCCCTTAGTGAAACAAGAGAGTTCTTGTTATCCTTTTTCCCAGAGCAATGGATTCCAACAATGGTGGCAGTAGCAGGGAGATGCGGGCTATGGCATTGCAGCCAAGGGATCATAGACCGATAGTTGGTAGTGACTGTTGGTGGCCAAAATTCAATGAAGAATAGTCGAAAAATAGAAGAAATTGGTGGCTTGGCTTTTGAAGGAAAATCCAGCAGTAATTGGCTGGAATTAAATCTTCTAAGGGCTTAAAAGGATAGGAGAAGGATTAGCTAAAGATTTAGGGGAATATTATCTTACTTCCAATGATGATTTGGTGATGACACAATGATCCCAATAATAAGGCACCATGAGCAAGAAAACAAAGAAAGAAGAAAAGAAAAGGAGAGGAAGACATGCCCTTGGCATGGTGCTTTTTAGATGGTTGTAGGAAAGATTTATAACAGTGAAATCTCTCATCAATCGGAGTTTGAGGAGAAAGTGGAGTCCTTCTCCTTCTCCGTGTCTAACTCAAATGGAGACTTTGCCTCCCTTTCTCCCGATGTAGGACCTCTAGCCTTGCTTTGCACTAGGCCATGAGCCGAAAGGCCAAATCACAACCAAATAGATTCTAGGCTAGTCAAATGGATTGAGCTTAGACCTTTCTTGGGGCTGGGTATTACACTATTAGACCAAAAGCCAAGCATATTACTATACCTAGTGTGCAATCTGTTCACCATTGAGACATAAACCAAGACTCAAGTCCCTAACTCTTAACACTAAGATAAATATACAAGCCACAATGCTCTCATTATGTACAAATGTTAGTTTATATACTACAACAGTTATCACATACACATAAAATACAAGGTACCACAACAATAGGAGTAAGCTGTAGCAATACAACATGGACAGAAATAGAAACAGAACAAGGAGTCCCTAAGAAAGCAATTATCATGCTCCAAACCCATCACCTAAGTCAATCATGTAATATGGCCACATGCTCCTTAGGGTGAAGCCTTAGAGAATGCAAAGCCTAAAAATTTCCATATCCTCAATATAATTGAAAATATGAATCTAATTCATAGTAAGATAAGATAATCCATTATTCACAAGAAAGAAGAATTGATTAATTATAATTTTCTATTATTAAACTGATATCAACAGTATTTTACCTCTTTATCCTATATCTAGAATCCCAAACTATAGCCAAGTGTTAAGCATTTTGCATTTCTGAAAGGAAGAAAAAAAAAGGTGGTGTGAGCTTTACAACCTAATAAAAATTCCATACATCCACAACAATATAATATAATTTGAAAAATAATAAGTAAACAACATTAGAGCAAAAAAAAATAAATGTTAAAATCTCATATCAAACATCAAATATAGCTTAACTAAAATCAATCAATATTTGAAAAAATATGCATCATTTACTATCAAATATCCATCTTCAAAAGTGAAATACTACATATATTATCAAGTAAAAACTTTTTACTTAATAGCAGTTTTATATGTCTTATCATTCATTATTTTTATTAACAAAATCTAGATCCATCAATCATTATCTTTCATTTTTAGATTAACCATGACCATACTTTAGCCGATGACTAACAAGCTTAGATACCACATTCTTGCTTATAACCAGACCATCCATATGTCATATTCTTATTAATTATAAGCTATTTACAATGCCATATCCCTATCCATGATGAGGCTATCCACAATGCTACATTTCTACCTATGATGAAGCTATCTATAATTTAACATGGCTAGTCCAAATAACTCTTTCATAATCATCAATTCATTAAATCTTATTTATACTAAGTAAATATAATATAACATTATATTCTTTTTAAGAACTTTAAGTAGCCAATATCATATTCAAAACATCCAAAAAGCCATCATTGTCTATTACATACATACAATATAGAAATATATAATAGTACCAGATATTGTACATTAGGGATAATCATCTATATTGAACCAAAACCATGCAAAACATAACCCAACATAACTACAATGCTACCAGTCCACATATAACAGGTCCAATTAAAAGAACTAATATGAAATGGCTTGCCCTTAATCAATTCTTTGCAATAATAATTAACTAACATGCTATGTTCCTATTCAAAATTGCTGAGGCCTAAGATACCCTTATCCCAATATCTCAATTCTACATAATATATAACTAATTAAATAAAGAATTAAAGATTTACCTTGATCTAGGGATCAGAAAATAAATCACCTACATTTTCTTTTTCATTGATGGCACCCCTATTGTATTTAATCAATAATCAGAAAACTATAATAATCATGATAATTAATGATAGAATAATTCTAGAAAAAAAGAATCACATTGCAAGCTAGATAGCAACATCTAACAATACAAGGGGTTCATATTTCAGTAACTAGTGGATCATGAAACAAGAATCTAAATTAGTTCAAAGTTGATATGATGGGCATTATCCATGATGAGGTTCAGAGGTGCTTGACAAAAGCTACAGTGAAGTTCGACATCATGGGCGGTAGCAACTTTGCTAGCCTAAGACAATCTAGGGGTTCAACCTAGTTTCACATAAGAGATTGGGACCCTCTTCCTAGGGTCCACCAAACCATGTAGAGAGAGGAGAGAAAAGGAAAACAAAGAAAGAGAGAGAAAAGAGGGCATAAGGAAATAGTGAAGGCTATTAGGTGCTCAACCAAGGTGGAGTGGGGCCAACACTAAAGATGGTGAGTACCTACCAAAGGCCTGACCACTAATGTAGATTGCTGCAATGGCGCCAATAGCAGAATGAAGGAGAAAGAAGAAGAAAGCTAATGAATATGGACTAGCCTAAAATAATGAATCGGGGCTTCAATCAAACCTATTTTACTTGTCAACTGATGAGCCCCATTCGAGAACTGCCAAAACATCGATGAAGGACTTGCCATCAATCACAATGAAAATTAAAAAAAAAAAAAACACTGCCAAAACACCGATGAAGGACTTGCCAACAATCACAATGAAAATTAAAAAAAAAAACAACATGGAGTAGGAGAGAAGAAAAAAAAATAGAAGAGGTGGTTTACCATTCAACATCTGGTGATCTCGCAATGAGATCCTCTTGGTGATGGTATCCTAGAAAGGATAAGGTTAAGGAAGATAGTGGCACCACACTGAGCTTTGACAAGGCATTGAGGCACGAAAAGGATCGAAACTGATAAGGGAAGCATAGTTTAATTTTTATGAAAAAAGAGAGATACAGTGATGGGAGGGTAGGGGAGGATTTATAGATGATGGTGGCTAGGATTTTCTAACCTCTGATGAAGAGAAGATTTGGATGTTTCCTCTACTAACTCGAATAGGAGAACTTTGTTCTCATTGCTTTCTTTTTTTTCTTATTTGGGCTGTTCTTAGAGCCAGACCATTTAATGGACCAGGCTAGGCCCTATATCAAGCTGGTTGAAGGATCCGTTAGATAAGAATTAGTTTACTCCAATATCTCAATTTATTTTTTGTAACTATGGCCGATGTTATGCTACAAATATGTAATATAGAAAGAGTCATTGCTGAAACATTATATGAACATCTATCTCATTAACAAAAATTTGATAAATAACTATCTCACTACATAAAAATTTGATAAATAATGCAACAAACTGTCATAAACATCATGTCGAGTCAAGTTATTCATATCAGATGGATGATTGACTTTTCATGCATCCTACACAAGCAAACACTAATTGCATGTATGTATATATTATCCCTACTAAATCTAAAAAGATGGGCTGGACCTATCAAATCCTTAACAGCCAAACCCAATCTTTTGTATGAGTTCTCACATACCATGTCCTTTGCTCTGTTATCATCTAGCGGTGCTAATTATGCTAGCTAATTGATTTATTGGCACATAGTCCACATTTACAAGGGGATATAAATTATCATTGAGTTTTGTTAGCCATGGGCTTCAAATGTCTACCCTAACTTTGATTTGTGAGGGGTTTGGTTTGATAACTAGTGAGCCCAATAGCCTATTCTGAATTGTTCCTGGTATACATTTGTGTAATGAAAATAAGATGGCTTGGTTAGAAGAAGAAAAGCATGAATCTACTAAATACTAACATATCTGAACCTTATATGTCAAAATGTCTATAATTCTTACATGTGTTTATTGATAGGGTTAAGCCGGTGTCCAATACCTTGGTTATCTAGTTTGGGTTCAGCCACTTCATCATATTCAAAGTGTCACTTAGATCTTTATTACCCCTCCCTCTTCTTTGGATGTCTCTGGAGTGCTCAATCATGCATCGTTAATGCCATGCGTAGTTATGCACATTTGACACATGGATAAAAAAAATCAAGACCTTGTCCCTTTTCATAGATAAAAATGGGTGAGGGAGGCTGCTAGTTACTAACCTTGGGCTCATGTGCTACCTTGGCCTTATTAGGAAAGCTAAAAAAAAATCTATATCATACGTAAGTATAGGTGTGTGTGTGCGTGCGTGTGTATACATATACATATACATATACATATACATATACATATAATATACATATATATATATATATATATATATATATATATATATATATATATATATATATCATACAAACACACACACATATATGTGTGTGTGTGTTTGTGTGTAACCACAATTTGAAAGTCTTCTTTATATCAACCGCTACCCCTTAAGAGTTAGCCCTAGAAATATGGATGACGTTCTCAAAATAGAAGATTAATATTTGCCCTCTTAAATGGAAACCCCTTTTGCTTTGATCCCAACAATGAAGGAGTTGGTCTACTAGTGCTCACTCTTATATGATCATTGGGATGTTGAGCATATAATGAAAGAATGTTACCATATCATGCCTCCGATCAGAGATTGTGAGTCGAAGGTCTTGACAACCGCCGCATACTTATAAGGAACTCTCCCCACATCTTATCATGCGATCATAAAATAATAACAAAATAATTAGTCAATAATTTAAATCTAAAACTTAACAATCCAAATTTTAACTTTAATATCTCAATAAATTCAATAATATTCAATAGGTCTTACATCAAAATTTAAGAAAATTTTTAATCTAAAATAAAAGTATAGAGATTCTGCTTCTAATCACTCTTTCGTTCATATCTTGTGTCATCTTAATCTCTTAATATTTGTAGAAATAATAAAATAGATGGTAATGAGCTAGATAATCCAGTAAGTAATGATCACTTTAAATAGATTTAATCAGATATTAAAATAAATAATTATTTAAAGAAAATAAGTATATAGAGTTTATTAATTCAGGATCAGTTTCAATTATGCAATATAATTCATACTAAATTTATTTTTTTTTAAATTTAATTTTTTTTAAGATTTTAATTTCTTTCACTCTTAGGTTCTTTTTATCAACTATGAGCTATGACCATATTTTTTTTTTGATAGGATCATAACACCGTGTATCATCTTGCGATGAGTTGTGAATTATCTGATAGCAAAGTCTTTTAGAACTACTAATCTCATTGATGATTTTTCACTGGTCTCGCTGATGATACGTCGCTGGTCTCACTAATGACATAAATCTTCAGGATAAATCAATTGCCAATGCATTTGTCCCCATTGGTAGGATCCGTTACATAGTCAGGTTGTTAGTTCATATTATTTTTATATCAAATTTTTATAATTTATATTTTTTATTCTAGTTCGATAGGAATATACATAATCACATGGTATCAAAATCAATCAATATAATACATAATAAAATAATATGTTTAATCATGCTTCATCATAATATTTCAAAATAAGATATTTTCTATAATAAAATATCATTCATCTAATTCATATATTATTTTACAAAATATGTCAAAAAATATATTATAATTTATTGATAAATCTAAAAAAAGTGAAACATTACTTACATCATTGCATTCCAACAAATCCACATAATTTTAGAAATATTTTTCTAAAATCTTCAGTTCATAGATTATATCATAGTATCTATTATCAGGTATCCACAATCCCTATATAAGATCAAGTCCAATAATTAGAAAAATATGAATACGATATTCAACGTTTAGATAGGTCTGATCATCTAATTTCATCTGATCAAAATCTAATTAGGACATAGATGGTCCAAAGTTTGGCCTTCGTACCAAATCAAATTTTCAAAGTGATAGCATCAAGATTCCTTCATTGAGTTCGTAAATCAAGTGGAGAGAGAAAATCAGAGGAGAGAGAATTCATAAAGTACAATTTGAATTGATCAGATGACATAATCTAACATATCGATTGATCCAATCAAAATAATCTAATCAAGTCATGATTAAATCAATATACAAATGATTCAAAATAAAATCATGGATGCTCAAATCTAGTAGTTCATGATCTGATCAAGGTACTGGCATACTATCCAATGACCATGATCAGGATAATTTCACTAGAATTATTCAAACTCATCATCACTCTTCTTATAAATCTAAAAAATCTTAAGAAAAAAAATAATCTAGAGAGAAAAAATTCTAGAAAAAAATTAGAGAGAGAAAGTTGGCTTCTTAGAGAGAAAAAGTAGGGTTCAACTTAAAGCAGGGAGAAGGATGAAAGAGAAATTTTCTGTCTTTTTTTTTCTTTCTTTTCTTTTCCTTTTCCCCTTTTTCTTTTTTTCCTTCCTTCTCTTATATTTTTTTTTTCACCATGAAACATAGGACCACATCCTTTGTTCCTCTCTTCCCATAGAGCAGGTGGAACAGGAAACTCCTTATCCTTGTCCCCGATGCCAAGATGGGCCTCCTTCCCATCAGAAAGGCTTGCAACTAGAGGAGCAGTGCAAGATCGGGATCGATGACTCAAGTTTGACAACCGATGGTAGGAATCGACAGCAAAAACCAAAAACAAAAAAGGGAAAATAGAGAAATCCAAATTCAAAGTTTTCAAGAGATATTTTGGTAGTAATTTCAACAAAAATTCAACCAAGGTTCAAGCTTAAAGCCCGTAGAACTTTGAGAAAAATTGATTAAAGGAATTTACTTGCTCTTTGACTGGGATTGATTCGATTCTTGATAGCCAAAATAAGAATAAACTACCAGCAATCCAAGAAAAAATAAGGGCAGTAATGATTTTTTTTTAGTGAGGAAAAATGAGGGATTTAAGCCTTTAAATAGGCCTTTTAAGTGAGGGAATCGGGAGTTCTTCTGTGAGTCCCCTTCCATAACAATGCAGCTCTGGTCCCTCTTTTTTTTTTTTTTTTTGGTTGTTGAAAGAAGAGTGCCCTATAAGCCAATCACAAGTGTGTTGTGATGAAACTTTTCTTTATAATTTTTCAACTCATGAAATGATATTTATTATTTGAGGTATTGATTCATTATATTACCTGCATCTTATTATGTCTAAGAATATGATGAACCCCAAAGATTAGGGCAATAATTTTAGAAGATATAAATGGGTCATGCTAGTGAGATCTAAAATTCTAAAATCCTAATCTTAAATATTCTTGATCGAAGGAGCATTGAGTCGAAGATCAATATTCTGGATTGACTGGTACATCCTATGTATGCTCGATGGAGAGGGTGGCAGATCTCACTAGCCACTTGTGTGGAACACTAATACAAGGATGTGGGTGCTCATTGAAAAATGAGTCCACTGAATTGACTCGATGAAAGAGAACATCTTATGGAAGCCTTACTTGCATGTCAAAGATGGTTCTTCAAGTGGAGTTGTATAAGTGATCTTTAGATCTGAGACCACCATAGAATCTTGTGCACATGAACTCATATTTTGGTTCATACCCAAGCATGGCATTAAGATATGTATGGAGTGTTCTAAATATGGTAGAGTATATATGAAGATTGTGAGTAGGTCAACATGGAATCGATCACTCCTAGTAAGAGAAGACCGCATCCTGTGTATTCTCAATCCTAGATGACTTGGAAAAAATTTTTTGGCCAAAAGCAAAAAGAGTTGGAAAGAGTTTTTAATACTTCTTCATTAGAGTCATCATTGGTTAATTGAGAATTGATATGATTATGTGTTTGAGTTTGACATGTTCCATACTCATGAACATATTCAAGGTGCAGGGATGATTGAAGGATTGAATTGTATGTAACTTCCACTAAAAGGTATATTTGATATTTTTATTAAAATTTTATATCTTTTGGATAGTCATGATATATTTTTAGATGTCAATCTTGACTTGTATATTTTTGATCGAATTAAAGAGTTTAATTTGATCATCAATTAGAAAGGATTATAATTGTTGAACTCGGGTTAGCTCGATTGGATCTAAATCGATTAGATTGAAATCTAATCAAATTTGATCAACTTACACTCGGACCTATTGCTAGCTAGATGTGAAATTTAATGGGTCACACACATATAGAAATTGGCCAAGGACCTTTTGAAAAAGGTTGATTGGAATTTTGGATTCAATCAGGGCTCCGGTAAGCATGCTAGCACGTATGGAACCCTTACTCCTTTGGAGGTCAATTTGGTCTCATATCTTGCTAATTAGCTAGCCCAATTTAGTGAGTATTTGGGTCAGATCATGCCACCTATAAGCATCCCAAATTGGGGTGCCACATCTCATTTTAACACCAATTATAAAGAGTCCAAGTTGTGAAGGACTCTTGCGCAAAACAGGTTCTACGTACAAGTATTGGCATGGGCAGAAGAAAAGAGTACTTTTGGTATAGATTAAGATATGTGTAGCAGCCAATATCACCCTCCATCCTCTGGTTCATATCTCAAAGCATGAGATATATTTTTTCTAGTATTTTTGGGGTGGAGAAAAATTGGAAAAAGGAAGTCTCGCATGCGTGTGCAGAAGCATTGCATCTCTCTGAGATTTGGAGAGTCTTTCTCCTCATCAAATACTTTCAAAATGGAACAATTTTTGGTGATAATGTTCCACATTTGGCAAGATATTTTTGATAATTTTTTTGTAATTTTTTCAGACTTATTTGGATGCCATAAGTTCCTCCTCATGCTTGCATGCGGGGTGATCAGACTTCGCATGAAAGGATGTAAGAACATATCTATTTGTGGGAATTTTTATCTACTCATTATATATTCTAGAATCAAAATTGAATCCTCTATCCACATAGAATTTTGAGAATTTTTTTTAATTTGAGAAGAGATGCAAAATATCCCTTCTCTGGTCACACATGTAGAGTAGGGTGCAGATCGACGTATCATTGATAAGAGTCCTTCTGTTTGAAGGAACTCTTATCTCTAATAATCAGATCAGATAGGCCTCTTGGATGAGGTGCATCTCTCTCTTTTGGCATCCCTCTAGTGGCTATAAATTGGTCGGGGCACTGGGTGTCCAAGGTATTCAGAAAGAGTTTCCAATTTTATCTCTGTTGCTCTCTTTTCTTTCTTACAACTTATCTTAGTTTTAGGACAAGGCTTTGGGATTTAAGACAAATCCTTATCTGGTCCTAACAAGGTTGTGAGGGTCCTAAAAAAGGAGGATCAAAAGATTAGAAGAGGTTCTGAGAGAGTGGAGTCAGTTTCTTGGAGAAACCTGACTAGTATGAGGCTAGTCGAGTTCTAGTAGCTAGAACTCTTGAAGCAAAGTAAAGGAGTGCTGTCCTTGGTTCAGTTTTTGTGTGGATCATCATTGGAGGATGGACACTTGGACACCTTATAGAAATTGAGATTACCTCTACAGGTATTCTTCTTATCCTAATTTATATTAATTATACTTTGATTATTATAGTCAAGAATTTCTGGACATTGGGGTTTTCGGTGCATCGGATGTTTTGAATGAAAATTTTAAACACCTAACCCTTCCGCTGCACCACCGAAACCCATCAGTGATATCAAAGCCTACCTTGATCTATATAATCAAAGGTTAGAATATTATCTTGATTGTGATCAAACATGAATTTTTGGTTTGGTTCAAGTCGAGTCAAGGGTTGAACCCGATTGAACATCCAAACCCTCGCATGTCTTAGAGATATATTTTTAAATATAAAATATATGATGCATGTATAAAATCTTTTTTAGTAGCTTAGTACTCTAATTGGGTTCATCACCAGACCGTCCGATCATAAGAGCAAGTAGGGTTCAGAGACCCTCTCTTCCTATTTAATAGGATATTCTTATGGCGCGTAGGGGTGCCATTGTGATGTCCTAAGAAGAAGAACCATGAAAAGAATATTTTATATTCATGCATGTTATTAGAACTTCATGCATATGTGATATGCTTGAGATGCTTAGTTATAATCATATTGAATGATTATGATTTCATATCTTAGAGATATGAATAGATGGCATGATTAGTTGTTATGATTATTAAGATATAACTATAATAGTGCATCATTGTGATTGAATTAGGATATGCTTGAGACTATTAAAGTCTCATAAAAATTATATTAAGTCATAGTATTATGAATTAGTAACTGACCTTTTTTTGAATCGATTAATCAATTGGTATCTAAGGAGTGTTTCAAGTGCGGTGGTTATTTAATTAGTTCCATTACTAGCCTGGCTAATTTTATTGGTGTCTAAGAAAAGCAACGGGGGGGACCCCCACCAATCATAACACTTTCTTGGTCAATTAGATTAGTTTGAATCTTGAATAAAGTAGCTCAGTATTTTGAACACTACATATGCCTTCCTTCATGTCTAGTCAATATCCTATCAAAAACTATAGTAGGTTTATTGTGATATCCACAAAGCTTGCTATGGAGATTGATGTAGATTCGTCTTGGTGCATATTATATGCTTTATAGCATATTTGGATATATTGCTTTATTGTAATATCCACAAGGCATCATTTTTCAGATATGGCTGTATAGAAATGAAGGATCTGACTTAACTAAAAATACTATAGTTTATTGTGATATCCACAAGGCTATGAGTATTTTTAGAGGCAGGTTATATTGAGAGTTGTATGAGATGCAATTGGATAGATTTTTCTACCTTTGAACTCATTGAAATTTATTGTGATATCCACAAGGCTTCACTGAGGGATTAGGGTCTCAACCTCATTAAGAAACCAAATTAGAATTTCTTGTTTACCATAGGAGCGAGCTATGGTATCCGATAAAATAGTGGGAGGCATAACTAGTTTAAAATCCTCATCTAGTTATGCATGTCTAACATGAGTGGTCTGTTTATACTATTGTTCTTTATTTATGCAGATTTAAGTCTGTATTATGGCTTCTTTATTTTCACTGCATAACACTATAGATAAAAATATGTTGACCGATCCCAACTATGTGGATGGGTTGAGAACTTGCAAGTTAAGTTCATATCAGAGAAGAACTCTAATATATTGGATATTTCTGACCTTGAGATGGTCATTAATAATTAGAACGCAAAATATGTCCATATGGATATCAGTTGTTTATTTTGTGGTAAGTTTGGACATTAGGAGTATAATTGCAAGAATAATCTTGGAAGTTTGAAGTAGGATGCAAGTATAGCACCAAAAGGTATGTATATGATACAAATATATTTTTCATTGAGTGGCTCAGACTCTGATACTTAGGTATTAGATACCGCCTATAGATCACATATTTGTAATTCATTACAGCGACTACAGAATATCAAAGGTCTGAAAAGAGGTGACTTCGAGCTTTATGCGCAAGTGGAGAGACTATTAGCGTAGAGGCTTTGGAAACCTGTATGCTTGATTTACCTTCAGATAAAACTTTAGTATTGAAAGACTGTTATTACATGCCAAAGGTCATTAGAAATATTATTTCTATACCTTTGTTATCAAAACAAGGTTATGAAGTAAGGCTAATAGAAAATAGATACTCCATTTTCTTTTCTAATGAATATTATGGCAGTTGTTATATTGATAATAATCTTTTAATTCATGCACTCAATAAAAATATTTTTTATATTAAAAAAAATATAAAAAGAAAGAGAGAAGATGTGAATGTCACATATCTCTGGCATTGTCATCTTGGTCATATTAGTGAGTCAAAGATTAACAAGTTATACAAAAAAAAATTCTTTGACCCATATGATTATGAATCATTGGAAACTTATAAATCTTGACTCATGGGTAAGATGATCAAAACTCCATTTTCTGGATATTGAAAGAGGGTGAATGAGTTATTAGCCCTAGTACATACAGCTGTATGTGGACCAATGATAACTTAGGCAAGAGGAGGATACTCCTATTTTATCACCTTTACGAAAGATTTATCAAGGTTTGGATATATGTATCTTATGAAATATAAATTCGAAGCCTTTGATAAGTTCAAAGAGTATCAATGTATGATCGAGAAATAAATTAAAAAAGATATCAAGATTCTTCGATCTAATCGAGAAGGAGAATACTTATCCAGTAAATTTTTTGATCATCTTAAAAGTAAAGGTATTCTTTCTGAATGGATCTCTCCTTATACACCCCAGTTAAATGGTGTAGCAGAAAGGAAGAATCGCACTTTGATGGATATAATGCAGTCCATAATGTGCTTTACTAATCTTTCAATATCTTTCTAGAGATAATGCCCTAGAGACTGCCATATACATATTAAACAGGGTGCCTTCAAAGTCTGTTGCAAGCACACCATATGAGATATGGAAGGGAAGGAAGCCTAATCTTAAACATGTTAAGACTTGGGGCTATCCTGCTTAGGTCAGAAATATTTTTGGACATAAGTTTAGTGCTAGATCAGATAAGTGTAGGTTTGTAGGGTATCCTAAGAAAACTAATGGATACTACTTTTACCACCTACTGAATAAAAGGTATTTGTTAGTAGACACGCCACTTTCTTGAAAAATAAACTCATCCAAGAAAGAAGCAGTGGGAGGAATATTGAACTTATTAAAGTTTATGATCTACAAATCGATCCAGAAATACCAGTGGTTGACCACAAGAAGATCCTCAATCAGAAGTACCTAAAGATGAGGTACATCCACAATACACACCTCCTCTCCAAAGGTCAGATAGAGTGCATCATGCACCTCTGAGGTTTTATGACAATATGATCAACATCATTCAGGATGACGATCCACTGATCTATTCGAAAGCTGTCATGAGTAGAGACTCAGACAGATGGCTGAAAGCCATAAAATCTAAGATGGACTCGATGTATATCAACCAAGTGCGGACCTTGATTGATGCACCTAAGGGTGTAATCCCAATAAGATGCAAGTGGATCTTCAAGAAGAAGATCGAAGCAGATGGCCAAGTAAAAATCTACAAAGCTAGGTTGGTGGTGAAGGATTTCAGTCAAAGCTAAAGAATTGACTATGATGAAACCTTCTCACCAGTGGCTATCCTCAAGTCCATCTAAATTTTGCTTGCTATAGCAGCATACTATGACTATGAGATCTGACAGATGGATGTCAAGATCGTTTTTCTCAATAGTAATCTAGAGGAAGAGGTCTATGTGACTTAGTTAGAGGGATTTATCTCAAGTGGGAGGGCAAATCAAGTATGCAAGCTAATGAAATCCATCTATGGATTGAAGCAGGCTTTGAGGAGTTGGAACATCCAATTTGATATGACAGTCAAAGGTTTTGACTTTATCAAAAATAAGGATAACCATATGTGTAGAAGAAGACAAGTGGGAGTGTTGTTGTCTTCTTGATTCTATATATCGATGACATATACTACTTATTGGGAATGATATCCCAATGATGCATTAGTCAAGACTTGGGTATCGAATAAGTTTTTCATGAAAGATTTGGGTGAAGCATCCTATATACTGGGTATAAAGATCTATAGAGATAGATCTAAAGGGATGTTCAGCTTATCCCAGTCACAGTACATAGATCTCATATTAAAAATATTTAATATGGAGGCAAGTAAGAGAGGTTACTTGCCTGTAAGTTATGGTATAAGTCTCTCCAAAAAAATATGTCCTAAGACATTAGAGGAGAGAAAGAGGATAAATGAAATCCCTTATGCTTTGGCTATGGGATTAATTATGTACGCTATGCTATGTACCAAGCCTAATGTAGCTTATGCTTTGGGCATAGCTATCAGATTTTAAGCTAATCCAAAGGAGGATCATTGGAAAGTGGACGATAGCAAGTCGATATCAGGGTATGTGTTTACCCTAAATGATGGGGCAGTGAGTTGGAAGAGCTCCAAGCAGCAGATAGTATCTGGCTCAATTACTGAGGCAGAGTACATCGCTGCTAGTGAAGCCATTAAGAAAGCTATCTAGATGAAGAAATTCATCATGGATTTAAGAGTTATTCTTAACAATGAAGGACCAGTGTCACTCTATCGTGATAACACTAGGGCCATTATTCAAGCAAAGGAACCTAGATCTCATTATAGATCTAAGTACATCCTCAAATGCTTTCATCTCGTTAAAGACAAGATGTTGTCCTTGAAAGAGTAGACAGAAAGAATAATATAACAGACCCATTCACTAAGACATCTCAAAGTAGCTATATAATCACCATCATGATTGTATGAGATATAAAGGCGATTGGCTTTAGTGCAAGTGGGAGATTGAAAGAAGAGTGCCCTATAAGCCAATCGCAAGTGTGTTGGGATGAATTTTTTTTTTTATAATTTTTCAACTCATAAATAATATTTATTATTTAAGATATTGATTCATCATATTAGCTGCATCTTAATATGTCTAAGATTATGATGAACCCCAAAATTAGGGCAATGGTTTTAGAAGACATGAATGGGTCATGCTAGTGAGACCTAAAACCCTACATCTTCTGAATAGTCATGAATGGATCAAAATTCTATATCTTTTGGATAGTCATGATACATTGCTAGATATCAATCTTGATTTATAAATTTTTGATCAAATTAAAGAGTTTAATTTGATCGCCAATTAGAAAGGATTATAATTGTTGAACTCAGGTTAGCTCGATTGGATCTAAATCGATTAGATTGAAATCTAATCAGATTTGATCAACTTACACTTGAACTTATTTTAGCTAGATGTGGAACCTAATGGGTCACACACATATAAAAATTGGCCAAAGATTCTTTTGAAAAAGATTGATTAAAATTTTGGATTCAATCAGGGCTCCGGTAAGCATGCTAGCACGTGTGGAACCCTTACTCCTTTGGAGGTCAATTTGGTCTCATCCCTTGCTAATTAGCTAGCATAATTTAGTGAATATTTGGGTCAGGTCGTGCCACCTAAAAGCAGTCCAAATTAGGGTGCCACATCCCATTTTAACACTAATTATAAAGAGTCCAAGTTGTGAAGGACTCTTGGCACAAAACGGTTCTACGTACAAGTGTTGGCGTGGATAGAAGAAAAGAGTCCTTATGGCATGGGATTAAGATGCCTGAGATAGCCCATATCACCCTCTATCCTTTGGTGCACATCTCAAAGCATGAGATGTATTTTTTCTAAAATTTTTGGGGCAAAGAAAAATTAGAAAAAGGAAGGAAGTCTCGCATGTGCGCACAGAAGCATCGCATCTCTTTGAGATTTGGAGAGTCCTTCTCCTCATAAAATGCTTTCAAAATGGAATAATTTTTAGTGATAATGTTCAACATTTGGTAATATATTTTTGGTAATTTTTTTGTAATTTTTTCAAACCTATCTGGATGCCAAACGGATGCCATAAGTTCCTCCTCGCACCTGCACACGGGGGATCAGACTTTGCGTGAAAGGATGTGAGAACACATCTATTTGTGAAAATTTTTATCTACTCATTTATGTTATGGAATCATAATTGAATCCTTTATCCACATGGATTTTTGAGGATTTTCTTGATTTGAGAAGGGATGCAAAAATATCCCTTCTCTAGTCAGCATGCAGAGCAGGGTGCAGATCGACGTATCATTGATAAGAGTCCTTCAAACCTTATCTTTGATAATTAGAGCAGATAGGCCTCTTGGATGAGGCGCATCTCTCTCTTTTGGTATCCCTCTAGTGGCTGTAAATTAGTTGGGGCACTAGGTGTCCGAGATATTCAGAAAAAGTTTCCAATTTTATCTCCGTTGCTCTCTTTTCTTTTTTACAACCTATCTTAGTTTTAGGACAAGACTTTGGGATTTAAGACAAAGCCTTATCTAGTCCTAACAAGAGTTGTGAGGGTCCTAAAGAAGGAGAATCAGGAGACCAGAGGAAGTTCTGAGAAGTGGAGTCATTTCTTGGAGAAACCTGATCGGTATGAGGCTAGTCGAGTTCTAGTGGCTAGAACTCTTGAAGCAAGGTAAAGGAGTGCTGTCCTTGGTTTAGTTTTCATGTGGATCACCATTGGAAGGTGGACACTTGGATGCTTGTAAAAATTGAGATTAGTGCTATAGGTATTCTTCTTATCCTAATTTATATTTATTGTACTTTGATTATTATAGTCAAAGGTTTCTGGGCATTGGGATTTTCGGTGCATCGGATGTTTTGAATGAAAATTTTAAATACCTAACCCTTCTGTTGCACCACCAGAACCCATCAGTTGTATGTTTGATTTAAGATATGTGCCACTATTTTGGATTTTGGGACTTGATTTAGAATGGGTATTACATTCTTCCCTCTAAAATAAAATTTCATCCCAAAATTTTCTATCAAAGATTTTCAAACTTTAAAGTTTCATAATTGTTGGTGCAGAATTCCGTCGAAGCTGGAGTTGCTGGAGTCGAGATGATCACGGCCGCCATCAGGACCTGTAAGGGAAGTCTAAATCAGAGTTGGGGGTGCTCCGGCAAGACCCTCCAATGCTCAAGTCAGTACTCTACTTCAATAGAATTGGCATTAGAGGAAGGGCACTGTGTCTTTGCAGTACCCTTGTTCTTGAAGGAGTGCTCAACGGGATTGCCTCCAGTCATCTCCTCCGACGTCCTCCTCTCCTTCTCCTATTAGATCTTCACCTGATGCCTCCCCGAAAGGCATCCACCAGACGATCCACGACCTCCACGGCCAGATCTCAGGCTCTGGCCTCGCCTCCAGTTTTCCAGGCTCCTCCTCCTCCTCTGGCAACGGCGGTCGGTATGGAGCAGTTTGACCTATTGGTTTAGCAGGTCAGAGGCCTCACTGAAGTAGTGTAGGCCATGCAGCAGTAGCTGCAACAGCCGCAGGTGTCAGTGCGGTTGGAAAGAGCATCGTCGGAGCTCCAAGATCCGACAGTGGGGCGGGCCACTTGGGCCAGTCATCCTGTCTTCCCCGACAAGGGGAATCCGAGAGTGGAGATCCCTACATCCACTCTACCAGAAGACCCTCGAGACTCGCAGTCGAGAGGACCTCCTGGATCAAAGGCTCTAGGAGATGAACCAGTGGATCGAAGAGCTCCACCACGCTCCCCCTACTTATGGTGAGGACATCTGCACTGACCCTCCTTTCTCTCAAATGATCCTGCAGGAACCGATCCTGCCAAACTTCAAGCTCTCCCTATTCGCAAGCTACGATGGGACCTCAGATCTGGTTGACCACCTGGAGGCCTTTCGGATAATGATGCTGCTCCATGGCGCATCAGATGCCATCCTGTGCCGAGCTTTCCCATCCACTCTGAAGGGAGCAGCAAGGAACTGGTACTCAGCGTTGAAGTCAGGTACCATCTTCTCTTTTGATCAGATGAGCCACCAGTTTGTGGCTCATTTTGTTAGTAGCCGGCATCCTTGGAGAGGCTCGGAGTCCCTCATTAACATCAAGCAAAGGGAGGGAGAATCCATCCGAGCTTACGTCAATCGTTTCAACATCGCCGTATTGGAGGTCCGAAACTTGGACCAATCGATCGCGATGGCCGCCCTGAAAGGCGATCTTCAGAAGAACAATCTTTTGTTTTCCCTGAAAAGAAGTATCCCAGGGACTTGCTGATTTGCTGGCTCGAGCCAAAGGATATGCCCGAGTAGAAGAAGCCTTCAAGATGAAGGATGAGGAGATCGCGAAGGAGCGACAGGCGGGAGACTCAAGCAAGTCCGCAGTTGAAAAAGGGCCGAGTGAAGCTCGGTCGCATTCTCGAACTCCTCTCGGACATAGGCATGTTCGGACTCCTCCCCGAGCTTGTAAGCAGAGAAGCCCGGACCATAAAGTTCGGCGGAGCTCTTCCCCTGGAAGATTCCACAGTTATGCCCCTCTCAATGCATTGAAAACTCAAGTGCTGATGGAGGTTAGGGAGCAGCTGCCAAGGTCGGAAAGGATGCGCTCGTACCCTGGAAAGTGCAATCCAAACAAATTCTACCTCTATCACCATGATCACAGCCACGACACGGAAGAATGCATTCAGCTCCGAGATGAAATCGAGAAGCTCATCAGGTGAGGTCGGCTCGACAGATTCATTCGACGCCGACCTAAAGGTAGGGAAGAACGGCCTAGGGCCCTGCCGCAGCCAGAGCCGCCAAGAGGGAGGAGCAACCTGAAGATCGGCCTCCGATTGGGATTATCAACTCCATCTCAGGAGGACCCCGATGGGGAGCAGACCTTCCGCAGCTATAGGGTTCAAAAAATCTATGAATGTATTACCAACAACTTTGCCCTAAATAAAAATTTCTTTCATATTCGCATATTTTTTCTTTTGGCATAAGCTTATAACGATAGGAAGTAACTCCCCCATACAAACGAAATTAAGCATATTAGGAACAGGAGGAGAACCTCGTCCTAACATAAGCAAAGACGAAGGCCCGATTTCTTAAAGATCGGATGGGGGGAGAGGCCCTTGCAATGGCCCTTATGTGCCCCCACAGTCTTATTAGGAATAGGAGGAGAACCTCATCCTAACATGAGCAAAGTCGAAGGCCCGGTTACTTGAAGATCGGATGGGGGGAGAGGCCCTTGCAACGGCCCTTATGTGCCCCCACAGCTTGTTAGGAACAGGAGGAGAACCTCGTCCTAACATGAGCAAAGTCGAAGGCCCAGTTACTTAAAGATCGGATGAGGGGAGAGGCCCTTGCAACGGCCCTTATGTGCCCCCACAGCTTTGTTAGGAATAGGAGGAGAATCTCATCCTAACATGAGCAAAGTCGAAGGCCTGATTACTTAAAGATCGGATAGGGGAGAGGCCCTTGTAGCGGCCCTTGCGTGCCCCCACAACCCTGTTAGGAACAGAAAGAGAACCTCATCCTAACATGAGCTGAAACTGACTATCGAGAATAAGAGGAGAACCTCGTCCTAACACAAACAAAAGCTCGATCGAGACCAGACAAGGAGGAAAGCCTCCTCAATGGCCCCTCTACACTCTCACGATCCCGTCAAGAGCAGAGGGAAGATCCTCACTCGAACACAGAAGAAAAGAGAGATGAAAAGAGAAAATGATGAACTATGCCAGCGATAAGTGAAAAATGAACTACATCAAAGGCACAAGGACCTCATCTCAACGAGGAAGAAAATCCTTGTCAAAACTCTCCAGTCCCAAGGGTGAATCAATACAGCGACGACCAAGAATCTTCAAACAACGTCGACGTCCAATAGGATAAAGATAAAAGAAGCTCAAAAACTCTATCTCAAAATTCTGCTAAAATTTCCATTCGAGCACTCCATTTCTGTTAAAGTAGAGTACTGACTTAAGCATCGGAGGGTCTTGCCAGAGTACCTCCAACTCCGATTTAGACTTCCCTTATAGGTCCCGGCGGTGGCCACGGTCATCTCGACTCCAGCAACTCTGGCTTCGGCAGAATTCTGCACCAACAATAATCATGATCTCATTTCTTACAAGAATAAGGTTCAATACCTCATGACTTGATTCTTCTTATAGATCATTAAAATCAAACCCATCTCTTGTAAATAGAAGAAAATCAATATCTTAATTTTTGAATAAAAATTTTAATATTTTTTTCATCAATATATGAACTACTCTTATCATACAGTGACATCCTAATCAGTTGAAATTTAAAAATATTTTTTCTCATTCATATTTTCAAAAGTTGGAGATTCATCATTTTAATCTCATCCTCGAGCTTTTGATATTTTAATTTTTTATGCAACTTCATCATTAAATCATTTTATAGGAAAAAGATCAATATCATCAATATTGATTAGAATCAAAATTACTATTTTTAGTCATCAAAATTGATCCCTCAATTCTAGATAAGAATATCAAATTTTTTATAACAAATTCTTAATTGCTCATGATTTGAATAATTTATCATAAGATCATAAATAAATTTTACTATACTCTCCATAGATATATATTTGAGTTTAAAAATCTAAGATCAAAATCAAGGATCCATAAATAATCTCAAATTCTTTCTAATAGATAGAGAAGTATAAGATTCAATTTTAGGATAAAAAAATCTATCTCTAAATATTCTAAATCTAAAATCAAAATCAAGAGTCCGCTCATTCCAGAATTAAGATGCTAAATATTTTCTTAGCATAGTAGATGGAAGCACTACTTTTGAAAATAATATTAAGGATATTCAAAATGAAATCTTGACATTCGAAATCAACTCCCTATACGTCAACCAAGTGTGGACTATGGTTGAAGTACCTATGGGTATGACCCAACAGGTTATTATCAAGAATGCCTATTTGGATGTTCGCTATTGCCACACACTATCTAGAGAAGTTGTCTCTAGTGGGAGGGCCAATACTTTTATGAACTCAAATAGTTTATGAGTAGGTACTTCTATTTTTGATGGATAGTCAAAATATTTGACTTTATCAAATATAGATGAACCATATACGTGTGCAAAAAGATAAGTGAGAGTTTCACTAACTTCTTGGTTATGTATGTGGGGACATACAGCATATTGTGTAGATAATTTCGATATTGCACTTGGTCAATAATATGCTTATCACAGAATTTTTCATAAAAAAAGACTTAGGCTAAGCATCTAGTTTTTGACATCTATATGGATAGATATAAGTGGATGCATAGCTTGTCCCAGTCTAGGTACATAGAATTTAATGTTGAAAGGGTTCAACATCAATAGGTGTAAAGGAGTTTACTTACCCATATATCCAATGTACCAAGCTTGATATAAATTATGCCTTGTGCATAATCATTGATTTCAGACTGATCCATGATAGGATCTATTGAAAACTGTGAAAAGCATTCTCATAGTACTTGAGAAGTACTAGAGGAGCAGTGAATTGAAAGAGTTTCAAGCAGCAAACGATGTTAATTGCTATTAATAAAGATTGCTAAAAAAAGTTGCCTGATGAAGGGTTCATCATTAAGTTAGGTGTTGTCTCACCGAGTACGTACACACATCCTAGGCACTTTCACCTCATTCATGATATGATCATAAAATGAGTTAATATTAAGAACATCATAATGGATCGATTCACTAAGCCATACACAGCAGTAGTGTAATCACCATCCTGATTACATGGGCATCAGATAGAGGGGCGATTGGCTTTAGTGCAAGTGAGAGATTGAAAGAATAGTACCCTACAAACCAATCGCATGGAGATGTGATGGGATATTTTTTTATTATCTTTCTGCTCATTTGCATGACATTAGTTTTTTATTTATATGAGGTATTATGTTTTATCATTTGTTGTATCATATTTATATGATTATGATAAATCTCATACATTAGGATAATGATTTTAGGACCATGATGAGATCATGCCAGTGAGACCTAAAATCTTGATAGCCCAATCTAAAATATTTTCAGTCATTGGATCATCGACTCAAGGATCGATGACTCCAGTAAGACTAGTACATCCTATGTATGCTCGATGGAGAGGATGGTTGATCTCACAACCACTTGTATGATGACACTAATACAAAGATATAAGTACTCATTAGAGAATGAGTTCACTGAACAAACCCATAGAAAGAACATCTGATAGAGCCTTATAGCATGTTAACAAATGATTTTTCAGTGGAGTGCTGCATGTGATCCTTTGACTTAAGATCACCATGGTACCTTTGAAGAAAAATGGATAGTTCAAAGCATATATTTTTAAAATTTTACAGTGAAATAATAAAAAATTAAATATTTTAATCTTTTAAATATGCCTTAGATCAGATCTAAACTATCATTAAGGATCTATGACATAAAAAATTTACATACAAAATCTAAAATAAAATAAAAAACTGCATCGATGACATCGATACCCTAAATTTGATCTAACTTTTAGATTAAGTCGGTAGAGTTCAGAACTCATCACTTTTTCATGGGTTGATGATCTCCACTACTGATAAGTATGGTACGAAGCTCTCACTGATGTCGGACAGCCACACAGATCATCCGACCTCTACAGATCGTCCACTCGAAGCTCTGATCAGATATTTCTTTGTGGGAGTGCTAGCTCGCGTCGAAGACTCTGAATGGCTGATCCAAGCTCCTTTCTTTGAATCTCTCAGACTCCTCTATATCCGAAGATGAAGCTTTACGAGGAGGTGGTAGTGTGGAAGATTGGACAAGACTCACTCTTGTATTTTTCTTCTCATAAAATCTAGAGATGAAACCCTAGAACCCATAGCTCACGCCCAAAAGGAAGAACACATCCTCTATTTCTCACGCACGGAAGCCCAACCCACTCTCAACTTTTTATGTACCCTCTCTCAAATTTCTCATGCCAAAAATCACTTCTAATCTCATATAAAACTAATCCCCTTTTAAGGTTGGCATCCCATGGAAGATAAGGATAAGAATAAGTTAGTTTCAGTTCAAATTCAAGTGTTGGTTGATCCTTATCATCAATTCAAATCAAATTTGAATTAAATTTTGAACTAAACTTTATCTTTATCTTAGAAACTTAGAGAGAGATTGATCAACATCAGAATGGTGTAAAAAATCTCATGCAAAAATACTTTATGCGTGGAGAAATATGATGGCGTAAAGAGGAAAGTCCAACTCAATTTGGACTCTAGGTTTTCATTCAAATTCAAATCAATTTGAACTTAAATTTAAGTCAATCAATTTCTAATTCAAAAAGACTCAGATGAGGATATGTAAAAAACTTCTAAACATAAAAAAAAAAATTACATAAAATATTTTTCATGTGAAGAATAAGAGGGCGCAGATAAAGGAGGTGCAAGAGATTCAAATTCAAATTATTTTTCTCATCCAATAAGATTTTTAACCCAACCAAATTAGGTTAAACATAATTGGACCATTAAACCTAATCTAATTAGGTAGTAAATAGCTTAGATCAAATTCTTATCAAATCAAAAATTAATCAAATTCAAGTCTTGATCATATCAGAAATCGAATATCCTTAGCGATTAGGTCATCTCATAATCTAATTGGGTCAAATCAAATTGAATCCAATTCAATTAGATTCGATTCAAACCTTAATGCTCAATCAAATTGAGTTAATTAGCAATCTAATTACTAATCAATCCTTTCATAATTTATCAATAATTAGTAAATTGATTTATTGCAACTTTTACATAAGGTTAATCATCAATCGAGTTGACTGTTTTATCCTGGAATGATTCTGAATCGTTGATCAGTCATATGATCAGTCAGAAACTTCTTTTGAGTGTGACCCCATAGGTTCGAACCTAAGCTGGTAATATGAGAATAATCTTCTTATACCTATCAAAGTGACCATCTAGCAATGATACCCGACATCCGGATAGGTCGAAAGATTGTAAAGCATCATTCAAGAACCTATTGACATATGGTTATCGTATAATTCATCCTTTTGACCCAAATACTCAAAGTAACTTAGGATTTAATTGCCAACCCTGATATGGTCATCCACATTGTATTTTAATTTTTAAAATCTATCATATGGATTATCCCGGCTAAAGTTTTAGTGAATTGAAATACACTGATACATTAACTCCTACTTATTCGAAGAGATCAATTCCATCTTGACTCACACATCGACTTCACAACTACTTGACTATGCCTAGTAATCTTTCATCACTGAATTAGAAATTTAGATAGTCCGGCACCAAAGCATAGTGAGTTGCTTGCAAGTCACCGTGATGATCTCAGGTCGGAGGACACTTATACCTATATCCTTCGTGAGCTACTCTTAACAGTAGAGTGCTCAGCAATTGATCATGTTCAGTGAGATGTACTCCTACGTCTCACTTGCATGCCATGCTAGTGTCTCTACACCCTTTGGTTAACAAGACAACCAACGTACTAGGCACACAATGATGTATGCTTGATATAGCTATCATTTTAATAATAGTATATCATTTGATCATGAACTTAAGATTTAAGGACTAAACGATATATCCTCCTATATCGAATCAAATAGTCTTAAGGACTTCATCACATAACAGGAGTTCAAAATGAGATGTACACAGTGATAAAAAAATTAAATAATATTTATTAATTTAATAATTTATATACAATTACAATGATAAGCATAACCGTCAATAAGCTGATGATTGACTTTGGGACATAATTCTCAATAACTCCCACTTAGACTAAAGCCAATCGATGTAGTATCGTATACCCATCTTTGATTTGTAGTCCTCAAACTCCTTGATGTTGAGGGCTTTAGTAAATGGGTCGACCAAGTTCTTCTTTCATTGATCTTCTGAAGCTCGACGTCATCTCGATCCATGATCTCTCGGACCAGGTGGTAGCGTTGCAGAATATGCTTGGTCTGTTGCTATGACTTCGATTCCTTTACTTGAGCAATGGCACTAGTACTGTCACAGTATAACAAGATGAAGCCATCAAGAGAGGATGCCACTCTGAGCTCGTTGATGAACTTTCATAGCCACATAGTTTTTTTTGCAGCATCAGATGCCATGATATATTTCGCCTCACAAGTAGAGTCGGCCATAGTGTGCTGCTTGAAATTTTTTTCACAGATTCCTCCACCGTTCAATGTATAAATATATCCCGACACGCTCTCTATCATCATGATCTGACTGAAAACTGAAGTCTGTAAATTTCATAAGTTTTAAGTCAGATTCTCCATAGATAAGCCACTAATCCTCAGTATTTCTCAAATACTTAAGGATGGTCTTTATAATCTTTCAATAATTGTCACCTAGATCGGACTGGTATCTGCTCATTACTCCTAAGGAGTATGTCATGTCCGATTGCATACATGTCATAGCGTACATAATAGATCCCACTGTCGAAGTATATAAAATTCTACTCATATGCTCTCTCTCTTGAGAAGTTGTTGGACAATTACTTTTTGAGAGAGAAATTTTTTGGCTTATTGGAAGATAGCCTTTCTTGAAATTTTCCATACTTAACCTTTTCAGCACAGGATCAATGTACATCGACTAGGATAATCCAAACAACCTTTTAGATCTATCTCTATAGATCTTCATCCTAAGGATGAAGGATGCTTTCCAAGTCTTTCATGGAGAATTGTGATGATAACCAAATTTTTATTTTCTGTAATGCAGGGATGTCATTCCTGATTAAGAGAATGTCATTAACATACAAAATAAAAAATACTACCATAGAGTTATTAACCTATTTGTATATGTAGAATTTCTCTCCATTCTTAATGAAGCCATACATTCTGATCACTTTATCAAAATGCATGTTCCAACTCTGAGATGCCTGCTTAAGTCCATAGATGGATCTTTGAAGCTTGCACACCTTAGACTCATCTGTGGATATGAAACCTTTAGGTTATATTATATACACCTCTTCTTCTAGTTCTCCATTTAAGAAGGTTGTTTTCATATCCATTTGCTAGATTTCATAGTCCAGATGCACTGCTATCGCAAGCATAATCCAAATAGAGTTGAGCATTGCTACAGAAAAAAATATCTCATCATAGTCAATACCATAATGCTGATGGTGACCCTTGGCAACCAAACAGACTTTATAGGTCTCCACCATCCCGTCTGTGCCCTTCTTCTTTTTGAAGATCCACTTACACCCTATAGATTTTACCCTTTCAGGTGGGTCAACCAATGTCTATACATTGTTGATTTTTATGGACTCCATTTCAGATTTTATGACTTTCAGCTACTTATCAGAGTTAGACCTCTGCATCGCATCGATATAGGTGATCAGATCCTCATTATTCTCATCGAGTTTAACTAGATCCCCATCCTAAACTAAGAAATCATAGTATCTATCCGGTTAACGTGATACTCTATCAGATCTCCTTAAAAATGTTTCTATAATAGGTTTTGAATTTGATCTAATCAAGTCCGACTCTATGGGTTTACTAGATTGTGTCAGTTCTTCTACCGATCGAACTTCATCAAGTTCAATCTTTGAGGTATTAGTTCCTTCACCAAGGAACTCCTTTTTTAAAAAGACTGTCCTTTTGCTGACGAACACCTTCTATTCGTTAGCAAGATAGAATTAATATACCTTGATCATTTTTGGGCACCCTACAAATAGATATTTGTCAGACCTAAGTCCAAGCTTGTCAGTTTTCAAACATTTGACATAAGCTTGACATCTCCAAACCCTAAGGTGAGAGAGTGCTAGCTTACATTCTGTCCATATCTCATGTGGTGTTTTACTTACAGACTTACTCGAAACTTTATTTAAAATATAACAAGCCAACTCAAGTGCGTATCCTCAAAAAAAATTGACAGACTTGCAAAGCTCATTATGGACCGAACCATGTCTAACAGGATTCAATTCTTCCTTTTTGATGCACCATTATGCTGTGGTGTTACAAGAGGGGTCCATTGTGAGAGAATCTTATTCTCTTTTAAGTATGTCAAAAACTCATTGGAGAGCTATTCTCCTTCTCGATCAGATCGAAGAGTTTTAATACTCTTTTCAGTTTGTTTTTCTACTTCATTATGGAATCGTTTGAACATTTTAAATGATTCTGACTTACGTGTCATCAAATAGACGTACCCATACCTTGATAGATTATATGTAAATGTAATAAAATAATAATATCCATCTCTGACACTAGTGTTCATCGATCCACATACATCAGTATGTATCAAACCTAGAACTTCACTGGCTCGCTCACTTTTTTTTAGTAAAAGGTGATTTGGTCATTTTTTTAAAAAGATAGGACTCACAGGTTGGGAGTGATTTACAATCACTGACATCGAAGATTCTCTCTTGTGTCAACCTATTTATTCTGTTCTTGTTAACATGACCTAACCTACAATATCAAAGATAGATATTGGAGACATCACTAATTTTAAGATATTTGTTGGACATGTACATTATACTAACAAGTTGTGACAATATGTAAATACCATTGTTCAGTTGTTCATTCATCACATTAACATCATTCATAATGATATTAAAATTATTTCTTTTTATTAAACTTTCATAACTATACGTAGCCAAAAAGCCTATAGAAACAATATTCAATAAAAAAAGAAGGACAAAAGTGACATTCACGTAGAATAATTACATTAGACTTGAATACAAACTTAATAGTCCCTAATGCTAGAACTAGAACTGGTCTTCCATCTCCAACATTAAGAAACCTTTCACCTTTTTCAAATCTCCTACTGACCTACAGATCCTACAATGAATTATAAATATTAAAAAGATTTTTGGTATCTAATACCCAGGTAGTAGAATCACAAATTGAGAAATTATAAGGTATTATCATATAATTACCTTGTCCAGCAACAACTTACTTCTTTCTCGACTTGTTCGAATTCAGGGAGGCAATATATTGAGGACAATTCTTTTTTCAGTGCCCCTGCTTCTTGCAGTAGAAGCATTCCACCTGACTCTGGTCAACTTGGATTTCCTACTCTGACTGGGCTTAGGTGCCCCAGCACTTTGCATCCTTTTCTTGTTCTTCTTTCCTTTCTTAAAGGATTGACATGTAGAAGAAGACCCTCTCACCATATTCACTGACTCCTTTTGAAGCTGGTGATCCTTCTCAAAATTTTGCAGCAACCCCAACAAATGTGGTAGTTAACTGCAGGCTTTGTCATTCAAAAATGAGTAAGAAAAGAGAGGTAGGACTTGGACAGAGAGTTCAGAATAGAATCTTTCTCCAACTGCTCATACAGGAGAAAGTCGACTTTGCGTAGGTGCTCAATCATCTCGATCATGTACAATACATGATCAGTAACTGATGCTCTTTTCCTCATTCGAGCGTTGAAGATGGCACAACTAGTCTTGTACCTCTCAACATCATCAGGTGTGCCAAAACACTCGTTCAATATTTGCAACATATCCTGTGGCTGAGTATTCTTGAAACGATGGCTAAACTCATCATTCATCATCATCAGTATAATACAACGAACCATAGTCTGATCATTGAGCCACTTTGATAAGTGTCTCTGATCGAGCTACGTGCATTTGGAGCTGGCTCCTTAGTTGTCGGATCAGTTAACACATACAAAATCCATTTGTGCTCCAGGATAATTTTGAGCTTTCGATATCGGCTATCAAAATTTGATCCCATCAATTTATCACTATCTAATAGTGATCGGAGCGACAAGGTGTTGGCCATAACTGTAAAAAAAAAATCAAAATCTAATTAGTATATGAATTGATTAAGCCTAAAGATATCAATTTTAGTCTAAAAGTTCTCTCATTATTTTATTCGAATTGATAGTCTCTACCTTCAATTCGAGAAATTACACTAATTTCTTAGTGAGTACTAGAATCCACAAGGACTGCACATGGGCCCAAGTGTGGCTCGGTCAACTTTTGTGTATCCATGGGTAGGTTCTTAACCAATTATTTTACGAAATAATTTTTAGTATTCAATTTTTTTTTAGACACCTCTTCAGTAGGCGTGTGGCGCTTCCACTGAAAATTTTAGTTAGGTCTAACCATTAACATGTCAGAATTTAGTGTATCTAATAAATAAATGATCAGGTCCGAGTGTAGCTCAGCCAACCTGACAATCATCATAAAGACACAACTAAAACAACATATTATAAATGATAATTTTAATAGCCAGATGAGCACCAGGTGTGTGGAACCTCCAATGATCATCTAAACTGTTGGATTCATTATCACCCAACTTAATGGGAGGCTATGATCTGGTTATCATCATAACTATTTTATTTTTAGGGACCTAACAATTTTAGAGGATTTAATTAGTTGAATTGAGAGATAAAAAAAGACTTGACCAATTAATCTTAATTCTCTCACTGACTTCACCAAGTCAGATTAAAGAAGATTAGGTAAAAGCTGATCCAACCAATCAATCATAAATCCTCCCACTAACTTCACCAAGTTATGAAGAGAACTTAAGATAAGTCAAACTAGAAGCATCTAAATCAATCACACTGTTAGCCAGATAAGTGAGATCGATGAAAGGGATATGCCATTAACTCGACATAGACTCAATCTATACGAGTAGCTCTGAATTAATGACCACCGATCAAAGCTGCCATACTTTTCTTAGACACCAACTGATTAGTCATTTTCAATTTGATCAACTTATAGATTTGGATTCGACCACGGAGCTACGATTAAAGTCCATATTGGTCTAATCAAAAATATAAACTTGACCAACTACGTCTATTGAAATTGATCAAGAGAAGAAATTGATCCATCAAAATTAACTTTTAATTAAATTTGATCAATTACTAACATGGTCCATTATCAATGATTTCTAATCCTAAGTCTAACCCAGTTAAATAGACTTGACTCGAGCTAACCAATTAACCCATGAGTTATGAAATTAATACCTTAGATCTTTGATTCTCAAATCTAGATCACTTAATTTTCAATTAAGTTTTGGGCTAATATAGGTTCGGGTTCGGTATTTGAAAATAATTTTTAATTTTATAAAATATTTTTATAATCCATCATTTAATGATCAAAACTATAATTTTAGATCTAATATACATTATTTCAGATCTAAAATAAAATTTTAAAATTTTTTTTATGATTCATCATCATGGAAAAGACTGTGCAGCACCCCTACACACTATAGGAGATCCCATCGAATGGATAAATAGGATAGTGAAAGCCTGATTTCTCCTATGATCAAACAGCTATAAGGATCTATCCAATCAGATTACTATACTGCTCAGATTTAAAATTAACTATTTAGACCTAATCTAAATAATTAAAATCAGATTATATGTAAAAAATTTATGTCATAAGAAATCTGGCTCTGATACCATCTGAAGAAAAAAAAGATCGTTCAAAGTATGTATTTTTAAAATTTTACAATGAAATAATAAAAGATTAAATATTTTAATCTACTAAACATGCCTTAGATCAGATCTAAACTATTATTAAGGATCTATGACATAAAAAATTTACATATAAAATCTAAAATAAAATAGAAAACTGTATCGATCACATTGATGTCCTGAATTTGATCTAATTTTTACGTTATGTCGGTAGAGTTCAGAACTCATCACCTTTTCATAGGTTAATGATCTCCACTACTGATAAGCATGGTACGAAGCTCTCACTGATGCTAAAAAGCCACATAGATCATCCGACCTCTACAGATCATCCACTCGAAGCTCTGATTGGATCTTTCTTTGCGGGAGTGCTAGCTCGCGTTGAAGGCTCTGGATGGCTGATTCAAGCTCTTTTCTTTGGATCTCCCAAACTTTTTTGGATTAGAAGATAAAGATTTATGAGGAGGTGGTGGTGTGAAAGATTGGACAAGACTCACTCTTGTATTTTTTTTCTCACAAAATCTAGAGATGAAAATCTAAAACCCACAGCTCACGTCTGAGAGGAAGAACACTTCCTCTATTTCTCATGCACGAAAGCCCAACCCACTCACAACTTTTTATATCCCCTCTCTCAAATTTCTCATACCAAAAATCACTTCTAATCTTGCACAAAATTGATCCCCTTTTAAGGTTGGCATCCCATGGAAGATAAGGATAAAAATAAGTTAGTTTCGGTTTAAATTCAAGTGTTGATTGATCCTTATCACCAATTCAAATTAAATTTGAATTAAATTTTGAACCAAACTTCATCCTTATCTTATGAACTCAGATAGGGGTCGACCAACATCAGAATGGTGCAAAAAATCTCACATAAGAACACTTTATGCATGGAGAAATGTGGTAGCGTGAAGAGGAAAGTCTAACTCAATTTGGACTCTAGGTTTTCATTCAAATTTAAATCAATTTGAACTTAAATTTAAACCAATCAATTTCTCATTCAAAAGGACTCAGATGAGGATGTGAGAAAGACTTCTAGGCATAAAAAAAATTATGTAAAATATTTCTCACGTAAAGAATAAGAGGGCACAGATAAAGGAGGTGCAAGGGATTCGAATTTGAATTATTTCTCTCATCCAATTAGATTCTTAATCCAACCAAATTAGGTTAAACGCAATTGGATCATTAAACCTAATATAATTAGGTAACAAATAGCTGGAATCAAATTTTAATTAAATTAGAAATGAATCAAGCTCAAGTCCTGATCATATCAGGAATTGAACATCCTTAGCGATTAGATCATCTCATAACCTAATCAGGTCAAACCAAATTGAATCCAATTCAATTAAATTCGATCCAAACCTTAATACTCAATCAAATTAAGTTAATTAATAATTTAATTAATAATCAATCCTTTCATAATTTATCAATAATTAGTGAATTGATTTATCACAACTTTTGTATAGGATTAATCATCAATCGAATTGACTATTTTATCCTGGAACGATTCTTAATCGTTGATCAATCATATGATCAGTCAGAAACTTCTTTTAAGTATGACCCCATAGGTTCAAACCTAAGTCAGTAATATAAAAATAATCTTTCTATACCAATCAAAGTAACCATCTAGCAATGATATCCGACATTCGGATATGTCGAAAGATTACAAAGCATCATTCAAGAACCTATTGGCATATGATTACCGCATAATTCATCCTGTTGGATATAAAATACCCCCCGATCGAAGTTCATATCAGGAGTGACCCTCCAGAGATTTTACCGATGTCCGACGTTCGGCGATATCTTTCCGAACCTCTCCGACAGCGAGCCTCCGCAATGTTCCTGAGTTCTGCCGACGGATAAACCCCCATCAGTGTCGACTGGATTCTCTGCGACGGACGGATTCCATCCAAGTTTTTGCGGTGGTCAACCACCTTCTAGACTTCATCCGGGCTCCTACGGGAGCCGGACTTCTTCTCCGACTGCAGGTAGACTCCATCCGGGCTCCTACGGGAGCCGGACTTCTTCTCCAACTACAGGTAGACTCCATCTGGGATCCTACGAGAGCCGGACCTCTTCTCCAACTGCAGGTAGACTCCATCCGGGCTCCTACAGGAGTCGGACTTCTTCTCCAACTGCAGGTAGACTCCATCCGGTCTCCTACGGGAGCCGGACCTCTTCTCCAACTGCAGGTGGACTTCATCCGAGCTCCTACGGGAGCCAGACTTCTTCTCCAACTGCAGGTAGACTTCATCTGAGCTCCTACGGGAACCGAACCTCTTCTCCAACTGTAGGTAGACTCCATCCGGGCTCCTACGGGAGCCGGACTTCTTCTCCAACTGCAGGTAGACTTCATCCGGGCTCCTACGGGAGCCGGACCTCTTCTCCAACTGCAGGTGGACTTCATCCGAGCTCCTACGGGAGCCAGACTTCCACCCTGAATTCCTGTTGCAGATAGACCTCATCCGAACTCCTACGAGGGCCGGACTCCGAGCTTCTACTGCAAGCGATCTACTCCGAGCTTCTACTGCAGGCTTCGACTGAGCTTCCTTGATAAATGATCTCCACCCGGGCTTCTACGGAGATCGAACTCCAATCAAACTTCTGTAGCGGACAGATTTCGGACGAACTCCTACAACACATGGACTCCAGCAGTCGGACCCCTCCAGCAGATGAACCTCTACAGCACCATCCGACGCCCACTACCGGTCGACCCTCTGTCGAATTCTTTATGAAATCGAACTTCGTCTATGAAAAGCCTCTGATCGAGCCCCTACAGCAAATGGCCCTCGCCTACCATGTTAATGCCCAAAGTATCCAATGGTAGAAGGCTCGCCAGCGACATCTGAGCTCCTCTCAGATGGATAGCTGCTTATCTCTGCCAAATACCTCGATCGAGCTTCGACCGACAGGCCTGGACTCCTTGGTGGGCCACAGTAATGGCCACGACTCTGCTCCACTTCCTGCGGCCATAGTAATGGCCACGACTCTGCTCCACTTCCTACGGCCACAGTAATGGCCACGACTCTACTCCACTTCCTGCGACAGATTCCATATGGCTCCACCACTCTCTGGCAAGTTGTGACAACAGACACTGATCCACTCCCTGCAACAGGCTCCACGTGGCAGGCCACGATGATAGCCACGACTCCACTCCACTACTCCTCATAACAAACTCCTCCTGACCCCGAGCGGCCCACTACCAGGCGGTTACAAACGTCGCTGTCAGTCTGTTGCACCCTCCGTCTATAAAAAGGGGACTCCAGATATGTTATTCTCTAAGCTCTAATTTTTATCCTGAAACTCTGCTAAAATTTCCATTCGAGCACTCCATTCTTGTTGAAGCAAAGAACTGACTTGAGCATTGGAGGATCTTGCCGGAGCACCCCCAACTCCGGTTTAGACTTTCTTTGTAGGTCCCGGTGGTGATCGCGACTCCCTCGACTCCAGCTTCTCCGACGTTGGTGGATTTTTGCACCAACAGGATTGGCGCTAAAGGAAGGGGGGCTGTGTCTTCACAGTATCCTTGTTCTTAAAGGAGCACTCAACGGGATCGCCTCCGATCATCTTCTCCGACATCTTCTTCTCCCTCCTCTACTAGATCTTCGCTCGATACCCCCTCGCAAAGCATCCACTCGACGATCCACGGCCTCCGTGGCCAGATCTCAGGCTCCGACCTCACCTCCAGTTTCCCAGGTTCCTCCTCCTCCTCCGGCAACGGTGGTTGGCGTGGAGCAATTCGACCTACTGGTTCAGTAGGTCAAAGGCCTCACTGAAGTGGTGCATGCCATGCAGCAGCAGCAACAGCCACAGGCATCAATACGACTGGAGAGAACATCATCGGAACTCCAAAATCTGATGGTAGGATGGGTCACTTGGGCCAGTCGCCCTGTCTTTCCCGGAAAGATGAATCCAAGGGTGGAAAGCCCTCAGTTAGATCATGATTCTACTCCTGGAAGATCTCTACCTCCATTCTGCCAGAAGACCCTTGAGACTCGCAGTCGAGAGGATTTTCTGGATCGAAGGCTCCAGGAGATGAATCGATGGATCGAAGAACTCTGCCACGCTCCCCCCGCTCATGGTGAGGATATTTGTACTGATCCTCCCTTCTCTCAAATGATCATGCAGGAACCGATCCTGCCAAACTTCAAGCTCCCTCAATTTGAAAGCTACGACGGGACTTCGGACCCAGTTGACCATCTAGAGGCCTTCCGGACAATGATGCTACTCCATGGCGCGCCAGACGCCATTCTGTGCTGAGCTTTCCCATCCACCTTGAAGGGAGCAGCGAAAAATTGATACTCGACGCTGAAGTCGGGTACCATCTTTTTCTTTGATCAGATGAGCCACCAGTTTATGGCTCATTTTGTTAGCAGCTGACGTCTTCGGAGGGATTCGGAGTCCCTCACCAACATCAAGCAAAGGGAGGGGGAGTCCATTCGGGCTTACATCAACCATTTCAATGTCGCTGCGTTGGAGGTCTGGAACTTGGACCAATCGGTCGCGATGGCCGCTCTAAAAGGCGGCCTTCAAAAGAATGACCTTCTATTCTCTTTGGAAAAGAAGTACCCCAGGGATTTTGCTGATTTGCTGGCTTGGGCCGAAAGGTACGCCCGAGCAGAAGAAGCCTTCAAGATGAAGGATGAGGAGACCGTGAGAGAGTGGCAGGCGGAAGACTCGAGTAAGCCCGCAGTCGAAAAAAGGCCGAGAGAAGCTCGACCACGTTCTCGAACTCCTCCCAGGTATAAGCATGCCCAGACTCCTCCCCGAGCAGGCAGGCAGAGAAGCCCAGAGCGCAGGGTTCGGCGGGGCTCTCCCCCAGGAAGATTCCGTAGCTATGCCCCCTCAACGCATCGAAAACCCAGGTGCTAATGGAAGTCAGGGAGTAGCTCCCAAGGCCAGAAAGGATGCGCACGCATCCCAGAAAGCATAATTTTAACAAATTCTATCTCTACCATCATGACCACGGCCATGACACAGAGGAGTGCATTCAACTCTGAGATGAGATCGAGGAGCTCATCAGACGAGGTCGGCTCGATAGGTTCATTCGACACCGGCCTGAGGGTAGAGAAGATCGGCCAAGGGCCCTGCTGTAACCTGAGCCGTCGAAGAGGAAAGAGCAGCCTGGAGATCGACCTCCAATTGGGATCATCAACTCCATCTCTGGAGGACCTTGACGGGGAGCAGACCTTCTATAGCCCTGAGATTTGAAAAATCTGTAAATGTATTACGAACGACTTCGCTTTAAATCAAGATTCCTTTCAGATTTGCACATCTTTCCCTTTTGGCATAGACTCATAATGATGGGGGATAACCCCTTCAGACAACGAAAACGACACCTAATATGGGCAAAATCGAAGGCCCAATTATTTTTAGATCGGATGGGGGGAGAGGCCCTACAACGCCCTTATGTGCCCCCGCAGCCATGTTAGGGATAGGAAGAGAACCTCGCCCTAACATGAGCAAGGTCGAAGGCCCAGTTATTTTTAGACCGGATGGAGGGAGATGCCCAGCAGCACCCATATGTGCCCTCACAGCCATGTTAGGGACAGGAGGAGAACCTTACCCTAACGTGAGCAAGGTCGAAGGCCCGGTTATTTTTAGACCGGATGGGGGGAGAGGCCCAGCAACGACCATATGCGCCCCCACAGCCATATTAGGAATAGAAGGAGAACCTCGCCCTAACATGAGCAAGGTCGAAGGCCCAATTACTTTTAGACCGGATGGGGGGAGAGGCCCTGCAATGCCCATATGTGCCCCCACCGCCCTGTTAGGGACAGGAGGAGAACTCGCCCTAACATGAGCAAAGTCGAAGGCCCGATTACTCTTAGACCGGATGGGGGGAGAGGCCCTGCAATGCCCATATGTGCTCCCACAGCCCAGTTAGGAACGGAGGAAGAACCATGTCCTAACCTGAGCTGAAATCGATTACATCAGAAATAAGGGAAGGACCTCGTCCTGACACCAATTAAGGTCTGGTCATTCAAGACCAGATAAGAAAAAGGAAACCCCCTCAGCGGCCCCTCCGCGCTCCCGCGACCCCACTAAGAGCAGAGGAAAAACCCTCACTCGAGAAAAGAAAAAGAAAAAGGGGAGGGGGGTTAAAAAGGAAAGCGACGAACTGCATTAGCGACAAATAGAAAATAAATTACATCAAAGATACAGGGAGCCTCGCCTCAGCGAGGATTGGGGTTCTTGTCAAAATCTCCGATCTCCAAGAGAGCTCTCAACACGGGCCAAGGATAAGGTGGCTTCATCGGGGTGACGAGAAGCTCAGACCTCCGAACTCGAACTCTGAAAAGAGGTGTCAAACTCGAATGGTCCCAGACAAACTTGCGGCCATAAACAAAAGGATAGGTCAATACGACGGCGATCAGATACCTCTGAACGGCATCGATATCAAGCAAGGCAAAAGCCAAAAGAAGCTCGACAAACGATAATTCGACACGTGAGTAAAAGAGGTAACGGAAAATTTTCTTCTCATGTCGTTAACTAAGTATGCATTACAGAGCCCTTGAGGCTGAAGAAGAAAGATGACAAGAAAAGCAAGCTGATGTAGCGACGACCAGGAACCTCCAGACAACGTCGGCATCGAAAAAAAAAAAGGGGGAATACAACAATAACAATAGCGAATGAAAGAAGTTCGGCAGGTGATAATTTGACATAAAGTATGGACAAGGAAACAAAAATCTCCTTTTCATTCTCGATTAACAAGGTGTACGTTACAAAGCCCTGAGGATCGAGGAAAAAAGAACATTACAACAAGACTTGAAAAGAGTACATCAGAGATCGCTCCAAGCTCTCGACTTCTCCTTCCGGTTCTATCTTTCTCAGCAGTATCTCCCAGCATGTGTGATGAATCCATCGGCTCTTGCCCCCCACCTCGTTTTGCACCATTGCCGAAACCCCAACCCTAGGGGGAAAAGAGGGGGATAGAATTCAAGGGGTGGCGGTAGCGACGACCTGTATCGGGAAGAATCGGAAGTACCCCGGGGGCCGCGATGATGCCGGAGGCATGCACCACCACCACATGCTCTCTGATAACCACCATCCCAGGTACTTCGGCAAGGTCGGCATGCGCTACTTCCACCGCCCCCGCAACAAGTTCTACTGCCCCACCGTCAGCGCCGACCACCTCTGGTCCCTCGACCCCGACGACGTCAAGGAACCCACCACAGCTTATGACGGCAACTCTACCCACTTGACCGGTGCCGCCCCGTTCGACTACTTCAAAATTCTCGAGTAGGACGCACTCACCGGCAGGTTCCGTTATTAAATCCCTGTTGTTGAAGGAATTCTCCCTCGAGCCCCCTTCGAAGCTGTGAGAGCCCTCGGTGGCAGTTCGGCAGCCGCTGAACTTGCAGGCCACTGTTTTCCCCCTCCTACTCCTCTCGATCCGCAACATCCTCTAGAGATTGACCTCCGAGGTAGAAGCCTCGGTGGGAGAATTCCTCGAAAGGGCTTGGAAGGCGGAAGGCGGTAGGGAGCCGGCAGAAATGGCGACGGTTGGCACAAAGAATGCTTAGGGTCGAAAAGGGCGCTGATGGATGGCTAAACTCTCAGGCAGAAGAAAGGCGTCGTCTGGACTCTCAGGCGAAATGAAGTCCCTGAAGGAAAGGAGGGGACTTAAAAAAGCGACGGGGCCTGGCACAGTTATGGTGGCGGATATCCCTAGGCCAACCAATGCCCGCCACGCATCCCACTCACCGTGGCATAGAGCTGACTGCCGGCGGGATCATTATGGTGTGGCGCTTGGGACAACACTCCAGCGAGAATTTCAAAAGGTCTCTTCAGATCGTCCCGATTTGAAAAGACTCCAGCACGTGCGCATTAAATGCCTGGATTTCTGAGGGCGGTCGCGCACAGGATTCAAGGGGGCAACTTCGACTGTAAAAATTTTTCTGTACTTCATTCGAAACTCGAACTCGAAAGTAGGGGGACTGGTGTTGGGTATAAAATACCCCCAGACCGAAGTTCATGTCAGGAGTGACCCTCCAGGGATTTTACCGACATCCAATCTTTAGCGACATCTTTTCGAACCTCTCTGACGGTCGAGCCTCCGCAACATTCTCGAGTTCTGCCGATGGATAAACCCCCATCAGTGTCGACCGAATTCTCCATAATGGACGGACTCCATCCAAGTTTCTGCGGTGGTCGACCACCTTCTAGACTTCATCTGGGCTCCTACGGGAGCCGGACTTCTTCTCCGACTGCAGGTAGACTCCATCCGGGCTCCTACGGGAGTCGGACTTCTTCTTCAACTACAGGTAGACTCCATCCGGGCTCCTACGGGAGCCAGACCTCTTCTCCAACTGCAGGTAGACTCCATCCGGGCTCCTACGGGAGCCGGACTTCTTCTCCAACTGCAGGTAGACTCCATCCGGGCTCCTACAGGAGCCGGACCTATTCTCCAACTGCAGGTGGACTTCATCCGAGCTCCTACGGGAGCCGAACTTCTTCTCCAACTGCAGGTAGACTTCATCCGAGCTCCTACGGGAGCCGAACTTCTTCTCCAACTGTAGGTAGACTCTATCCGGGCTCCTACGAGAGTCGGACTTCTTCTCCAACTGCAGGTAGACTTCATCCGGGCTCCTACGGGAGCTAGACCTCTTCTCCAACTGCAGGTGGACTTCATCCGAGCTCCTATGGGAGCCGGACTTCCGCCCTGAACTCCTGTTGCAGGTAGACCTCATCCGAACTCCTACGAGGGCCGAACTCCATGCTTCTACTGCAAGCGATCTACTCCGAGCTTCTACTGCAGGCTTCAGCTGAGCTTCCTCGACAAATGATCCCCATCCGGGCTTCTACGGAGATCGGACTCCGATCAAACTTCTGTAGCGGATAGATTTCGGACGAACTCCTACAACACATGGACTCCAACAGTCGGACCCCTCTAGCGGATGAACCTCTCCAGCGCCATCCGACGCCCACTGCCAGTCGACCCTCTGCCGAATTCTTCATGAAACCAAACTTCGTCTACGAAAAGCCTCTGATCGAGCCCCTACAGCAAATGGGCCTCGCCTACAGTGTTAACGCCCAAAGTACCCAACGGTAGAAGGCTCGCCAGCGACATTCGAGCTCCTCTCAGATGGATAGCTGCCTATCTCCGCCAGATACCTCGATCGAGCTTCGGCCGACAGGCCTGGACTCCTTGGCGGGCCACAGTAATGGCCACGACTCTGCTCCACTTCCTGCGGCCACAGTAACGGCCAAGACTCTGCTCCACTTCCTACGGCCACAGTAATAGCCATGACTCTGCTCCACTTCCTGCGATGGATTCCGTGTGGCTCCACCACTCTCTGGCAAGCTGCGACAACGGACACTGATCCACTCCCCGCAACAGGCTCCACATGGCAGGCCACGATGATAGCCACGACTCCACTCCACTACTCCTCATAACAAACTCCTCCTGGCCCCGAGCGGTCCACTACCAGATGGTTACAAACGTCGCTGTCAGTCTGTTGCACCCTCCGCCTATAAAAAGGGGACCCCAGATACGTTATTCTTTAAGCTCTAATTTCTATCCTGAAACTCTGCTAAAATTTTCGTTCGAGCACTCCATTCTTGTTGAAGCAGAGAACTGACTTGAGCGTCGGAGGGTCTTGTCGGAGCACCCCCATCTCCGGTTTAGACTTTCTTTGCAGGTCCCAACAGCGACCGTGACTCCCTCGACTCCAGCTTCTCCGATGCCGGTGGATTTTTGCACCAACACATCCTTTTGATCCAAATGCTCAAGATGACCTAGAGTTTAACTACCAACCCTGATATGGTCATCCACATTATATTTTAATTTTTAAAATCTATCACATGGATTACTCTGATCAAGGTTTTATTGAATTGAAATACACTGATACATTAACTCTATTTATTGAGAGGGATCAATTTTATCTTGACTCACATATCGACTTCGCAAGTACTTAACTATGCCTAGAAAGCTTTCATCATTGAATTAAAAATTTAGGTAGTTTGGTACCAAAGCATAGTGAGTTGCTTACAAGTCACCGTGATGATCTCAGGTCGGAGGGATACTTATACCCATATCCTTCATGAGCTACTCTTGACAGCAGAGTGCTCAGCAATTGGTCACGTTCAGTGAGATGTACTCCTACATCTCACTTGCATGTCATGCTAGTGTCTCCACACTTCTTGGTTAAGAGGACAACCAACATACATGGCACACAATGATTTATACTTAATATAGCTATCATCCTAATAATAGTATATCATTTGGTCATGAACTTAAGGTTTAAGGACTAAATGATACATCCTCTTATATTGAATCAAATAGTCCTAAGGACTTCATCACATAAAAGGAGTTCAAAATGAGATGTACACAGTGATGAAAAAATCAAATAATATTTATTAATTTAATAATTCATATATAATTACAATGATAAGCACAATCGTCAACAGGCTGACGATTGATTTTGAAACACAATTTCCAACAACCTCATATGCAAGGATCCTTACTTTGATTTATTTTCTAGCACACCACTTTGAGATGTGTGTGAAATATTTCAGCTATGGCTGTTAGATGTGTGCCCTAGATGCCAGATTGGCTGACACATTTCTATACAAATGTAAGAGCAAATTTATAATTTTGACTATAAATGAATAAAAAGGTTATTCTACTATCACATTGTGTACATTATGTCTGTGATACATCCTTTGAGTTAGTAGGAATATTAATTCATATTTTCAAGAGTTGAAAATTTAAGGCATGAATTTACATAACTAACTATAAACAACTCCTGACCATAGGATCATCATGAGGATGGTGATCGATCCGGAAGGTTGGTGTACGATCACTTCCTTAGGATAGATGTGTCTTGAGTCTACGGTGTGAGACACCAAAGTGAGAGTACAAGTATTCATTGAGAACGAAAATACTGAGCGTGACCATCTCAAGCAGTCATAAGGAAGTCTACCTTCTCATCGATGACTAGCTCGATGCTGCAGCTGTGTGTCTAGTTCTTTGACCTGAGGTACATAGACAGTTCACCTTGAGTGTGTTATACTTTGACTATACCATAACTCGATCTCCTAGCCATTCAAAACTCTGAGGTGTATGTTGGCTATAGCATATTCATTGTAGGAACCAGATTGCACCAAGATGGGATCTATCAACCTCAGTAGATGAGAGGAGTAGTCCTATGATGATCGAAAGATTGAGTCCTTAAGCCCATGGCCATGGCAGAGTGAAATAATGGAAAAGAGTTTTCCATTGAGATTTCACATCAGACTCAGATCGATCGATTGATTCATATGACTGATGTTGGGTTTGACGAGTTCACTTTAACCCTAATTCAGTCAGGACTTATGATAGAAGAACTCAATCACACAGGTAGCTGCACCAAGAGGTTCATCTTCATTTTTGATGAGTTGCCACCATATACTGCTAGGTGTCACTGGTGGATTTTGGAAGCAATTAGAATGATCTTAATGATCAATCATTCTAATTATCTGAATCAGAAGAGTTCTGATCCATCGAAAGGAGTTTCGATGATGTCGATGATGAGATCACGACATATCTTATTACCATACGAAAATGAACCTAACTGAGTCACACAAACAAGAGTTAGGGTCTAGATGTCATCAATTGAGCTAGTCCAGTTCGATTGATTTGGATTAGATCCAATTAGGTTCAAAAAAATCGTGCTAGCACACGATTGAGCCTAACTTTCTCCTCGTGTAATCTTTTCTATCTCAACTGAGCCAAATGTGATTTGACTCACCCAGAGAACCTTGAGAAGGTTTCTCTCAGTCTGACTAGAGCCAGTCCAGCTCAAAAAAATTTTGTCTTAATTCATGAGATGAATTTAAGACAACACTTGCTAATTCCTATCACCTGTCATTTCTGTTTTAGGACATCGGTCAAACGTTGACCCACAGACCTTAGACGGAAGGCCACTTGGCAAGAGGTCATTGGAGAGTTTTTACAGAGTGTCTACCTGCTAATTTTATCCTCAAAGTGGGCACCATAATTAGATATGGCATGCACCCCAAGTGGATAAGGATAGAGTCCCATGAGATGAGGACTCTATGCCTTGATCGACTCAAACTGTTGGGCGCCAATCCCACTGTGTTTATCCAGTGTTGGTGCCAATAGTAGGAGGATTTGGTGGAGTTTTTATCTGATATGATTAGATGATATCACTCTATCAATCAAAATTTTTTCAGAATTAATTAAAATTTTTTGATTGGTCGAATGATGTGGCACTGCATGGCATAGTAGGGTCTATTTAAACCCTATCTGCGCCTAAGATTGAGAGAATCTACTCAATACCCAGCAAAAATATAAAATCTCTCTACTTCTCCATATCCCCTCTGCTCCTCTCCCTCCCCTCTTCATGTCCAAGAGGTTGGGCATCCATCTGGTGCTTGTCCAAGGTGTGGTGGCTCCCTGATCAAATGGCTGCGGGGATTTGTCGAGAAGCTGCTGCTCCAGCTTCAGAAGATCTTCTAGATCAGATCCAGATCTAATTTTTGGAGTAAAGATTCATGAGAAGAAGATGATCCAGATCCTACTCAAGTGGATACCGATAGAGGCCAGGCAACTGCATGGCTATTTTAGAACCTTGGACATTGTTGCGATCATCTACAGGGTAATCTAGTTACCCTAGAGGTATTTCTCTATTCCTCATGATTTTAAATTTAATTTTAGATTTAATATCAAATAATAATAATTATATCTAATAGATCTTAGATCTAAAATATCATAGGATAATTTTTTTTTGAGATATTTCATCCCAGATCTCATTAGATCTGGAAGATCCTACAAAGAAAAAGTCTATTTTTTCTTCAACTGGTATCAAAGCTAGGTTGATGGCTCTATTTTAGATCTAAATTAGATCTAATTTTTATTTTTATTTATCTGATATTGATAAATTTTAGATGTCACATCAAATATGATAGAATCTAAAATCAAAAAAATTTAAAATTAAATCTAAGTAGATCTAACATGTATGAGATGCATGACTAGACTAAGAATTGTTTAATCTATGAATAGTCTTATAGTTTTATATTTTAATATGATTAAAATATAAATTAGATCTAATTTATTCTCTATTTTTTTGATATTATAAATATTATATTCAGATCAAAAAATAAAAAATAAAATTTAATTAATTCATAAGATTGATCTATTGCATGCCTAGACTAGTTGTAGAATTGTTCTAGTAACTATTTAGAATAGATTTTATATTGAATAGTTCAATTTAAATCATATTTTTCAGATGTAATATGTGATGTATCAGATCTGAAAGCATGATAATTAGATCAGATTTTAATACATGAGATGTATGCAAAGCATGTATAAGTTAGATCTGAAATTATATATGTGATATGTAACTTAGATCTAACTAGTTTTATACTTAAATTAATATTTCTGATTAAGGTGTTCCTCATGGCCATCTGGTCATAAGAATAAAGTAGGGTTTAATACCCTCTTCTCCTATTCAATGGGATATTCTTATGGCGTGTAGGGGTGTTGCGCGTTCATCCTTAATCAGAAATCAAACTTATTTTTCTGCAAAACCCTAGATCCTGAAACCCTAAGATTTATTTTATATGTTTTCTTTATGAACCCAAGACTTAGTTAATGAATTAAGCCTATGAAATCAAATTAGGTCTAAAATTAAGAATTTTAGATCTAAGCCATTTTCATAAAATTGGGTTCCGGCTTGGGTAGCTCAATTAGGTCTAGCGGTTGATCAAACCGAATCAAAAGTTGGTTAGGTGGGATCATAAAAGCTAATAATTGATTAGCCTAATAGGATTAAGTCTAGGTCAAGGTCGAATCACATTTAGATGTGACTCGATCAAGTTAAGACCTAATTTGGCTTAGTGGTTAGAGCCTGGATTGTAGGCTAATCCAATTGGTTCTGGTTTGACAATTTGGTGTCTAAGGTAAGTTGGACAGATGCGATCAAATAATTTTTAATTGAGAGCTACTCGACTTGAATGCATTCTTGTCAAGTTAATGGCATATCCCTCCCATCGGTCTCACTTACCTGGCCATATGTGTCGATCCAGTTCTGATTTGAGGTGGCTAACAATTCGAGCTAATCCATGTCACTAGGTTAGTCATAATTGTTATGACTATGTCAAGTCAAGTTTAATAAGATCTAAATTAAATCATCTTAAGAAAATATTAAGTCTATGGTCTTCCACCATTATGGATGTGCGAGCCCTTTCCGGGGTTGATTGTTCTCGACTGGTTACAGTGGCTCAGTTGCACTGGAAAGATGCAACCATATCCATTAGGTATTGGATGCTACGGATTAGAGGATGGGTTGTGCTCAATATTTTGGATACGGTGAGGGACTCAATCAGGAACCTAGTTCGTGCAAATGGTGGGTCTGACTTAACTAAGGATTGAAGCAATATTCTGAACACGGTGAGCTTTATGAATTAGAGATCAAGTTTTGGGTGCACCATGATTAGAGAATCATTGGACAAGAGTTGTCCACTCATCGGTTGATCCATCACCAATAACTGTTAGGTGAGGTGATGAGCTAGTCGGTGAGACCGCACCACCCACTAGAAATCACTAATCACGGAGATTTTCACATCTCTACCTAGGGAGTGTAGGGATCTGAGAAAATAGTGGAAGCCTAATTTGTTTAAAATAAAATTCTAAACAAATTGGTTAAGTTTGATTACAAAATCTAACTAGAAACTTTTAACTCTTTACAGGAAACATGTCTGCATCCAACCCCTGACCAAAATACTAGACACCCACAGATTGACTAGACCTAATTTCAAGGACTGGTTGAGGAACTACAGAATTATTCTGGATTTCGAGAAACTGACTCATATCTTGGATCAGGACCCACCTGCCATACCAGCACTCCGACTGCTGAACAGAGAGCATCTCTGAAAAAGTAGATGGATGACGATAACAAAGCCAGGTACTACATGTTGGGTGCCATGTCTGATGACTTGCAGCGCCAGCATGAGAACATTATGACTACCCATCAAATATTGGCTCACCTACAAGAGTTGTTTGGTGAACAAAGTCGCGCAGCCAAGTATCAAGTCTGCCAAAGACTTTTTAAGGCTAAAATGCGTGATGGGCAGTCAGTCCAAGATCATTGTTTGACAATGATCAAGGACCTTGAAGAACTTGAGAAGCTCGGTGTCATCTTAGATAAAATTCTCAGATTGATGTGATCTTCAGTCCTTGTCTGATGCATATGGTCAGTTCATCATGAACTTTCATATGCATAAAATATAGTGTACCTTGGCTGAGTTAATGAACATGTTGGTTATGGCTGAGCTTTCTTTGAAGGGTTCAAAAGGCTCAGTCCTTACTGTGGAGCGGACTTCTTCCAAGAGAAATCTTTTGGAAAGAAGAAGAAGTCTGCGAAGAAGCAGAAGGTGGATGGAAAGAAGAAGAAGACGAACCAAAGAAGAAGGCTGCTGAAAAGAAAAATATTTTACTGCAATTCAGACGGCCATTGGAAGTGAAACTGTCCTCAGTACCTGGCCACCCTGAAGAACAAGAAGGATGGTCCTTCTGGAGGAATGCTCATTATAGAATCTAATCTTACAATTTTCTCTGCATCCAGTTGGGTACTTGACTCTGATTCTAGTACTCATTTATGCACTTCTATGCAGGATCTTGAGGAGAGCAAGAGTCTGAGAGATGGGGATATGATCCTATGCATCGGAACAGAGCAAGAGTTACTACTGTGGCCATGAAACCTACCCTCTGCGATTACCGTTAGGATTAGAATTAGTTCTTAGAGATTGTTATTATATGCTGCAGCAAGTAGAAATTTGATTTCTGTTTCATGTTTAGCACAAGAAGGCTATGTGATTAGCTTCCATAAGAACCATTGTAACATATTTTATGAAAATAATAAAGTTGTAAATGATTTTCTTATTAATGATCTGTATTTCATATCGAGCAAAATGTGAATGCCATGAAAATTAAAAGGCCTAAAGATAGTCTAAATGATAGGTATCTGTGGCACCTAAGGCTAGGTCATATAGTGGAAGACAGGGTTAACAAATTGAAAAATTTGGACTATTGAGTCCATTGACTTTTGAGTCATATCCAGTTTGTGAATCATGCCTTCAAGGCAAAATGATCAAGCTCCCTTTTACAGGACATAGGAAAGGGCCCCAGACCTACTTGTCCTAGTACAAATAGATGTATGCGGCCCATTTGATGAGCCGGCTAGAGGCAACTATGTCTACTTCATTACCTTCATCGATGATATGTCTAGGTACGGGTATGTGTTTCTAATGAAACACAAGTCTGAAGCCTTTGAAAAGTTCAAAGAATTCAGACATGAAGTAGAAAAATAAACAGGAAAGCCCATTAAGGTTCTTCGATCAGATCGAGGAGGTGAATACCTTAGTCGGGAGTTTCTAGACTATCTTAAGGATAATGGCATAGTCTCTCAATGGACTCCACCTAGAATGCCATAACTCAACGGGGTTTCAGAACGAAGGAATCGGACCCTATTAGATATGATCCGTTTCATGATGAGCTTCACGGACCTCCCTGAGTTTTTTTGGAACATTATCTCATGACAGCAATATATGTATTGAATAGATTTCCTCTAAAATGTTGCTATCACACCGTATGAGATATGGAATGGTAAGAAGCCAAGTTTGAGTCATCTCAGAATTTGGATTGTCAACTCATGTCAAGAGACAGCAGGCGGACAAGTTAGAGTTCAGATCTTTTTATAGGATATCCTAAAAGTCATTAGGATACTATTTCTATATTTCGAAGATCACAATGTGATTGTGAATCGACATGCTATTTTTCTTGAAAAATAGTTTATTCAAGATGGTGGCATCGGAAGAATAATTAAGCTCAAGGAGAATGTCTTCAAAAGCAACGAGCTAAAGAACCTGAGGAATCCCAATCAATTAGAACCAGTCCTAACACAACCTCTTCCACCTTGTAGATCGATTAGGGTTTTTCATCCTCCTGAAAGGTACTTAGGTACTCTATAAGAGAAAGTAGAGAAAATATTTCTCACGGGAAATGGGGCTCATGGTGATGACCCCAAGAAATGGTTAGAGGCAATGAGATCAGAAATAGACTCGATGCACTCAAATCAAGTCTGGACCTTGGTAGATCCACCTCTGTACCTATTAAGTGTAAATGGATCTTCAAGAGAAAGATAGGTGCAGATGAGAATGTGGAGACATTCAAGGCTAGGCTCGTAGCGAAAAATTATAGTCAGTGCGAAGCATTGACTATCAGGATACCTTTTCGCCCGAAGCTATGCTAAAAATCATCCACACATTGCTTGCTGTTGCAGCCTATTTTGATTATGAAATATGGTAGATGGATATGAAAATGATGTTCTTAAATAGATATCTTAAGGAAGATATCTATATGGAATAGTCGCTTGGTTTTACATCCAGTGATGATGATCACAAGATCTGCAAGCTGCAAAGATCCATTTATAGACTTAAGCAAGCATCTCAGAGTTGGAATACTCATTTCAATAATGTGATCAAAATATTTGGTTTCATCAAGAACGAGGAGGAACCATGTGTATTTAAGAAGGTCAGTGGGAGCACAGTTGTCTTCCTCGTACTGTACGTAGATGACATCCTCCTGATTGGGAATGATATTTTATGTTGACCTCAGTCAAAATATGGTTGTCTAAGGAGTTCTCTATGAAAGATCTAGGAGAGGCATCCTTTATACTGGGTATTAAGGTCTATAGAGATAAACCAAATAGGATGCTAGGACTTTCATAGAAGATGTACATAGAGGATGTGCTAAAAAGGTTTAGCACGAAAAACTCCAAAAGAGGTTTATTACCTTTTAGACATGGCATTCATCTCTCCAAGAAGATGTGCCCTAGCATACCTCAGGAGATTGAACGCATGAGTAAGATCCCTTATGCTTCCGCAATAGGGAGCCTCATGTATGCCATGCTATATACATGACCTGATATAGCCTATGCTGTGAGTGTCACAAGCAGATATCAGTCGAATCCAGGCGAAGAGCACTGGACTTCTGTGAAATGTATCCTTAAGTACTTGAGAAGGACTAAGATATATTTTTAGTCTTTGGGAATAGAAAACTCCAGGTTCGAAGATTTACAGACTCAGACTTTATGTCTGATATGGATGATCGAAAGTCGACATCTGGGAGTCTGTTCATCTGCAATGGTGGTGCGTTAGCTGGAAGAGTTTCAAGTAAATAGTGATTACTGATTCCATCATGGAGGTAGAGTATATTGCTGCATCGAAAGCTGCAAAGAAGGCATTCTGGTAAAAATGTTTGCTGTAGAGCTTGGAGTGATGTCATCGGATGCCATCCCTCTTTACTGCGATAATAATGGCCCATAGCCCTAGCTAAGGAGTCAAGGTCTCACCAGAAGTCCAAGCATATCGAGCGGCGATTCCATCTGATCCGTGATTACCTCAAAAAAGATTATGTCGAGGTTAAGAGAGTCGACTACACAGACAATGTGGCAGACCCACTGACAAAGCCATTAAGCCAGTAGAAGATCGAAGCCCACCTTGAAAAGATGAGACTTAGATATGTAGCCAATTGGTATTAGGTCAAGTGAGAGTTTGTTAGATGTGTGCTCTAGATGCCAGATTGGCAGACACATTCCTGTACAAATCAAGGGCAAATTTATAATTTTGACTATAAATGAATAAAAAGGTTATTCTATTATCACATTGTGTACATTATGTTTGTGATACATCCTTTGAGTTAGTAGGAATGTTAATTCATATTTTCAAGAGTTGAAAATTTAAGGCGTGAATTTACATAACTAACTCATAAACAGCTCCTGACCATAGGATCATCACGAGGATGGTGATCGATCTGAAAGGTTGGTGTACGATCGCTTCCTTAGGATAGATGTGTCTTGAGTCTACGGTGTGGAGATACCGAAGCGAGAGTACAGATATTCATTGAGAATGAGAGTATGAGCCTGACCACCTCGAGCAGTCATAAGGAAGTCTACCTTCTCGTCGATGACTAGCTCGATGCTGCAGCTATGTATCTAGTTCTTTGACCTGAGGTGCATCGACAGTTCACCTTGAGTATATTATAGTTTGACTATACCATAACTCGATCTCCTAGCCATTCAAAATTCTGAGGTATATGTTGGCTGTAGCACATTCATTGTAGGAACTAGGTCACACCAAGATGGAATTTATCAACCTCGGTAGATGAGAGTAGTCCTATGATGATCGAAAGATTAAGTCCTTAAGCCCATGGCCATGACAGAGCGAAATAATGAAAAAGAGTTTTCCATTGATGTTTCACATCGGACTCAGATCGATCGATTGATTCATATGACTGATGTTGGGTTTACAAGTTCACCTTAACCCTAATTTAGTCGGAACTCATGATAGAAGAACTCAATCACACAGGTAGCTGCACCAAGAGGATCATCTTCATTTCTGATGGGTTGCCACCATATACTGCTAGGTGTCACTGATAGATTTTGAGAGCAATTAAAATGATCTTGATGATCGATCATTCTAATTGTCTGAATCAGAAGAGTTCTGGTCCATCGAAAGGAGTTTCGATGATGTCGATGATGAGATCATGATATGTCTTATTACCATACGGAAATGAATCTAACTGGATCACACAAACAAGAGTTAGGGTCTGGATGTCATCAATTGAGCTAGCCCAGTTCGATTGATTTGGATTAGATCCAATTAGGTTCAAGAAAATCATGCTAACACACGATTAAGCCTAACTTTCTCCTCGTGTAATCTTTTCTATCTCGATTGAGCCAAATGTGATTTGACTCACCCAGAGAACCTTGAAAAGATTTTCTCAGTCTGATTAGAGGCAGTCCAGCTCAAAAAAGTTTTATCTTAATTCATGAGATAAATTTAAGATAACACCTGCTAATTCCTGTCACCTACCATTTCCGTTTTAGGACATCGGTCAAACATTGACCCATGGACCTTGGACTGAAGGCCACTTGGCAAGAGGTCATTGGAGAGTTTTTGTGGAGTGTCCACCTGCTAATTTTACCTTCAAAGTGGGTGCCCTAATCAGATATGGCGTGTGCCCCAAGTGGATAAGGATAGAGTCCCATGAGATGAGGGCTCTATGCCTTGATCGACTCAAACTGTTGAACGCCAATCCAACTTTGTTTATCCAGTGTTGGCACCAACAGTAGGAGGGTTTGGTGAGATTTTTATCTGATACGATCAGATGATATCACTCCACCAATCAAAATTTTTTCAAAATTAATTAAAATTTTCTAATTGGTCGAATGATGTGGCACTGCATGGCACAGCAGTGTCTATTTAAACCCTGTCTGCACCAAGGGTTGAGAGAATCTGCTCAATACCCAGTAAAAATGTAAAACCCCTCCACTTCTCTATGCCCCTCTACTCTTCTCCCTCCCCTCTTCACGTCCAAGAGGATGGGCATCCATCTGGTGCTTGTCCAAGGTGTGGTGGCTCCCTGATCAGAAGGCTGCAAGGATTTATCGAGAAGCTGCTGCTCCAGCTTCAGAAGATCTTTTGAAGATCTTTCAGATCAGATCCAGATCTAATTTTTGGAGCAAATATTTGCTAGGAGAAGATGATCTAGATCCTACTTGAGTGGATACCGTAGAGGCCAGGCAACTGTGTGGCTATTTTAGAACCTCGGACATGGCTGCGATCATCTATAAGGTAATCTAGTTATCCTAGAGGTATTTCTCTATTCTTCATGATTTTAGATTTAATTTTAGATTTAATATCAGATAATAAAATTAGATCTAATAGATCTTAGATCTAAAATATCGTAGGATAATTTTTTTTTTGAGATATTCCGTCCCAGATCTCATTAGATCTGAAAGATCCTATAAGAAAAAAATTGATTTTTCCTTCAATGGCAAAATATGCATGGAGGTTATGAGTAGTCGACAAGAAATTGATCACTCCTTGTAGGAGGAGAGAACATCCTATGTGATCTCATAGGATGATAACTCTGAGAGTCTCTGACCAGAATAAGGATGAAAAGTAGAAATAGTTTCTACTAGTTCATCAACTGAGTCATCATCATCGAATCAAGATACATATAATTAGAGATTTGGATTTGATATTTTTTCATACCCATAGCCTTTTCAAAATGTTATATGATCGAAGGATTGAATTGCACGGTAACTCACCACAGAAGAATAATTTTAATATTTTTATCAAATTTTAAATCTTTTGGATAGTCATGACATATTTCTAGATGTCAATCTTGACTTGTGGACTCATCAAAATTAAAAAAAATTAATTTAAAAATTAATTAGGAAGAGTCTTAATTAATTGAGACTCTTGAGCTGACCTAATCCAATCAGATTAGGATTTCATCGAGAGTTTGGATCCACTGCTGGCCAGATTTGGAATCCAATGTGTCACACACAATAAGAATTTGGTCTTGGCCCAATCAATTTGAATTTGTTATAAATTTAATGATTAATTGAATTTCTAGTACATGAATTAACCTAAGTTTCCAATTGGGTTCAGTGCAAAGGTGTTTGTGCTGCTAACCTAGACTTGTTGCCTTGACCTTATGAGATTGGATTTGAACCTATTTTTAAATAGGTGGCTTATCTGATTTTTAATGGAAGAGTTTCATTTAAAACCACCACCTCCATGGCAAAACCACATGAGGATTTTTTGTTGACGTCACATTTATTTTTGGTATTAAGAAGAAGAGTCCTTTTTTACTCCTCTTAAAATTATTACATCTTCCACACGTCCCTTATTTTTGTGTGCCATCAGATGATGCCTTGGGACGTGGAACATGGAAGAGGAGAGGGAGTCCTTCTCTTGGAAGAAACTCCACACCTAAAATAATAAGGGACGCCCCATTTATAGTGTTGAAATTGAGGAGTCCATTTCAACATGGACTCTTATTTCCTTCAATTAAATTTCTATGCGTTTATTAATTCGACGTAACATCAGATGTCTCTTGGGATTATAGGCACAGAAGAAGAAGGAGAGTCCTTCTTTTGGAAGGAGTTTGAACACCATATATTAATGGGATGCCATATTTTTTGATGTATATATAAGAGTCCTTAATGTTTTGGACTCTTGACTTTCCCACACCAATCCATCTCCCACAGCCATTTTATGGAGTTCACATTTTTTCTGACAGAGGAAGAGTCCTTCTGTAGATGAAAGACTTCATTTTTCATGTCTTAACCCATGGGATTCTATGCTGAAAATTAATTGGAGGCGTGTAAGGAATAAGGGATGCCAAGAGTTGGTATCCCATGGGATGCCCCCTTATTCCCTATAAAAAGGGGTCACTGTTCCTTGTTTTGATGTCTCCTTTTTGGCTGTGTTTAGGCATGAGAATGAGAGGATAAGACAATAAAAATGTTTGGAAAAATTGTAAGAAAAGAAAGAAAAAAATAGAAAGGAAGGGAGAAGGAAATTGGAAAGTATGTGATGCTTGTCCAAAAATTAGGTTGTTCAAGTGTTGAACATCTAATTTATTTTTATATGGTTTGATACTTTGTGATAGGATTCTTAGAGTGGTCCTAGTGGAGGTCATGAAGGTAAATAATTAATAGTGCAATCCATTCTTACGAAGGACGATCGACAATGAGCTTGCAAAAATAGTTGTAACACCATGATGAGTTGGGAAGGGCCCTGATCAATCCTGTGTGGATCATCGTTGGAAGGCTTCTACTTTGGAGTCTCGTGAAGATCTCAAAATCATTAGTTCATGATCTTCATGGTGATATATGACTTCTAATCTTATCCTCATATGCATATTTTTGTGATTTGATTGTAATCGTCAAGGGGTTCCTAGGGTTTTGAGTTTCAGAAGTTGAGTTTAATTGTTAAATCTTATTTTCAATTATTGAATGTATGTTAAAAATTTTTAAAATCTATATTCCACTGCATCATCGAAACCCAACAGGACTAGTATTTAATGTTGGCATTGTTAGATGTGTGCCCTAGATGCCAGATTGACTGACATATTTCTGTACAAATTTAAGGATAAATTTATAATTTTGATTATAAATCAATAAATGGGTTATTCTTCTATCATATTGTATACATTATGTCTGTGATACATCATTTGAGTTAGTAGGAATGTCAATTCATATTTTTAAGAGTTAAAAATTTAAGACATGAATTTACATAACTAACTCATAAACAGCTCCTGACCATAGGATCATCACGAGGATGGTGATCGATCCAGAAGGTCGGTGTATGATCGCTTCTTTAGGGTAGATGTATTTTGAGTCTACGGTGTGGAGACACCGAAGTGAGAGTACAGGTATTTATTGAGAACGAGAGTACTGAGCGTGACCACCTCGAGCAGTCATAAGGAAGTCTACCTTCTCGTCGATGACTAGCTCGATGCTGCAGCTGTGTGTCTAGTTCTTTGACCTGAGGTGCATCGATAGTTCACCTTGAGTGTGTTATAGTTTGACTACATCATAACTCAATCTTCTAGCTATTCAGAATCCTGAGGTGTATGTTGGCTGTAGCACATTCATTATAGGAACTAGGTCGCACCAAGATGGGATCTATCAACCTCGGTAGATGAGAGGAGTAGTCCTATGATGATCGAAAGATCGAGTCCTTAAGCCCATAACCATGACAGAGTGAAATAATGAAAAAAAAAATTTATTAGGGTTTCACATCAGACTCGGATCGATCGATTGATTCATATGACTGATGTTGGGTTTGACGAGTTCACCTTAACCCTAATTCAGTCGGGACTCATGATAGAGGAACTCAATCACACAGGTAGCTGCATCGAGAGGTTCATCTTCAGTTCTGATGGATTGCCACCATATACTGCTGGGTATCATTGGTGGATTTTGGAAGCAATTAGAATGATCTTGATGATCGATCATTCTAATTGTCTGAATCAGAAGAGTTCTGATCCATCGAAAGGAGTTTCGATGATGAGATCACGACATATCTCATTACCATACAGAATTGAACCTAACTGGATCACACTAACAAGGGTTAGGATCTGGATGTCATCAATTGGGCTAGCCCAATTGATTTGGATTAGATCCAATTAGGTTCAAGGAAATCGTGCTAGCACACGATTGAGCCTAACTTTTCCTCGTGCAATCTTTTCTATCTCGATTGAGCCAAATGTGTTTTGACTCACTCAGAGAATCTTGATAAGATTTTTCTCAGTCTGACTGGAGCCAGTCCAGCTCAGAAAAGGCTTGTCTTAATTCATGAGATGAATTAAAGACAACACCTGCTAATTCCTGACACCTGTCATTTTTATTTTAGGACATCTGTCAAATGTTGACATATGGGTCTTAAACTGAAGGCCACTTGACAAGAGGTTATTGGAGGTTTTTTGTGGAGTGTCCACCTACCTAAAATAAGCACCAAAGTGGGCACCACAATTGGACAAGGCTTGCGCCTCAAGTGGATAAAGATCAAGAGGAGTCATGATCAACATAAACTCTTGGGCGCCATCTCCCTTGTGCTTATCCAATGTTGGTGCCAACATAGGAGAGAGGGTGGGGGTCTTATCTGATGTGATCAGATGATATCACTCTACCAATCAAAATTTTTTTAGATTAAATAAAATTTTTTGATTGCTCGAATGATGTGGTACTGCGCAGCGCAGCAGGGTCTATATAAACCCTATCTGTGCCTAGGGTTTAAGTGATTCTACTCCCTACCCAGCAAAAGCCAACCACCCCTCCTCTTCTCCACATCCTCCCTGGTGCTCCCTCTCCCCTCTTCATACCCAAGAGGTTGGGCATCCATCTGGTGAAGGATCAAGGCGTGGTGACGCATTGAACAAAGGGCTGCAGGAGTTCTTCGACAAGCTACTGCTCCAACTTCAGGAAGGCTTTTGAAGATCTTCCTAATCAGATTGAGTTCTGTTTTTTTGAAGCAGAGAGTCATGAGGAGAAGATGATCCAGATCCTACCCGAGTGAATACAGGTAGAGACCAGGCGATTGCATGGCTAAATCAGAACCTCAGGCTTGTTGCGATCATCTATAGGGTAATCAGATTATCCTTGAGGTATTTCATGGTTCCTCATGCTTTTAGATTTATTTTAGAATTAATATTAGATAATAAATTATATCTAGAGATTTAGATCTGAAATAAATATAGGATAATTTTTTTTAAAAAATTATTCCACCCCAGATTTGATGAAATCTGAAAGATCCTACAAGGAAAAAGATGATTTTTTCTTCAACTAGTATCAGAGCCAGGTTGATGGCTCATTTTCAAATCTAATTTAGATCTGATTTTAATTTTAATTTATCTGATATTAAAAAATTTCAGATATCACATCAGATGTGATAGGATCTAAAATCAAAATATTTAAAATAAAATCTGAGAAGATCTAACATGCATGAGATGCATGACTAGACTAGAAATAGTTTGATCTATGAATAGTCTTGTAAGTTTATATTTAATGAGATTAAAATATAATTTAGATCTAATTTATTCTTTATTTTTGATGATATAAATATTATATTCAGATCAAAAAATAGAAAATAAAAATTTGGATGATACATAAGATTGATCTGTTGCATGCCTAGACTAGTTGTAGAATTGTTCTAGTAACTGTCTAGAATAAATTTTATGTTGAATAGTTCAATTTAAATTTTATTTTTAGATGTTACATGTGATGTATTAAATATGAAAGATATTAATTAGATCAATTTTTGATACATAAGATGTATGCAAAGCATGTATTAGTTAGATCTTAAATTGTATATGTGATATGTAAATTTAGATCTAACTATTTTGTAGTTAAATTTATATTTTTGATTAAGGTGTTCCTCATGGCCGTCCGGTCATAAGAATAAAATAGGGTTTAAAGGCCCTCTCCTCTCATTCAATGGGTGTTCTTATGACGTGTAGGAGTGCTGCGCGTTCATCCATAATCAGAAATCAAACTTACTTTTCTGTAAAATCCTAGATCCTGAAACCTTAAGATTTATTTTATATATTTTATTTATTAACCCAAGACTTAATTAATGAATTAAGTTTATGAAATTAAATTAGGTCTAAAATTGAAAATTTTAGATCTAAATCATTTTCATAAAATTGGGTTCGGGCTTGGGTAGCTCAATTAGGTCTAGCGGTTGATCAAACCGAATCAAAAGTTGGTTAGGTGGGATCATGAAAGCTAATAATTGACCAGCCTAATAGGATTAAGTCTAGATCAAGGTCGAATCACATTTAGATGTGACTCGATCAAGTTAAGACCTAATTTGGCTCAGTGGTTAGAGCCTGAATTGTAGGCTAACCCAATTGGTTCTAGTTCGACAATTTGGTGTCTAAGGTAAGTTGGGAAGATGAGATCGACTGGTTTTTAATTGAGAGCTACTCGACTCGAATGCGTTCTTGTCAAGTTAATGGCATATCCTCCCACCGGTCTCACTTATCTAGCCATATGTGTCGACTCAGTTCTGATTTGAGGTGGCTAACAATTCGAGCTAACCTATGCCACTAGGTTAGTCATAATTGTTATGACTATGTCAAGCCAAGTTTAATGAGATCTAAATCAAATCTCCCTAAGAAAATATTAGTCTAAGGTCTTCCACCATTGTGGATGTACGGGCCCTTTCCGGGGTTGATTGTTCTCGGCTGGATACAGTGACTCAGTTGCATCGGGAAGATGCAACCATGTCCATTAGGCATTGGATGCTACGAATTAGAGGATGGTTGGGCTCAATATTTCAGATACGGTGAGAGACCCAATCAAGAATCTAGTTCGTGCAAATGGTGGGTTAGACTTAACTAAGGATTGGAGCAATATTTCGGACACGGTGAGCTTCATGAATTAGAGACCAAGTTTTGGGTGACCATGATTAGAGAATCATTGGACAAGAGTTGTCCACTCATCGGTTGACCCATCACCAATAACTGTTAGGTGAGGTGGTGAGCTAGTCGGTGAGACCGTACCACCCACTAGAAATCACTAATCATGGAGATTTTCATATCTCTACCTAGGGAGTGTAGAGATCTGAAAAATAGTGGGAGCCTAATTTGTTTAAAAATGAAACCCTAAACAAATTGGTTAAGTCTGATTACAAAATCTAACTCGAAACTGTTGACTCTCTACAAAAAATATGTCTGCGTCCAACCCCTGACCAAAATACTAGACACCCACAGATTGACTGGATCCAATTTCAAGGACTGGTTAAGGAACTACAGAATTATTCTGGGTTCAAAAAATTAACCCATATCTTGGACTAGGACCCACCAGCTATGCCAGTACGTCCGATTGCTGAACAGAGAGTGTCTCTAAAAAAGTGGATGGATGATGATAACAAAGCAAGGTACTATATATTGGGTGCAATGTCTGATGACTTGCAGTGCCAACATGAGAATATTATGACTACCCACCAAATGTTGGCTCACCTACAAGAGTTGTTTGGTAAACAAAGTCACACAGCCAAGTATCAAGTCTGTCAAAGACTTTTTAACGCTAAAATACGTGATGGGCAGTCAGTCCAAGATCATTGTTTGACAATGATCAAAGATCTTGAGGAGCTTGAGAAGCTTGGTATCATCTTAGACAAGATTTTCAGACTGATGTGATTAAAATATTTGGTTTCATCAAGAATGAGGAGGAACCATGTATGTTCAAAAAGGTCAGTGGGAGCGCAGTTATCTTCCTCGTATTGTACGTAGATGATATCCTCCTAATTGGAAATGACATTTCCATGTTGACCTCAGTCAAAGTATGATTGTCTAAGGAGTTCTCTATGAAAGATCTAGGAGAGGCATCCTTTATACTGGGTATTAAGGTCTATAGAGATGACCAAATAGGATGCTGGGACTTTCACAGAAGATGTACATAGAGGAGGTACTAAAAAGGTTTAGCATGAAAAACTCTAAAAGAGGTTTAGTACCTTTTAGACATGGCATTCATCTCTCCAAGAAGATGTGCCCTAGCACACCTGAGGAGATTGAATGCATGAGTAAAATCTCTTATGCTTCGGCAATAGGGAGCCTCATGTATGCCATACTATGTACACGACCTGATATAGCCCATGCTGTGAGTGTCACAAGTAGATATTAGTCGAATCCAGAAAAGAGCACTGGACTTCTGTGAAATGTATCTTTAAGTACTTGAGAAGGACTAAGGATATGTTTCTAGTCTTTGGAAATGGAGAACTCCAAATTCAGGGATATACAGACTCAGACTTTATGTCTGATATAGATGATCAAAAGTCGATATCTGAGAGTCTGTTCATTTGCAATGGTGGTGCAGTTAGCTGGAAGAGTTTCAAGCAGACGGTGATTGCAGATTCCACCATGGAGGCAAAATATATTGCTACATCGAAAGCTATGAAGGAGGCATTCTGGTATAAGAAGTTTGCCATGGAGCTTAGAGTGATATCATCGGATGCCATCCCTCTTTACTGCGATAATAATGGCACCATAGCCCTAGCTAAGAAGCCAAGATCTCACCAGAAGTCCAAGCATATCGAGCGGCGATTCCATCTGATCCGTGATTACCTCGAAAAAGGTTATGTCGAGGTTAAGAGAGTCGACTCCACAAACAACATGGCAGACCCGCTGACAAAGCCATTAGGCCAGCAAAAAATTGAAGCCCATCTTAAGAAGATGGGACTTAGATATGTAGCCAATTGGCATTAGGTCAAGTGGGAGTTTGTTAGATGTGTACCTAAATGCCAGATTGGCTGACATATTTCTGTACAAATCTAAAGATAAATTTATAATTTTGACTATAAATCAATAAATGGGTTATTCTTCTATCACATTGTGTACATTGTGACTGTGATACATCTTTTGAGTTAGTAGGAATGTCAATTCATATTTTCAAGAGTTGAAAATTGAAGGCATGAATTTACATAACTAACTCATAAACAGCTCCTGACCATAGGATCATCACGAGAATGGTGATCGATCTGGAAGGTTGGTGTATAATCGCTTCTTAGGGTAGATGTGTCTTGAGTCTACAGTGTGGAGACACCGAAGCGAGAGTACAGGTATTCGTTGAGAACGAGAGTACTGAGCGTGACCACCTCGAGCAGTCATAAGGAAGTCTACCTTCTCGTCGATGACTAGCTCGATGCTGCAGTTGTGTATCTAGTTCTTTGACCTGAGGTGCATCGACAGTTCACCTTGAGTGTGTTATAGTTTGACTACACCATAACTCGATCTCCTAGCCATTCGAAACCTTGAGGTGTATGTTGGCTGTAGCACATTCATTGTAGGAACTAGGTCACATCAAGATGGGATCTATCAACCTCGATAGATGAGAGGAGTAGTCCTATGATGATCAAAAGATCGAGTCCTTAAGCCCATGGCCATGGTAGAGTGAAATAATGGAAAAAAGTTTTTCATTAGGGTTTCACATCAGACTCAGATCGATCGATTGATTCATATGACTGATGTTGGGTTTGACGAGTTCACCTTAACCCTAATTCAGTCGGGACATGATACAGGAACTCAATCACATAAGTAGCTGCATCGAGAGATTCATCTTCAGTTCTGATGGGTTGCCACCATATACTGCTAGGTGTCACTGGTGGATTTTGGAAGCAATTAAATGATCTTGATGATCGATCATTCTAATTGTCTGAATCAGAAGAGTTCTGGTCCATCGAAAGGAGTTTTGATGATGTCGATGATGAGATCATGACATATCTCATTACCATACAGAATTGAACCTAACTGGATCACACTAACAAGGGTTAGGATCTGGATGTCATCAATTGGGCTAGCCAATTGATTTGGATTAGATCCAATTAGGTTCAAGGAAATCGTGCTAGCACACGATTGAGCCTAACTTTCTCCTCGTGCAATCTTTTCTATCTCGATTGAGCCAAATATATTTTGACTCATTCAGAGAATCTTGATAAGGTTTTTCTCAATCTGACTGGAGCCAGTCCAGCTCAGAAAAGGCTTGTCTTAATTCATGAGATGAATTAAAGACAACACCTGCTAATTCCTGACACCTGCCATTTTCATTTTAGGACATCTGTCAAATGTTGACATATGGGTCTTAAACTGAAGGCCACTTGGCAAGAGGTTATTGGAGGTTTTTTGTGGAGTGTCCACCTGCCTAAAATAAGCACCAAAGTGGGCACCACAATTGGACAAGGTTTGCGCCCCAAGTGGATAAAGATCAAGAGGAGTCATGATCAACATAAACTCTTGGGCGCCATCTCCCTTGTGCTTATCCAATGTTGGTGCCATCATAGGAGAGAGAGTGGGGGTTCTTATCTGATGTGATCAGATGACATCACTCCATCAATCAAAATTTTTTTGGATTAAATAGAATTTTTTGATTGATCGAATGATGTGGTACTGCGCAGCATAGCAGGGTCTATATAAACCCTGTCTGCACCTAGGGTTAAGTGATTCTACTCCCTACCCAGCAAAAGCCAGCCACCCCTCCTCTTCTCTACATCCTCCCTGGTGCTCCCTCTCCCCTCTTCACGCCCAAGAGGTTGGGCATCCATCTGGTGAAGGTTCAAGGTGTGGTGACGCATTGAACAAAGGGCTGCAGGAGTTTTTCGACAAGCTGCTGCTCCAACTTCAGGAAGACTTTTGAAGATCTTCCTAATTAGATTTAGTTCTATTTTTGGAGTAGAGAGTCGTGAGGAGAAGGCGATCCAGGTCCTACCCAAGTAGATATTGGTAGAGGCCAGACGATTGCGTGGCTAAATCAGAACCTCAGGCTTGCTGCGATCATCTACAGGGTAATCAAATTATCCTTAAGGTATTTCATATTTTATCATGCTTTTAGATTTATTTTAGAATTAATATCAGATAATAAAATTAGATCTAGAGATTTAGATCTGAAATAAATATAGGATAATTTTTTTTTAAAATTATTTCACTCCAGATTTGATGATATCTGGAAGATCCTACAAGAAAAAAGATGGTTTTTCCTTCAGGTATACCTTTGAAATTGTTCGCACTTCCCGACAAGCTTAGTAACATCTTATCGCAAAGTTGGTCTATAGGAACCCTATCAAATTATTTTGTAGGCCAGTGATCTATCCCCAAATGATTTCTATAGATCCCTTCATGTATCACCTAAAGAGCATAGTTGGCTTTGGACGGCCTAAGGCACTTAAGCAGAGAGACTGAGCATGACCTTTTGTAAAGCTTCCCTTCTAGGAGGACATACTAAGGGACCTACTGCTTGATCCTCTAGGCTTCCACAAGGTTTGGATGAAGACACTACTGGCAAGATAATTCATAAGTGGGTCCACCCAGGTCAGTTCATAATTGACCTACATGATTGCAAATGGTCAATGTTGGGTCTTTTAGGTGCTCAAGGAGAACCTTCTGATTGAGCTTGGTGGCCCCCAGGATCATTAGTCAGGATAGCATATCTATTTGGATATTTTTATTCTCGATATCTGCTAACTTCAAACTTTTTGAAAGTCAAGGATAGCTCTTTGATTCTTTATAGATCATTGTTTGCTTTCAAGCTTCATACTCCCCCTGAACATGGCCAGCAATCAATTTGGAGTTGGTGAAGACTCTTAGTCGCTCCACACTAAGTTCTTTGGCAATGTTGAGGCTGACAATTAGTGCCTCATACTTGATTGCTTTATTAAAGGCATGGAAATCGAATCGTAGTGCATATTTCATCACAAACCCATCTGGGCTGGCAGGGATAAGCCCAACCCACTGCCTTGAGAATTGGAGGCTCCATCCATAAGTAATATCCATTGGGGCCTATTGACCTTTTCTTCAGATGCCTCTAGAATTATTTCTTCCTTGAGAATGGTATTTTCAATAATGAAGTCTGCTAGAATTTGATCTTTCATAGTAGGCCAAAGATGATACTCAATGTCGAACTCAATGAGCTCAATTGTCCATTACGCCATTTGTCCTAATGTATCAGACCTCTATAGGATGGCTTTCAGTGGCTGGTTGGTCAAGACCACCACCGAATGAGCCTAGAAATAAGGTTAGGGTTGCCATGCCGAGGTAACAAGGATTGGATAGTCTTCTCCAACCTAGAATACCCAATCTTATCTTGCAGCACCTTGTTCACATAGTAAATTAGCATCTAGAACTTTCCTTCCTCTCAGATCAACATCGAACTCATTACAAAAAGTGAGATAGCAAAATATAGGTATAGGATTTTACCAGTGTTGGTGCAAAAATCCGCCTGCGCCGGAGAAGCTGGAGTTGAGGAAGCCGCGGTCGCCGTCGGGACCTGCAAGGGAAGTCTAAACCGGAGGTGGGGGTGCTCCGGCAAGACCCTCCGACGCTCAAGTCAGTTCTCTGCCTCAACAAGAATGGAGTGCTCGAACGGAGAGTTTAGCAGAGTTTTGAGATAAGGCAAAAAAGCTTAAAGAATAACGTATCTGAGTCCCCCTTTTATAGGCGGGGGAGGCAACGGACTGATGGCGACGTTTGTAACCGCCTGGTAGTGGGCCGCCCATGGTCAGGGGAATTGATTGCGAAATATAATGGAGCAGATACGTGGGCATCACTTCAACCCGCCACGTGGAATCTGTTATGAGGGGTGGAGCAGCGTCTGTCGTCAGGAGAATTGCATGGTATCCGTCGCAGGAGGTGGAGCAGGGCGGCTATGGCCACTGCGGCTTGTCAGGGAATGATGGTACTGCGCAGAGTCCGCCACAGGAAGTGGAGCAGGGTCGTGGCCGTTTTGGGGGCCTGCCAGGGGATAGTGGAGCTGTGCGGAGTCCGCCACAGGAAGTGGAGCAGGGCGGCTATGGCCACTGCGGCTTGTCAGGGAATGATGGTACTGCGCGGAGTCCGCCATAGGAAGTGGAGCAGGGTCGTGGCCGTTTTGGGGGCCTGTCAGGGGGCGTGGATCTGTCGATTGAAGCTCGATAACGGTCGGAGCCCGGTTTCTGTTGAGGCCCGGGTGAGGCCCTCCGGGCAGTAGGGGTCATGAACGGAGCCCGGCTCCCGTAGGAGTCCGGGCGGAGCAGCAGTTGATACCGAGAGCGGAGCCCGACTCCCGTGGGGGTCCGGGCGGGGCTGCGCTGATGCCGACAGTGGAGCCTGGCTCCCGTAGGAGTCCGGGCGGAGCTGCACTTGCTGTCGGCGGTGGAGCCCGGCTCCCGTAGGAGTCCGGGCGGAGCTGCACTTGCTGTCGGTGGTGGAGCCCGGCTCCCGTAGGAGTCCGGGCGGAGCTGCACTTGCTGATGGCGGTTCCGCCGTGGGTTCCGGCTGTGGGTATTTTATACCCAACACCAGTCCCCCTACATCCGAGTTTTGAATTTCAAACAAAGGAAGTACACAGAAGTACAGCCAGAACCGTCCCTTCGAATCCCGCACCCCGCCGCTCCCAGATATTTTGTTATTAAATGAGCGCGTGCTGGAGTCTTTTCAAATTGGGGCGGTACGAGGGGACGCTTCGAAGACCCCACAGGTACACTGGCCTAGGTACGGCGCAATTATGACCCTGCCAACCGCCAGCCACCTTCAGCCGTCTGCCACGGGGAGTGGGACACGTGTCGGATGCGGACTGGCCTGGGGGGATTCGAGATCATTACGGCGCCAGATCCCAGGGTCTATTTAAACCCGTCCTCCCCCCTTCAGGCGCCCCACTCCGTTTCTGATTTCTTGCTGGCGTCTGTCATCTCCCCGAGAGTCTGCTCTAGCGAACGCCCTCTCGAGCCATAGGCGCCTTCCGTTTCTCGCTCTCCAGGCCCCCAGAGCAAGATAGGTTAGTGCCCACCTTCTTCTTCTTACCGCCCAGGGTCCTCTCCTCCTTTCACTTCTTTTGTGTCTTCTCCTGAGTTGACCTCCGGCGTCTCCCTCCCTTCTCGGCTTGCTTTTCTAGGGTCCTTTAGGTTCTCCCCCAAAGAAAAAATGTCTTCCGATTCTTCTACCCCCGTAAGTTCTGGGAGTTCTTCTGCTTCAAACCCCCAGGCCCCTGTCTCTGCGGACGAACCCGCGTTCGGGGCAGGGCCTCGCCCGATTTTCGCACCGGGCGCCATTCCTTGTTCGTCGACTCCGGACGAACTTCTCCTGATAAGGGCTCGGTACGGGGTCCCTTCAGAGTACGACCTGGAGCTTCCTGGCCCCTCTGACCGGGCCAGCGCTCCCCCTCCTGGTCGCTTTTGTTTGTACCAGGAGGCATTCCGTGCCGGACTCCGGCTTCCGCTTCCTGCTTTTGTTGCCGCCTTCTTTCGTTTCTTAGACATTTCTCTCGCCTCTGTCACCCCAAATTCCTTTAGGTTTTTGATAGGATTTCTCTCTCTCTGTCATATAGCCGAGGTCCAGCCTTCCCTCTCCCTGTTCAGACATTTCTACACCTTCAAACACCATCCTTCAGCGAAGGACTGGTGGTACTTCTCCCCCCAGTTTGGTAAGAAGGGGTTGCTGAAGGGCGCCCCTTCTTCGATTCACAACTGGAAGGGAAAATTTCTCTTCATTTACTGTCCGACCCTGGAACTAGGCCTGCCCCCTTGGGGGTCTCTGAGGGATTCCATCCGCCGGGCTCCCAGCCTGGGAGAGGACGACCTTCAGGCCGCCCAAAAACTCCTGAGTTACCCCGCTCCTTCCCTTCCGAACCTAATGAGGGAGCAGCTTCTTTTCAACATCGGCCTGAGCCCTCAGGATCCAGCAAGTATATATCTTTCCTTTTCTTGTCTTCTTCTTCTCTCTCTTTCTTTCTCTCTCCTTTTTTTCTCTTTTCTCTTTCTCTTTTTCCTTTTTTTTTTTTTTTTTTGACTCTGGACTGATCGGTGCCGCTTTTTCCTTCTTCTTTTCTTTTCCTATTTTTTTTTTTTTTTTTTTTAGCAATGGACGCCGAAGCCACACGGATGCTCGCCAAGGCCATGAGAGCCCAGAAAAGGAAGGGCGCGACGACTTCTGGCTCGGTGAAGAGGGCCAGGGTGGAGGAGACGAGCTTGGCTACGCCCGTCCAGACGACCCCGGCAATCGACATTCCTTCGGATGCCGAGCCAGCGGCCCCCGGGCTCCCTCAAGGAGCCTGCCGACCGGGGTCCCCATTCCGGAGGTCCGCCCCGCGGAGGCGCCCGCTGCAGGGAGGAGGAGAAAATTGGTGGCCCGCAGGCCGAGCAGCTACCGAGCCGCTGCAGACGAGTCCGTCTGCTCCGAGGGGGGATCGGAGAACCCCTTCAACGACAAGGCTCTGATCCGTCGGCTGCTCGATGGTTGCATTCTGTCCGATGTCGTGGAGAGGATCGACCGTGCCGATCCCGAGCAGCGGGCCTAGGACACCTTGGGGTCCTTTCTTGAGGTAAGCGGATTTTTACTGGCACAGTTGCTCGGTCTTCGTTGTGATTCTCTATCTGTCCCTGCAGATCGGGCACCAGCTCTTCGCCTATGTCGAGGCGTCGGGCCGCATGAGAAGGGATCTTCTTCGGGCGGAGGAGCGCTGCCAAGACGAGATTGCTCGTCTTCAAGCGAAGACGGCCGAGGTGGCCACCCTCCGGGAGGCCCTGGAGAGAGAGAGACAAGACCGGGAAGAGGAAAGACGAGTCCGGGAGGAGGAGAGGCGAAGCTTGGAGGAGTCAGCAAGGAAGGCGGAGGCCGAGGTCGCCCATCTGGCCGAGCAAACTCCGGTTCTGGTCTCGGAGGCCAGGACCCTTGCGGTGGAGGAGTTCAAGACCTCCGCGAAGATGAGGGAGCTGAACGTCCAGTTCGGTCTGGAGGCGTTCACTAAGGGGTTCGAGCTCTGCCGAGAGAGGGTGGCCAGCAGATACCCCGACCTTGATCTCGGCTTTTTGGAGGAGTCTGACGACGAGGCCGCCCCTTCGTCCGCCGCTGCCGCAGTCGCACCCTCCGCGCCGGGCTCTCCACCCCCTGCCCCCGAGGTCTGAGACCTCCGACCTTGTACCTTTCTTTTGTCGCCATATTTCCTTTCCGCTTGTCTTCAAAATTAATCAATAAAGTTGAATTTCTTATTGTGGATGGTCTTTCCTTCCCCCTGCTCCTTCTTTCCTGCCTTTCTTCTCGTAATGAG